>NC_138029.1:82116731-82578427 GCF_964106645.2 Podarcis pityusensis | reverse complement strand
GTACATACACCAGGTAGGCTTTATTCCTCAAAGTGTAAGTTTCGACTTCTATCAAACGGACAGGGAAGCATTTTGCATCAGTCAAATGAAAAATGTCAGTGAAAAATGTTTTAAATAGCTAATAAAGTGCATAACAGTGAGATTGATGAAGCAGGCCTCTCTGGTTTTAAGAGTCCAAGTCTATAAAGTTTGTTTGGATTTTTTGGCATGCCGAATCGCCTTGTGTACACAAACAGGTGCTTCCACATCTACAATTCTGCAAAGGAGGCCCACTGTGTGACATGGAAAAGGTCAGATCACTTCACCAAGAGTCAGTTCTGCTGGATTCCTCAGTGTGTAGGTTCACTGATGTCTATGAGCAAATAGGAGAGCTAATCCCCTGGGAATGAATGGGAAGCTGCATGCAGCTGTGAATGCAGATCTTCACTATCCAATGTGGACATTGCTTGCTGGCTTGCTCCTTTTTCTGTGGGCACTTTCATCTTTTCTATTTTAAAAATGGAACTAACAAACACACCATTACACATCTCACCGAACAGCGAAAGCATAAACTAAAACACGAACATAATCCTGTAAAACAAGAATAAAACAAGAATAACTTGACATCCTTGCAGCCATTATGTATCAGCACAGTCTATCATTGCTAGAATGCAGGTGTGGGGAATCTGTGGCTGTTCAGATGCTGTTGGACTCCAACCCACATCAGCCTCAGCTAGTATGGCCAATGATGAGGGATAACAGGAGAAGTAGTGCAGCAACATCTGGAAGACCACAGGTTCCCCATCACTGTGATAGTGGGATCACAGACTGGAGATAAGCCTTTGCCTGCTCTTTGACAGTAGAAAGCAACAGACAGAGGCTTATCTCCAATCTTAGCTCTATGGTCACAAACTTTCAGATCTAGGGGGCATAGCTGTCAAGTGTCCCTTATTTGAAGGGACAGTCCCTTATTCCAGTGCCATGTCCCGCTGCTGTCCCTTATTGATGGATGTCCCTTAAATGTCCCTTAAATGATGTCTCTTAAATTTCAAAGGAAGCAGCTCCTCTCCCTCCCTCCCTGCCGGCCACGGAGGAGGGAGGCTCCAACTGTGTTGCTTGGCAGTGTTGCTCACCCAATAAGAAGTCTAAGAACGACTGGGGGGTGGAACTTGCATGCCTTGTGTGTGGCTAGTTAATGCAAGCTGAGGGGGGTTTTGAATGCTGGACGCCATTTTGTTGCACATGCTGCTGCAAATTTTGCAGTGCAAAGGCCGGGGAGCCATCTTAAGTTGAGGCTGCATAGGCCTTGTGGTGCATGTGATTCAGATTCTATTCAGTTGAACCTCTGGTTACAAAGCTGGTTGGACAGTGTTCTCGAAGCTACCAGCATGAGTTTAACCAGACTGCAGGAGGACAGGAAGACTGGAGTGCCTGGAACAGGTGAGGCTGCAGGTCCCTTATTTTGGCTGCTGGTCCCTGATTTTCAAGGCTGCTGGTCCCTTATTTTCAAATCTGTAAGTTGACAGCTATGCTAGGGGGATCTCAGAGGAGGGCCTCGAAAGTATTTAATATGCAGACAGATTGATACGGAGGCAAGAGATCCTTCAAATACCATAGTCCTAGCTCCTTGAATTGTGTGCAGAAATGAGCCAGGAACCTGGCCCCATTTTACAGCCTAGCACCAACCGCATCCCTCAGTCTACAACACTGAGCCTTTTGGGCTTGCCGATCAGAAGGTTAGTGGTTCAAATCCGTGTGACAGGGTGAGCTCCCGTTGCTCTGTCGCAGCATACCAGTGCAAGTAAATAAATAGGTACAGCTGTGGTGGGAAGGTAAACAGCGTTTCCGTGCGCTCTGGCATCCATCATGGTGTTCCATTGCACCAGAAGCGGTTTAGTCATGCTGGTCACATGACCTGGAAAGCTGTCGGTGGACAAATGTTGGCTCCCTTGGCCTGAAAGTGAGATGAGTGCCACACTCCATTGTGACCTTTGACTGGGCTTAAACTGTCCAGGGGTCATTTACCCACCTTTACCTTACCTTACAGCCTAGCAAGTGTAATTTCAACTGACTGCCATTTCTAGACAGCCATGCAACTGGAAAAGAGGTCCAGGCAGGGCACTTAGATGACAGGTTTTCTTTTACCCAGACTTATGCCTTGACACTACTCATTTTATACATTTATTCCTGCCCAGATGGACGGAAATATATCCAAATAATGCCATTAATGATGTTTTTTGCAGCAATGAAAAGCTGAAAGCTTGTTACTATGGTTCTGTTCCCTAGTGGGAATTGAGGAACACTGTTTAAAAAGAAGTGACTAAAAATAATCCGGATTGATGGAAGAAGGAACAACTCCAGATTCCTCTCGTTCCGGCCTGTCATGTTGCAGAGACAGGAGGGAACTGGCCACAATGGCTGAACTCTACTTCCAGTGACAGAAGCAGTGTGCTTCTGAATACCACCTGCTGTGAATTGTATGGGGAGATAGTGCTATTATTGCAAGCTTCCCATAAGCAGCTGGTTGGTCACTGTGAGAAAAGAATGGGAGACTTGGGTCATAATGCCCACCAGCTAGAAAGCTGCAATATCCTGTCATCTGTACTATATGCCCAACACATGCAATTAACGTTTGAATCAATTAACCCTGTTGACTCCAATGGGGCAAAGATCTTATTCCTTATATACTTAGCTAAACTTGTATTCTTGGAACTTAACTGTTTGGGCTTGTAGTCAACAAAACACATCTGTACCCACTGTAGTATTTCCATTACCTGCAATAAAAGAGATCACAAGCAATAGAAGAGCTCACAACTATCATTTAAGAGCGGTCCTCTTAATCAGCACAAGAATGATCATACCCAGATTTACACACATGCATGCAGAGAAATGGATGTTGAGAGTTTGGAGTGTCAGTCTGCATGATGCATGGGTCAGTCTCTTCCAGTCCTTAGGTTCCTTTATCTATGGGGCTAGATAGAAAGTATGAAAGCAAGTTTACCAAACCCATCCCTTTGTCTAGGCAATGGTTGTGGCTGACTCATTAAGCACCATGATTAGCATAACCAAAGAAGCTGCTCTGTGCCATAGCATTAATAGGTGCGCCTCCCCACCACTACCTAGCTGCTGGGTAGAAGAACAATAGCAAGGGAGAGTATGGAGAGGGGTGCCAAGCTGAAATCAGGCTGGAAGCTGGATGCAGATACATGCTTGCCCTGTGCTGGATCCAAACCTGTGTTTAATAGAAACAAAATCTGTTGGGGTGTTAATGCCGTAAGCCCCTCCATCTTATACTCACTTTGTATATATGTGTAAATAAAACCATATAGTCTAAAGATACCACAGTCTCCATTGGCCTTCATTCCAAGGAAACTGAATCCTAGGTAAGCCCCTGGAACCTTTAGAACAGGGGTAGGCAACCTAAGGCCCATGGGCCGGATGCGGCCCAATCGCCTTCTCAATCCGGCCCATGGACGTTCAAGGAATCAGCATGTTTTTACATGAGTAGAATGTGTGCTTTTATTTCAAATGCATCTCTGGGTTATTTGTGGGGCATAGGAATTTGTTATTATTATTTTATTTCAAAATATAGTCCAGCCCACCACATGGTCTGAGGGACGGTGGACCAGCCCATGACTGAAAAAGATTGCTGACCCCTGCTCTAGAATCTCTCACCACTCAGAGATTGGTGTGGCTTGTAACAATAGAATAACTCACGGTGGTTAATTTTTTTTAAAAAAATAATTTTTATTAACCGGCCAATCAAATCAAATCAAATCACATCACATAAATTCCGAATTACAAAGCCGAATTTTAAATTTTGTTGAGGGGACCCATATTTCAAGATCCAAAGGGGGATTCTGATCATCTTCTTGCTACTGCGTTAATGTCCAAATCAGTCCAAACAAAGTTCATAATTCTATCCAGTCTTATCTTGCTGTTTCCACATCACATCTTGTTCATATATTTTCTCTTTCTTCTTTATGATCTCTTCTGATAGTCTCCTTAAGCCGATAAACACCAATAATAATCCTGTGTGAATTTTTCCGTTCTTCCAATCCTCAAATCGAGATGGTTTCCATATATCATCGCCTTCATAGATAACATCGCTCTTTCCATCTTTAATTACAGAACTGTTGTTCTTAAGTGCCTCTGAGGAGTTTCACCCACAATATAAAAACAGCTCTATTTCTCTATTTCTCCTCCCAGACTTAAGTCCTCTGACAGAACTTCCTAATATGGCGACGGCACTTTTAACTGCGTCATTCCAAAGCCCTTATACATTCCACGCTCTTCTCAAAACATGCTTTGGTTTGAAAGTTTATCTCCACACAGCCTTAAATCCACAGCTTAAGTCCTTAAAACGACATTTCTGACTTGTGAGGGGGGGGGTTCTTGTTTAATCACATAAAGGAAAGAAAGGAAAGTTTTTTTCCCCTCCCCCATCAGTCCCTTTGCCATACCGAGTCTTAGCGTATCTTCTCATGATTTATACTTGTTCCTCCGACTCGTCTTGTTTTATCAGAGATCTCTTCTGTTAGCAGTCTTTACTCCCCCCTCCTTCCTTGAAATATGTGCATTCGCTTCATCCAAATTGTTTCTTTTGAAGTTCTTGCAGCAAGTGGCGCGGATCAGAGACGGCGTCCAGGAGCGCCGAAATCCCACAGGAGGGCATTGTGCCTAGTGCCCCCATCCCCACAAATTCGGGGGTGGTATAGGGCACAGCAGGCAAGGACAGTCCCCCCCCCCCACAATCCTGGGGGGGTAGGGAGGCTATTTACTCCCATCACAGCCTCCAAATTACCCTGTGTGGGTCAGAGAGATGTTATTGTCAGCCATCTTCTGATGCGCCCCTAGTGGTTAATTATTGGGTGTTAGGTTTTCAATTGTTTTGCCACAAGTTATGCACTTACAGACAGTTTTTACCCTGCACCAACTGGCAAAGCCATTTCTGTATTCATGCTGACAGCTGCCAAAAAACTCTGAAATAGTATAAAATAAAAAAGAGGCGATTTGACAGTGTAAGCCTATAAATACTTACCGAAAAGTAGGTTCTATTGAGTGCAATGGGACTTACTCCCAGGTATGTGTGAATAGAATTACAACCTCATTCTGAACATAATAATGCCACAGCACAAATACATACCAAAAAAAGCCCAGCACTTTTCTCATTTATGTTTCACCAAATCTGCTTTCAAAAATGAACTGTTTAAAATTGTTACTTATGTAACCTTTGGACTTGAACAGTATGGGAATGAATACAAGAAATACATTGAGAAGCATTTACCTTATATTAACAGAGGGGTAGCTAACACCACGCTCTCCCGATGTTGTTGGACTGTAACTCTCAACAGCTCTAGCCAGGTTGGACAATGGTCAGGGCTGATGACAGTTGCAGTCCAGCAGCACCTGAAGTGCAGGCACTATGTTGGCTACCTCTTCGGCTCACATTTTATCAGTAAAACCTTGGATTGGATCCCGAAAAGCTTCTCCTGAGTGTCAGAAGAAGAGATGGGAGAGAAATGGATGAAGGCACCTTCCATGAGTGGGATCCCTGCTCGTGGAAAGTTACTCCAGCTGATTTTGAGGGGTTTCCCTCTCTCCCCCCCGCTACCACATGCTGGCATCTCTCCCTCTCCCTCTCACACTCTTTTTCTGCGAATTAATTAGTGCAGAAGCAGTGTTCTATACACCTTTCGATAATTCTTAGAAGAGGTCTTAAGTACTGGAGGACCATATATAAGCCAGCAAGAGCAGAGGTGAACAAGGTTTTTTAGAAGCATAAAAGCAAATGGGAAAGTCCAGCTATTGTAAAACACCTCAGATTGTATATTTAATCTAGCTTTTCGCACACTTCGAGTTATAAGTATAAAAAATGATGCACTACAATGTGCTGTGCAGTAATGGTCTAGAGGAGAACAATGTAGGCAAATAATAATGCAGTGTTTTCCATCTTTACAGTTGAGTGCATTTTCAAAGAGCAGGATAATACAAATGGCAGACTCGACCAATGTACATCATCATTATTTATGCTTACTACAGAGGGCTGTGTGATGAGTGCTCTGACAAATCTAATGAATAGGCCAGAGGGACTTGGGGAATTTCTGTTATGTGTGATAATGACAGAGCCAAAATGCATCTCATTTCGCACATGGCTTCTAGAAAAAAACATGACAACACTGCTTTGCCTCCCCCCCCCCCAAAAAAAAGTACTAGAAATGCTAAATAGAACTTAGGTGTACCACCAAAAAGAATGAAGCGCCTCCAGGGAAAATAAATTGAAAGAAGGGGGAAGCAGTTGATCAGCCCTGCCACTCCAAATAAGACTTATTACCATAATCCTTTAATTAAAACTGAAATGATGGTATGAAATGCATACACCAATATAGACATGAGATCCAGTTTGAACAGTAGTCATCATGTATCTGCAGCCTAAAACAGTCCATTGGAGATACACACACACCCCTACTCACATTGTTGGACATGAAAGAAAATAGATCACCTCTCAGAGGAGTTGAAGAGATTAAAGGAGGGACTTCAAAAGAAACATTAGCGCTTTCCCTTACGCTAAAGACAGCCAGTACCTGGCTCAAGTAAGATATAATAAAGGTAGTTTGTCTTATTAGTGTAATGCAGTTCAACTATGAATACTAGCTGGGAAGAGGACTTTTGGATATGCTCTGAAAGACTAATCGTGAGGCAGTTGTGTGGGTTGGCACAGTATTCTTCAGAGTGTGTTTTCTTTGATATCACCAGAGATTTGGGGGATGAAACAAAACAAACACTGCTTGTGTAAGATGTCTCTACAAACAGCACGGAGGTTGAGGGAGCCTAACCTTGGGTATGAACTTTGTGAGGAGGATAGAAAAGAGGTTAAGAGGCCATTGTGAGAGAGTCAGACAAACTTTAAGATCATACAGCCCACTCTTCCTAAGGGGCTTTGTGAATTTTACCTCTCCCTTAAGATCGTACAGCTACACATGCTTATGGGGCCTATAGGAATGTAGGAATATAAGAAAAGCCCCGCTGGGTGAGGTCAAAGGCCCATCTAGTCCAGCAGATTTCCGTTTAACATTGGGAGGAACTTCCTGGTGGTGGGAGCTGTTGGATGGTGGGGCAGGCTCCCTCAGACGGTGGTCGGCTCTCCTTGGTTGGTTTTTAATCAGAGGTGGGGTGATCATTTTACAAGGATTCTTGAGCTGCAATTCCTGCATTGCAGGGCTAACTGACCATTGGAGTTGCTTACAACTCAACAATTCTATGATTCTAAGGTACCAAGCAAGCCTCTCTGGCGAGGGCTGCTCCATAGCTTAAGTGCCACTATTACAAAGGCCCCCTGATTGATAGTCACCTGCTTGACTTCACTTGATGGGGCAACCAGAGCTTAAGGTTCAGGACCCATCCATCTGCCAAAGGAATGAGAAGCGCAAACCGCTATTCAACCATGAACATCAGCAAGGAAAGAGCAGCGTTGCCCCCACTGCTTTTAGTTTGCCTGTTTTCAGTTTGTCATTTTGCTCTACCCTTCCTTCTCTTTTTAGTTTATAAGCCTAATAGCAGAGCCTTCCTCTGTTTATTTTTATTGATGTGATCAGCCTTGGGAGACGATAATTGTCTGGAAATCTGAAACAATATGTGGAACTAAGTGAGGGAGTAGGGAAATCAAAACTTCCAACGCTATGCTACTGCTGCAGTGCTTTGCAGAAAGCAGTAGTGTTGATAACTATGAGTATCCACCATTGTTTTGGGTGCCAATTGTGGTCAACTATACATTTAAGCTGCCCCATAGTTTATCTGTCACTGCAGTATTCCAGATTCCGAGTGATCTGGACATGCCTGGAGTTGATGGATGTCTCTTTTGTTCTGGACGTGCCTGGAGCCAAGCCTGAAGTTCACTGAAAACCATTTGGATGCCTTTCAAATTAATAATGAAGGTGTCTTTGCTTATCACCTTTGCTTTCCAGAAGTATTTACAATAGAGGAAGAGGTAGCAATTGCCATCTGAAGTGGCATGCCATACCCAAGTTAAGACAATAAGCAATTGTTGGATAAAAGTATCATATAACCAACATGCTTATGCCTAATTAATGCATGAAGGGGTTAATGCCCTAGAGTATGCTGTCCTGTCAGGCTTAGCTAGGTCACTCCGCCTTACCTTGGGAGGAAGGGAAGCCTATTGTTCCCCTTCAGTCTACCTGAGATACTCAATGTGTGAGGTCTTAGCTGGTTGCTCCAAGCTCAGACCACATGGCTCTAACAAGGTTTTCTTGAGATCCAATACCAATAATTTACAGACTTTCACTGCTGTAACCAAGCCAAGTTGTACTGACTGTGTTTTCTGACTGGTGCATGGAAAAGCACATGAACCTAACTTTTGAAGAGTTTGTAAGTAAACCAATTTTTAACTTACCAAACTTTTGGCCTTTTCTATGTTAGGGGAAGAAGGGAACTTTGGGAGGAAGTTACAAGGGCCTATTTTAAAGGTCTTAACAGCCTATAGATCCATGCTTTACTTTGCTGCATATTTTGTTATTTTAAATCTCTCCTGGAGTTCTCTCACCAAAGAGTACTTGCGCCAAACCTGGATCTTGGCATCCAAGGAATTCTCCTTTTTATATACCTATTGTTTTGCCACCAACAATTAAACCCATTGAAATCAGTGGAACTTCAGCATGCAGAAATGGGCATATCCCAGCAGGCCATTATTTGTACCCTATAGATGGAGGTTAGATGGAGAAAGTGTGACTGGCCCATGAAAGAATTCCATCTACAGACATTATAAAGAGTACAAATTTAGGGAAGGGCCAATATCTGTCATAATCTTCTACTGAACAAGAGGTGGAATAATACATTATGTGAATAAACAAAGCCTATGGCTATTAAGCCATCGAAAACCTGCCATTCTACCACTTGTTTAAAAGGTATAAAGCTGATCGTTGGAGAACATAAGCCACCCCTCTGTACTGTGCAGCTTCCATTTTGATGTGACTCAAAGAACTCTCACTCACCCCCATTTTGTTGGATCCTGCAAACACTCGTATGCTCATTCCCACTGAAACCAATGAGGCACCATAGGGCACACATTTTCTAAAAAAACAATTTGCCATTTTATTTCTAATGCATACTGTGAATGTGTCACTAACAAATAACTGCAAGTAATAACAGAGAGGTGAAGGCATATTTAGGGTCCAGCCTCAAGTCCCTTCTCCTGGTCATGCCGTTTTATAGCTTTTCCCGCAGTGGTTTGGTTGTATTTTTTCTCAGCGGAGTATTTTAATGTTTGGATTTCAGAACCTGACTTCTGCATGCGTCTGCATCGCAGGGGGCTATGAGACTAATTTAACTAATGTTTGCTTGGAGACTTGAGAGCCTTAAAAGAAGGTGTTATTGAAATGTTAAGCCTCATTATAATTTAGTGTTATGAACTCAGAAACCTCTATCCATGTGGTTGCCATTAACACAAGTATTACTATTATTTTAAGGAGTCGGGATATTATAGATGTTAATTTAACCACATTCATGATTTGAACCCTTTTTGCAGCATACTCATTTGTGTATTTTATTCCAAACACCTGTGCTATACATTGAATGGCAGCCAGAAGATTATTTTATGATGCAACCAAAATAAATATCACTGGAGAATGTTGACTAACAGTGGACCTTGTTCTGCACAGGATTTTTCCAATTTTCCCTAAAGCAAGAGGAAAAGACTCTCACAGATGGTTAGAATCTCCCTGCAGCATTTTAATTTGGTGTTTGCCACTGTTTGTTCTGCAAAAGGCCTTCAGGAATTCCCTCATTCATTTTCATCACAGTCTCGAGGACCACCTGAAAGTGCTGCGTGGACCACAGTTTCACAGTTTCTGCTTTAGCGCTTCCAATGGCCTTTCAGAGCAGAAGAGAATCAAAATTTTAACAATGTATATGAGAAGGGAATTTAGAGCATTTTTCCTCCTGTACATAAACACAGGCTTTCAAGGGAAGCTTCTTTAAAAGGAGACATTTGACCTTGGCAAATCACTGTGCTGTGGTGCTGTTAAATCTCACAGGAGAAATGCCTATTTTCCTTACTGTTAATTTCTCAATATAGCAGATACATCTAAATTTAGACTTAGGGAGTTATTGAACTTTCTCTGAAAAAAGGTAACTGAAGCTATGCCAGCACCTGGAGCCAATCCCTGTCTCTTCATCTTTTCTCTCCCAAGTCTCCTGATTTAGTAGAATACTGATGCGACTGATTTAAATTGACCTTGCTCCATTTCATGAGGAAAAGCTGAGTTTTGCCATTGGTGTTCACTGCTTGGTGGCAGTCAACATTTGAGAAGTAAAGAATGGCCATGTGTACTAGTGGGAATGTTAGCAATTAATATTTTTCAGCAGCAAATCTCCTCCATATCTTCAAATTATTAGCTAAATGTTGCAAGTTCAGTTATGTGTATGTGTATTACACTGCCTTCATATATTTTATGAAAAGTGTGGATTAGAAAATAATAATAATAATAATAATAATGCTGGTTGGTGTTGCAAAGGCTGACAAGTCTTGTTTCCAATCACTGTCACCACTATCCTCATAAACTGTTGTTGAGCCAAAAGTTGGAGCCATTGAGTTGGAGCCAAAATTTCCATTCTACCCGTGGAAGGAACTTCTGTTCACAGAAGCCTTCAAAGTAGAGACCTTTATTCCAGTCAGTATAGCTTCACCACCTGGGGAAAACAGGAATATGCTGCCTTCTTCCGTGTTGCCACTGTGCTGTACCTGCCACACCACTTCCGCCACAAGGCCTTGTTGCTTGGCTTCTCTGCCTTGGGGGTGGGGAAGATGAGCAGCAATGCTGCACACTGGAAGGCCCCTCATCTCACTGAACTTAGTGAGGGGGGCCATTCCACAAGACCTTGGCATTCATCTTCTCTACAGCTGGGGCAAAGAAAGAAGAGCAGCAATGTCGCGCACCAAAGCATCCCCCTCTTGCAGAAACTCAGTGAGAGTGGAGCATTCCAGTGGTGGCAGAAGTGATGGGGCCAGACCCTCCAAGTGTCCCTATTTTCCAGGGACATCCCTTATTTAGAGAAGCCGTCACGGCTTCTTATTTGATCCCGGAATGTCCTTAGGATGTCCCTTTCTTCACTGGAGAAATATTGGAGGGTATGGAGTTATCCGACCCCTGAGCCGCCTGAAGGCAATCCTGTATAGGGAAGTTTTTAAACTGTTTAATGTTTTATTATGTTTTTATATATGTTGGAAGCTGCCCAGGGTGGCTGGGGCAACCCAGTAATATGTGTATAAATCGTAAAATTATCGTTATGGAATGGGACGTCCCTGTTTTCATTGGAGAAATGTTGGAGGCTGTGTGGGGCTGGGGGGATATTGCCTCTTGTGCTTTTGCTGCCTGAGGTAGATGGTTCACCCCACCTTATGGGTGAGCAGACTCTGGCCTCTAACTTTCCTTAAAAGCAACACAACCATAAGGAAAAATGAGTTCGGTATTGGAGGTGTTATTGATGGGAGCAGAGGATGAAGAGGAATTTTTTATTATTTTAGTTTTTTGGGCTCACAGATTTCTGAGCTCACTAACACATCCATGGGGCAAGCATTGCTGCTGCTGTTCCCTTTCAGTGTGTTACATAGTGACCTCTAAAGATGTTTTCCTCACAAAGACATCATAGGTGTCCAATATTCTCTATCACCCAGGGAAAATAATCCAGCAAATTTGAACATCTCACCACTTGGGAGGCAGAAAGGAAAACCCCAGGCAGGAAAGACTCAGACATTTTGCTTACACTACATGGTTCCAATATTCAAACTAATTCCAAAGTCAGTGACATGAATCACCCCACAGGGAATTGGTTCCCACCTTGGTGTGTGTAAATGTGTCCCAACACACCTTATATTCAATGGACGGAAGCTTTTAGATCAAACCTTTCCAAACTGGTCCAGGGACCACCAGCGATCCATGAGCTTCATTCAGGTGGCCCATAGTGTGTCCATGGATTTGTGGTTGAAGATGGGAGACAGCAGATCCATCACATTAAATATTCCTGTTGATTCGTACTGGCATTTTATTGATTGATTGATTGATTGATTGATTGATTGATTGAACTATATTTATTTAACTATATTCTGCACTTTTCATAAAATGTATTAAGGTGGCTTACAATCCAGGCAGCTCCCCATTTGCATGCATTCAATACGTGCATGACCACTGCTTTTTTTTCTAGGGGTACGCAGGGGTACGCATACCCCTAAACATTTTGTAAATCTAAGTTTGGCCTCATTGAGGGGCAGTATTTCAATATGAGTAGGAAAATGAGAGTACCACTAAACATTTTTTAGAAAAATAGCACTGTGCATGACTATATATATGCGCATCAAACCGAACCCAGAATTGATCCAGAAACGTCATAAAGACATCGCTGAAACATAACTAAAAGGGCAAAATGGGGTGTTTGCAGGCTTTTTCAATGGGTTTCAATTATACACGATTTCACTGAAGCACGGTGCCTCAGAGTATAACCCCCACGTAAAGAGGGGGTGCTGCCTGTATTATAAACAGAATAAAATCAGTCTATAAACATCCATAGAACATAATTAATAAAGCTCAAAATATTGATTCTTTTGTTCTTTATATTGTATTTTAGTTTAGTTCTATGAAATTCAAATAATAATACAATAAGCCACAATATATAATAAATATAATATATAATACAATATATAATAAAATTAAAATTCACTTAAAATTCATGCAGCATCTAGCCCAGGACATTACAATAGCTACAACGGATAGAAGCATCATTAAGTGATTTTCAAAGGCCCTCAGCAAATTTCAAGTGCTCCTTAGAGGGAAAGGGTTTGGGAACCACTGTTTTAAACAATTTTGAAGTTATTTTGCTCCGTTCTCTATTCTCTTATTCGGGGGGGGGGGGGATCTACTTGAACATTAAGAATATTTAAAAAATAAGAAAACTCAAGAATAAAACTAAAAATAAAATAAATGAAATAAGTTATACAGAAACAAAAGGGAAATGAACTTTTGACTGGACAGTGGATTTGTAGTAACATTAAAAATATCTCTTTTGTGAGCCATTGGGATGGGGGGAAAGGGAACACCAGCTGCAGTTCCCGAACTGTTTTCAAAGGCCGCCTCATGTAGACTGCATGGCAGTATTCTAACCATTCTGGACTCACAGCTGTCCATGGAGGCCCAGGTCAATTCTGTGTTCAGGGCAGCTGTTTATCAGCTCCATCTGGTACGCAGGCTGAGACCCTACCTGCCCGTGGACTGTCTCACCAGAGTGGTACATGCTCTGGTTATCTCTCGCTTGGACTACTGCAATGCGCTCTATATGGGGCTACCTTTGAAGATGACCCGGAAACTACAACTAATCCAGAATGCGGCAGCTAGACTGGTGACTGGGAGCGGCTGCCGAGACCATATAACACCGGTTTTGAAAGACCTTCACTGGCTCCTAGTACGTTTCCGAGCACAATTCAAAGTGTTGGTGTTGACCTTTAAAGCCCTAAATGGCCTTGGTCCAGTATACCTGAAGGAGTGTCTCCACCTCCATCGTTCTGCCCGGACAGTGAGGTCCAGTGCCGAGGGCCTTCTGGCGGTTCCCCCGCTGCGAGAAGCCAAGTTACAGGGAACCAGGCAGAGGGCCTTCTCAGTAGTGGCACCCACCCTGTGGAACACCCTCCCACCAGATGTCAAAGAGAAAAATAAGTACCAAACTTTTAGAAGACATCTAAAGGCAGCCCTGTTTAGGGAAGCTTTTAATGTTTAATAGGTTATTATATTTTAGTGTTTTGTTGGAAGCCACCCAGAGTGGCTGGGGAAACCCAGCCAGATGGGCGGGGTATAAATAATAAATTATTATTATTATTATTATTATTATTATTATTATTATTATTACCTTGAAGTTACCAGACGATAGGCAACTAAAGCCAGGCTACCCCCTTCAAATAGGATTGCAGTTGGCCTGCTAAGGAAGGAATCCTATAAGACCTTGGAAGCACATAATTGGCCTGGCTGTCATGATGTAGATGGCTCTATCTGTGGACACACCCAAGCGTACTGTGGTCCATCCTAGGCATCTCTAGATTTGAACAAAATTTCAGAATCAAATTTTGTACAGCTGCAATGACATCTAAAGCTACTTGCATGTTTCTTTTGGAAACGACTGTCTGCTCCACACAACTTAATACAGCATATCAAAAATCTAAGCTATTTTAGGGAGTTTCTCATAACCTCCCGCTAAGAGATTCTGTTAGAGATGCAAGACATAAGTATGCTTTTAGCACCATCATTGCACAGCATTTAGATGAGTGTTGATAGTGCTTTGGTGCTGATTAAGGCTCTTTTGCTTTCAATGGACCATAGTCCATTATATGCACTTGAATATGAAATCCTTGCTTTATTTCACGGCATGATAACTCCCCCCTTTTATATATTCTTCTTCGGGTGACAGCAGCAACAACAACAACAACAACAACAACAACAACAACAACACACAGTTAATTTAGAACTAAGCAGAAGCTAACTTGATGTCAAATTTATCTAATTGTCCCAGTGGAAATTGTTAACAGGTCAGCTTTTATAAGAGGTCACCTGGAGACAAATTAGTTAGAAGACCGGGGGGAATTCAGATATTGATTAGGAAGCAAATCTATTGGCATATATGTATTAGGCTCCTTATTTGTCAACTGGGCTTTAAATCCGGAAATGAATTGGCATAAATTGACAATAATTTCAGTAACCTGTTTGACAAAACATAAGGTGTCCATGCTGAATCTCGTCTCTTACATGTGAACTTGCTAGTTGGCCTTCCTGACAAGCATTGTGTCTTGAAAATCCTGAACGTAAGGTATGCGATGAAACTCTTAAATAAATAAATGTGTGAGCATCTGGCCACTAGTGGTCATGTTGTTGTTGTTGTTGTTGTTTAGTCGTTTAGTCGTGTCTGACTCTTCGTGACCCCATGGACCAGAGCACGCCAGGCACTCCTGTCTTCCACTGCCTCCCGCAGTTTGGTCAAACTCATGCTGGTAGCTTCGAGAACACTATCCAACCATCTCATCCTCTGTCGTCCCCCTTCTCCTTGTGCCCTTCATCTTTCCCAACATCAGGGTCTTTTCCAGGGAGTCTTCTCTTCTCATGAGGTGGCCAAAGTATTGGAGCCTCAGCTTCACGATCTGTCCTTCCAGTGAGCACTCAGGGCTGATTTCCTTCAGAATGGATAGGTTTGATCTTCTTGCAGTGCATGGGACTCTCAAGAGTCTCCTCCAGCACCATAATTCAAAAGCATCAATTCTTCGGCGATCAGCCTTCTTTATGTTCCAGCTCTCACTTCCATACATCACTACTGGGGAAACCATAGCTTTAACTATACAGACCTTTGTTGGCAAGCTGATGTCTCTGCTTTTTAAGATGCTGTCTAGGTTTGTCATTGCTTTTCTCCCAAGAAGCAGACGTCTTTTAATTTCGTGACTGCAGTCACCATCTGCCGTGATCATGGTCAAAACTGTTTTCTAATGTTGTTGGACAAAAAGTCATGGTGACCCCTTGTGGGCATCCTGATCCTCTTTTTCTTTAAGCTGATCACCTGATTGGACTTACAGTATGATCATTCTTATTGTTTCTTCTGCTTACTTACCTCTGCATTCTTCAGTCCACGTCCCGGATAATGTTTAACTGGCCCTATTAGACACAAACACAATTGATAACAGAGAGAGGTTACCTAAAGCAGTCCCACTGACTTGTATTTTAATCGCTTCTCTAATCAGAGCAACTCAACATTCATCACAAAGCAGCACATTATAACACTCTTACGTTTTTGTTTGTTTGCAATGGATAAATCAGGGTAAAGGTTCTTAAAATAAAATAAAATTGCACAAGGTTTACGGGGGGGGGGGGGGACATTTCACCCCAACCCACAACTAAGCACTCATTACATCTAGTCAACCCTCCATGTCTGGCATGTTCCATCCAGGATGGGTTCAGAGACAGCTTGCCATAGACTGTACAGCTGCAAGCACCTTTCCCACATTTAAGTTGTCACATAACAAGACTGGAGAAGATGCTTGCCTGAGATACTAGGAGAGAGTTGCTGTCAATCAGAGTAGAAAATACTAGATGGGCCAGTGGTCCGACACAGTAGAAGGCAGCTTTATATGATCATAAATAATAAACTGTCAATCTTCCTAAACTGCATATCACCAAGATTTCTTTTTTTTTTAAAAAAAAGGCTATCAAGCTGATACTCATTTTTAACTTCATTTATATTGGACATATTCATTTATTCCTCAGATAATTCACAGAAAACTGCCTTGTAACTATAGCAACTGAGACTGCAGAGATACAAAAATGTCAATACATCAGTGGGATATTCATTTATTCATGTATTATTTCTTAATCAAATATTAAAATAAGATACTGCAAAGCAAGCACCTGCCTTATCTAGTGGTTAATGAAGCAAGATACATGACTATCAGTGCAATTATATACATGCCAACTCAGATGTAAGCTCCATTGAGTTCAATGGGGCATGCTCCCAGATAAATGTGTGTAGACTGCAACCTGAAGCTTTAGAAAAGAACGTGCCATTCTGATTGGGGTGGGGGGAGTCAGTAATAGCTAATTCAATAATTCCCAGGAAATATAATATGAAAACAAAGACAAATGTGGACATCTCTAATTACTTTGAGGCAAGAAATGTAGAATGAATGGCTAATTTCTACTGAGCAGATAATTGAGCACAGTAAACAGTGGCAATTGTGTGCATTCAGATTGAGGCATTAGTCCCGGTTAGTCACCCTATGCAGAGTGACTATGCAGGGTCCAAAGATTCCTGATTATGCTGTCAATCTATGCAAGTTCCCTGACATCACTTGGAGTCTTACATATTGATTAGGCAAATGCTGTCTTTTTGCACCCTTTCTTCCTGTGAATGTTTGCAGTATTTGTGGAGATTCTCCATTCATTTCATACGAACGTATATGCAAGCAAGTCCAGCAAAACAGTGAAAAATGTAGGGCATGAAATAGATGTCTGCATTTCCTTGCTTTGAGTGGCTTAAGTATTTTTTATGTTTTCCTAGTCATTCATGTGTGTGCGCGCGTGTTTAAAAAATTGAACAGTCTGTTGCTGAGATACAGCTACAATCAACGGTGGCATTCACTTTGGGGGCTTGTTCATTTTGCTCTTGCATTTGGTTGCAATTTCTTCAGCAAATACAAGGTTGCAAAAATTAAGTTTGTGTGTCTGTGTAATTGTTCATCACTGCATACTTTTAACCATGATCTTTGTTTCCTTTGGGGGGGGGGAGGGATTCAATGTACCTCTATGGCAATTGTTTGGTCAACACAATCATTTCTGCCTGCCAGGCAGAATGATCCCTGCTCTCCTACCCCTGTGTGGTTCTGGGGGTTCTCCTAGCCCCACACAAGACAATTGGGGGTGCATGGGGGAACCCTTGTTGCACTAACAAAAGTGCTTGTGCAGGTTTCTGTTAGCAGAACTGGGTTGTTGAATCTGCCCTGTTATTTTTATTCTCTGCAGCACACCCCCTTTGCTTGAACTTCCTTGCTGTGCTCAGATACTACTTGCAAGGTGAAAGCAGAAAGTGCATTACTGCTAATATGAGCTATCTTTCTATCATTCAAATGTTGTTATTTTCTACTGCTATTTCCTATAATGTTTCTTCTTAATGGATGGAGAAATAGGGAGTCTGTCAGAGCATCTAATTGTTTTTAACTTTTGCTCTTATTCTGTTCCTTTCCAGGGATGTGTAAAAGCATCTTTCTTTGAGAGAAATTGGTCTCACGGCAGTTCTTACACTCTGAGAGGCATTATTGTACATGGAAGTATAGATCAAAGATCTGGAGTGGGCTGCCTCACATCCCACAGATATGGCTGATTTTGCTGGAAAATCAGTAACTAAAGTGTGCTAACTTTCAGGGTTAGATTCATCAAGACTTCCAATGCAATCCTAGGCATGTCTACTTACAATGTATATAGCATTGAAATGTTCAACATATTTTTCATAAATGGATATGTTTTAATGATTGATCATTTGACGACTTTAAAATGTTATAATGTTTATATAATCAACTTGAGTTATTTGTTGGATTGTCTTGTGTTTTGAAATAATTTAGTATTTGTTATTCTAATGATTTATTGATTTGCATTTTTCTATTGTGAGGCACTTTGAGCATATTTGTCTGGCAATGTGGCGTATAAATTGTTGTTGTTGTTGTTTCCCATTGAGGTTTGTGGGACTTATTCTCAGACAAGTGTTACAGAGTTGCAGGCTTAAATCATAATGAGAAATATGCTGAGCTTTATTTCCTTCATTTTCTAACTGGAAAATGTGTGCTTGGCAGGCATGAAGTACAACATATACAGTTAAAAGAATTGGGGTTGTTGTTTTTTCTCAAGTCACTCTTGTTTGGAGTTCTACAGTGCTGGAAAATGGGCCTCAGTCAAAGAGCACCACTATGTGGACATCAGCCAGTTTACTTCTAAAATAAATATAAAGGTAAAGGTAAAGGTAAAGTACCCCTACCCGTACTGGCCAGTCGTGTCCGACTCAAGGGTTGTGCGCTCATCTCGCTCAAGAGGCCGGGAGCCGGCGCTGTCCGGAGACACTTCCGGGTCACGTGGCCAGCCTGACTAAGTGGCATCTGGCGAGCCAGCACCAGTGCAGCACACGGAAACGCCGTTTACCTTCCCGCTAGAAAGCGGTACCTATTTATCTACTTGCACCTAGGGGTGCTTTCGAACTGCTAGGTGGGCAGGAGCTGGGACCGAACGACGGAGCTCACCCCGCCGCGGGGATTCGAACCGCCGACCTTGCGATCAGCAAGTCCTAGGCACTGAGGTTTTACCCACAGCGCCACCCGCGTCCCAAAATAAATATAGAAATCAACAAAACATACTTCCACATTGTAACTTGTCACTGTATTGCCCCCAAGGAGTCATTGTTTCCCCACAAGGAGACTGGCACACAAAAGGTATTCGTTGTAGCAAATATTCTTCACACAACAGTTTATCAGCTAATTTATCAGCTTGTGGAACAGAATAGCTTCACATACATGGAAGTTTAAAATGGATTCAATGTATGCGCATGTTTTTCCATGTCATCCTCACAGTGCTGTGTTCATTCAAGTGGCAGCTCACAATTTCCTCCTGTTTTCCCAATCCTCAGATAATGCAGAAGGGGGGGGGGTATCCAACATAGAATTGGATGTTATCCAGCTGTGGATGTAGTGAAGCACACTGTGTGGTGAAGATTCCTTGCATGCATTGTGAGGTTTGGCTGAGTGCCATCCATTACAACCCAGTGGGCTGCTGGAAGGGCCAGGCACTGCACATACTTTTTGATTTTTTAACCCACTGTTTTTTGCAAGTCTTTTACAGGTCCTCATAATCCTTGACCATTGGCCATGCTAACTGGGAATGATGGGCTTTAGAATCCACAACACCTGAAGGTTCCCACTCATGAGCTGTGCCTTACTGACAGAGAGAACATGATACAGAGATTATATATTTCCCTGGTTATTTATGTTCTGCACAACCCCTTAAAAACTATGCAGAGTGTAAAGTTAATGCATACACTGATTATAAGATTTCCCAATATTAAAAATTCAAAGACTCATCAAAACAAGCCTTGCTGATATACTGAAATGATCACTTAGCACATCTGAAGCCTACTTTAATATTTTAATTACTCACTAGGGAAAATGAAGATGTGGTGAAATATAACTTTATTACACTGATGTTTTGACTAGGGAATGTTTGATAATCTGAGGACCATTAATTTTAGTATAGTAATTAGCAAAATGCACTTCATTATGATGTGTGTGTGTTTATTGGGAAGACTTGTATATTGGCAAGGATCCCTAGGGGACCTCATTGTATCTCAGCACAAGAAAACACATTGTGCCCTGTGAAAGGACCAATTTTTTGTTCACAAGCTAATGACAACTATCCAGTTAGATGAAAGACAGCAAAGGGTACACTGGGGAGTGGGACACCCATTGTGTTACCCATTGATATCCAGGCACAATTAAAACACTAGGAGTACTAACCATTAAAGCCTGAACAGTGAACCCACCTGGGCTTCAGAGGCTCTGCTCTTTAGCCTGGCACTAAGGTAAATCAGGTTGGCCTGTAGCAAGCCTTTTCAGTGGTGGCCCCACACTTATGAAACTTCCTCCCCACCTTCTCCCACCTCTTGTGGCCTTTATTCTGCCAAGCTTCTTCTTGATTTTATACATATACATATAATCTCATAAGGACTTGCCCTAAAAGGTAGGGTTGAAATAAATAAATAATCTAGCCTGTTGAACTCCAGCTCCCATCGGCCACAGGCAGCATCATCATGGGCTGCTCACTTCCATCAGGATATGACATTGTTTGGCAGCTCCAGAGGGAAGAGGAAGAGGAGGAGGAGGAGGGAGGAGGGAGGAGGAAGAGCAATGGAGAATGGAAGGCTGGCACCCAGGGATGGAGGTCCTCCCTTTATGACTCTAGATGTCAGAGAGGGGAAGCCAATCTGTCAGATCTCTCAGCACACTTCCTGTGGAGCTCAAAGCCTCATCAGGGAGGGGACTTTGACCACAAGAAGGTGGCAGTGGAGCTGGAGACAGAGAGGCAGGACACAATCCCGTCGCCAAGAACTAGGAACCTCCTTAATAGGTGGGACCAGACACCCCTGCCATGACAGAGTACATGTGTGCAGACCTGTAGGGTGAGAAAGTATTGCGAGTGAGCTCACCCAGCCTTATCTTTAAAAGCTTGGCAGGAGGAGCATGTCAACCATCAGGACATCTCCATAGCTTCTGTTCAGGTATGAACATCTTGCCTTGCTCATCAAACATGCAAGTGGGACCTCCAACAAAACGTTGCCATGTGGAGTGCTGCTGTTCAGGATTTCAGCCGCTATATTCAGCTCCCCCTTTTTCACCAGTTTCCCATCTCCCACAACAGTCACCATTTCCATGGCCACTGAGCATACCCAGTCTTCACTGGGTGACTTGTTTGTTTGTCTCCCCTTAGGGTCTCCACTCCTAAAGTGTTTTGGGGGGTTTTTTGTCACTGGGCAAGTAAAACTTTCCCCAAACCTGGTGATACTTCCGTCTTCTGATTGGTGCTGCTTTGGCTTCATAAGCAATGGCACTTGAAATATACTCGGAGTCCTGTAGTGATTTCATGCTCTTTATTGCAGCTTGTAAAACAGTGATTGAATTGCCCCCCAAACCCCAGGCTTTTATATACATTATTTACATAATGAGTTCCGTCTGACTGGCTGATTCTGCTTCCCTCCTGGAGCCTGACTGGTCTTTTCCTGCAAGCCAATCAGTTGTTGCATTCTAGGATCTACTTACCTATTGTTCTAGGACCCAAGCTTAGTACCTAACAGCACTCAACACCTGGCTGCTGGAGACGGAAGGAATGATTGAGTTCCGCTTGTTATACAGTTGCTGGAAACCACAGAAGGGGAGAGTGCTTTTGTGGTTTCCCACGGGTGACTGGCAACTGTGAGAAAAGGATGCTGGACTAGGTTGGCCACTGTCCTGATCCAGAAGGGTCTTTCCACGTTTCCTACTTACACACTGATATATGCTTTATTTCCTTGTCTCGGGATCACAACTTAAGCAATCAGAAGGCCACTAGTTTAAGATTTGCAGCTTGTGCCTCTCGCCCTGCACAACTGAATACTTTTCTTCATGATTTGGCTAATTATTCTTCCTCTAAAGCAGCAAAAAAAATCCTGCTTCTTTCAAATTTGCATCAAGTCACATTAGGCTGTATCACAGATGTCTAATTTAACATAACCTGAATATTTTAATTTGGCAATTTTGAAATCAATTATCTCTTACACACAAAAACACACAAAGGTAAATGATTATTGCAAATACGTAATATAAAAGCTATGGGGGGGGGGGGAGTAAAGAAAAGTGTCTTCTTGTATGATAGGGTAACAGGAGAAAGTTAATAATCCAAATGAGGAAAATGCCTTTTATGCAATTGAAATTAATTATACATTCATCAAAATATATTACTTGCGTAATAAATCCTAATTTTCTAACTGATTTTGATGCTGCTTGCTAGGGATTTCACTGCTTAGCCTTTATTTTGAATTACAATAAACAGATATATAGCTATATAATAAAGTACACGATAATTAATGGGATATATATTAAAAGGGGAGAAATGATATGATCTATCCAAAATTAAGCACCTTCATTTCAATAAGAAACACACTGCAAAGCCTATACTCATCCCTCCCATTGAAATCAGATGAATGAAGGTACTTCAAAAGAATATAAGACGGTGCCTCATACTGAGTCAGACCACTGGTCGATTTACTGTATTTTTCGCTCTATAGGACGCACTTTTTCCCCTCCAAAAATTAAGGGGACATGTATGTGCGTCCTATGGAGCAAATGCAGGCTCCTTGGCTTCAGCGATAGCAACGCGAAGGCTCCGAAGCCCAGAGGGAGCGCTCCCTCCATGCTCTGGAGGCTTCGCATTGCTTTCGCTGAAGCCTGGAGAGCGAGAGGGGTCCGTGCGCACCGACCCCTCTCTCTAGGCTTCAGGGATAGCCGCCTAAAGCCTCCGGAGGCTTCAGGTTCCTTTTGCAGAAGCCGGGAGAGCAAGACTACCCTGGCTTCAGCAGAGAGGGAGAGCTGCACAGCACCCCTTCAGCCAAGCGGGAGGAGAAATGGAAGGGGCTCCATTTCTCCTGCCGCTTCGCTGAAGGGGCGCTGAGCAGAGAGGGGGAGATTTTTTTTTTCTTGTTCTCCCCCTCTAAAACAAGGTGCGTCCTATGGTCGGGTGCGTCCTATAAAGCGAAAAATACGGTAGCTCAGTATTGTCTATGTTGACTGGCAGTGGCTCTGCAGGTAGAAATCTTGTCCTTAAGCCAACATCCATGATGTAAGACAGAGAGAAGTTAACAGCAACACGAACAAACTCAAATCCATATTGAATGCAGATTAAACCTCTGAATCACCACAACAATTTATAGAGGGAATCTAAATTTACAGCATGTTGTACGCTAAAAGAGAATTATATGAAAATGATGTACTGGTGGTATTTGACTCCTAGCTAGCAAAAAAATGTATGGAACAAGTACAAATACCTGCTGGAAATGTAAGGAAAAAGAAGGTACATTTTATCATATGTGGTGGTCATGTAAAGTAATAAAAGCTTTCTGGGAAATGACATATAATGAACTGAAAAAAAATGTTTAAAATAACTTTTGTTAAAAAACCGGAAGCCTTCTTATTAGGAATTATAGGTACCGACATCCCAAAGGAACAGAAAGGACTCTTTCTGTATGTGACAACAGCAGCACAGATGCTACTAGCCCAGAGATGGAAAGAAGAAAGAATCCCTACCAGAGAGGAATAGCAATCCAAGCTGTTAGACTATGCCGAAATGGCAAAACTGACCAGAAAGCTCAGGGACCAAGAAGACAAAAGCTTCAAGAAAGAATGGGAAAAAATTATAATTTACTTAGGAGACTATTCTAAGCAGATGAAAACATTAGCAGGATTCTAACCTCACTTGTAATATAACAAATACTATGGACAATATGGATAGATATAAAATATAGATTATGATATACTGTAATATGCAGTTGAAAATGTTGACATTAGGACCCATGGAGGGGTTGGGGGGAAGTTCTGTGATTCAGCGAAATCTCTTTATATAGATATGTATTTGAGTTTGTTATAAATTTATATCTGTAAAATCAAATAAAAATCACACACACACAAATTTTATAGAGGGAATCTTATCCAGCCCTGCTTGAAGAAGCTGATGATTCAGCCTAGAACCTGCCAGTATGGTGTAGTGGTTAAGAGTGGTGGACTCGTAATCTGGGAACCAGGTTCGCGTCTCCGCTCCTCCACATGCAGCTGCTGGGTGACCTTGGGCTAGTCACACTTCTCTGAAGTCTCTCAGCCCCACTCACCTCACAGAGTGTTTGTTGTGGGGGAGGAAGGGAAAGGAGATTGTGAGCCGCTTTGTGACTCCTTAGGGTAGTGATAAAGCGGGATATCAAATCCAAACTCTTCTTCTTCTGCATCCAGAGAAAATACTCTGCTACTGAGCTACAGCCCTTCACATTTACCTGGATCCAGTGTCGGTGCCAGGCTATTTTACAGTCGAGCCAAGGCTGTTTTATGCCATGGGCAAAGCTAGCTGCTTGCACGCCACCCCAAAATTTCTAACTTCAATTTTCAGAAACATGACAATGATGATGATGATGATGAATTCAATTTATATACTGTCCTTAATCAAAAGATCTCAGGGTGGTGTACAACATTAGAAATGAATCACAACACATCAATGATAGAAACATAGTAAAAAGCATACTGACAGACAGCCTAATAGTAAAATGATCATAATAATAACGGTCCTTCTCCCCACACTTGTCCTGTAGAAATGATGACATTCTTCATATAAAATAAAAGTAAAACATTGTCAAATATAACAAAAACTAATCTGTATAAAACTGTGCCCCTCAAAGGTCTGTACTGCAACCCTCTGAGGCCTGTGCCCTAAGCAGCTGCCTAGCTGGCCTAATGATTGCACCGGACCTGCCTGGATCATACCTGTAGCATCTTAGTTGTAAAAAATGGGTAGAGGCATAGCTCAGTGGTAAAGCATCTGCTTTGTTTCATTTTGATATGATTTATTAGGCTTGTGTATTGCTTTATACAAAAAAATGAGTCTTAAAGCTATTTACAATGTTTGTTATTATTGTTATTGTTACTAATTATCCCCGTGATCCCTAAGAATGTGCTCTACTCTGTGTTATGACCGACTCTGTGCTATGTCTTCAAACGTGGCAACATCAACCGCAACCATGTGGGAATCCCTTGCAGACGACCGCAGTGCCTGGAGACAGGCAGGTCATACATCCATAGCAGTGACCAGAGGAGGAATGACCACTGGGAGGAGCACAGAGAAAAGAAACACCTTGGTGCACCTGCAACGAAACATGGGTCCCCTGTATCAGTCTCTACAGCCACAGCAGGCGTTATAACCTTCCAACAATTGGACTTCACTCCCAAAAGCGCACTCCTCCATTGTCTCCTGAGACGGATGGATGACAAGCATCCCTGTGAAAACAGCACTAAACTTTCCTTCTGGAAAACCCACTCCAGTTTAAGCTCTTTCCATTAGTTGTGTGTGCATGCCCAGTATACAGATCAGATGACTCTTTCTCTAGAGCAGTCACCCTCAAACTCAGACCTCCAGATGTTTTTGGCCTACAACTCCCATGATCCCTAGCTAGCAGGACCAGTGGTCAGGGATGATGGGAATTGTAGTCTCAAAACATCTGGAGGGCCGAGTTTGAGGAAACCTGCTCTAGAGCCAAAAAGCCATACAAATATTTAAGTCCTTGAATCAGAAATTTGATTAGGGGTCCTGTTTTGAGGCCATATGGTCTAATGACCAAGTTTATTGCAACCCTTCCTGGGAAGAACTGAACAGCATGGGGGAGGGTGTTGCCTATTAGTATTCAACGAGACTAACTGCTGCAGCTGTAGAAGTTGTAGCCATCATTAAAACTATTTTGAACAAGTGTTCTGGTCCAGTTGAGTTTGAAAGGGAATTTAATAAGACCTTCAAAAGAGATGACATAGTAAATTTATGCTGGCAAGAGATATTTCACAATTGTGAAAAGGAAGCAGGGAGAAAAGTACACGGTAGGAACACACGAGGCTGCCTTATACGAAATCAGACCATTAGTCCATTTAGCTGAGAGTATCACCAGTTGCTGGAACCTGTAGTAAAAGAGAGAGTTGTTGCACTCAGATCATAGAATCATAGAGTTGGAAGAGACCACAAGGGCCATCGAATCCAACCCCCTGCCAAGCAGGAAACAAGATCCTGTTTGTGGTGTTCCCATGGGCATCTGGTTGGCCATGTAAACTAGATGGGCCATTGGCCTGATCCAGCACGCTCTTATGTTTTAGTATTGTCAACAGGGATTGGCAGCAGATCTCTGAGCTTTCAAGCAAGTCTTTCCCAGCCCAGCCTGGAGACACCAGACACCCTCTGCATGGAAAGCATGTGTTCTACAGCTGAGCTGTGGCCCTTCTCCTATAGCAGGGTTGCAGAACCTTCATCATCCTGATAGACACATTCCCTCCTGAGCAACCTTCTAGGAGCACATGCCAGTGGCGGGACCAGGTGCAAAAGTGGGTGGAGCAAGAGATGTATATTTCACCACGGTAATGTAAGCTAGTTTCTACATACACTCACATTCTTGTCTCTATCCTGCATCCAAGTATTAATGGGGCATTATCGGAGTTGAAGGACACATTTCCGCCAGCAGAAAGGAGGGTGTGAATCAGGACCAGTGAGACGTGGGGAGAAGGGGAGTGTTGGGGGGAGAAGGTGGGGGGAGAGTCCCAAGGGCCATATTTTCTATGAAAGTACAGTTTATACACTATCGTGGACTGTTGGATGCAGAGGAATGGTGAGAGGAAGCAGCTGTGAGAACCGCCATGGAAAGACGACTCAGAGCCTGGGGACTGGTGGTGGGACAACGATGAGTGGGAAGAGGGAGGAGACTGGGAACAGGAGGTGGAAGCTGAAGAGATAACAGGGCTTAGTGAGCTGGGAGAGAGGCAGGGGGGAGTCCAGAATCAGAGGCAGAAGCCAAAGCAGATCGAGTGGAAGGAGCAAAGCCAAGAGGCAGAGATGAGGCAGGCTGGTGAGGAGTCACAGGTGTCTACCACTCCTAATGTGACAAATTCCTCTCCCCCTCTGTCTCCCAGAACCAGAAGAGGGCTGAAACAGGAAGAAAACAACAGACTGCACGCAGGTGCAGTCTCTGATGGCTTGGGAAAAGCCCGGGGGGGAGGGGCTTAGACAGCTGTGGGGAAGTGGGAACATGCAGTCTCCACAACTGATTCATGGGGTGAGACCTAACGGGGATGAGCTGCTGTACTCATTTGGCCTGACACTCAGCCAAGTCTGTGAAGATCCTGTTTTTGCTAATAAAGAGTTAACTCCATCTTTGAACTGTGGGAGATTTACTGCTAGCTCACTCTGTGACATACACGTTTAAATAATAAATAATAGATGTAGAGAGGCTTGGAGAACCTCACTTAGCGCTCTGGCCTGAAGTTCAACACTCTTGCCCTTAGGGGTGAGGTAGACACAAATAATCTGCACCTAATATTTGCCTGTTCTCTGTGTGGGGGAAAGTTTCTGTGATTAATGGCTTTCCCCCCTATATAATATGGCTCAACCAAGCCATAGGATTGCCAGCTGAACACTGTTCAAATGGTTTTGTTGTTGCTGGCAGGGCACTGAGAGTCTGAGGTATATACTCAGCTGGATGTTACTGAAAATGATGGGCCGCAATTTAGCCAAACTTCTAAATGCTTTTACGTTCGCCTGATTTACATTCTGAGGTGGGGGAGCAGGTTGAGGACATGTTCAACTCTAATGTTGAAATCAATGAGCCTTAAAAGTAGAAAAAAAATCACAAAATGGGTTACAAAAAAAAACAAAAACCACCCCACAAGAAGAAAATCTGCAACACATAAGAAAGTAGCTTATTGACAGCACCTTGCAGCATAAGAACATAAGGGCTGTCTCACACAGCTTCCTATTTCCAGTAGCAGCCAGGAACTCGAAAGCAAGACGTGATGGTGAGGGCCATCTTGCTGCAGCTCTTAGCATCCTATATCCAGTCAGTGACATGTTGTTGTTGTTTAGTCGTTTAGTCGTGTCCGACTCTTCGTGACCCCCTGGACCAGAGCACGTCAGGCCCTCCTGTCTTCCACTGCCTCCCGCAGTTTGGTCAGACTCATGCTGGTAGTTTCGAGAACACTGTCCAACCATCTCGTCCTCTGTCGTCCCCAACATACTGCCTCTCAACACAGGAGTGGCATTTCACTAGCATTTCTGAAAGCTAAAAGAATAGACCTGTCCTAGGGACTCTCAAAGGAAGCCATCAATGTGTGGCAACTGTGTGTAGCTCTAGACAGGAAAAGTGCAAGTCCTCCCTTGTGCACATGCAAAAGCCCTTCCTATTCTCTTTGGAAGGGCTCTGAGGAATCTAAGCATACTTTGGCAGGGGAATATTCCCCACTTACATTGAGCTTGAGGTTATCATCCATTGAAAGGGCTGGCTACACCCACCAATAATTGCAATTTGATCCTTCTGGTTCTACTCATTGTAGTTTATTTTCTTTTTTAAAAAAAATCAAGTATATAGTTACTGTGCAAGAGCTTGGCAACTAGTTAACTGCATTATCAAACGCAGTAGACTATTTATTTGGGTGAGCCTGGGTTAATCTGGAATTATTTGCAATTACCTGGAATGCAGTGCTGTGCAATATTCATCCCTTTAGATGTATCCCATTAGAGGTGTGGGGGGGAACCCTATTAGAGCTGATAAAGGCAGATTCAGATGTCTGGTGCTTTGAATGACATTCTAATGATGCTCAGGGATTCATCAATGTGTCTTTTTTTTAACCACCCCAGATTGTAAGGGTATATAAACAGACACACAGGAGAACTACTGCAAGTCCCGTTTGTAACAAAAATATTTCCAAAGATAAAATTCATAAGCAGCGGAACTTGAAAACAGAGTATATTATTTCAGTGCTGAAAAATTCTAAAATTATAATGAGATGGTTCATGAACATCCTCATTATGCTAATCCAGATTCCTTCAGGAACATCCAAGATAAAAGCCGAAACTGACAGAACCTATTTGTGGATAAGCAACAGTCCCTGCACTCACATTGCTGAAGTGCATGTTAGTTCTACAGAAATGCTTTGTTCCTAATCTCTTGAGCTGTACTTCATTAGGCATGTAAAGCTCACGCTAGTATAATTTGACTAGGTTGAAAAGGCAAAAGGAAAGTTTAGATGTTGAGTGTTGCAGCCTAGCTGCAGATGAATATGGCCAGATAATTGACACAGTTATCTGAGATGATCAGCTGATATCTTCTTTTAACTTGCTTTAGTTGAAGAAAACCTTCATGAACAGAAATTATATCTTAGAGCTACAAAAAAAACCCCAAAAAACCAAAAATAAAGCTAGAGATGGGGCAAGAAACCTTTGACGATCAGATTAATTTTATGTGGGTAGAAAGGAGGAAGAAATGTGGGGAAAGGGAGAGAAGGGGGTGGCAGAAAGGGAGAGAGTAAAAGGCGATGGAAGAAAGAGAGTGGAACTCCCATCAGCCTCAGAAAGAATTACCAAAGGGATGATGGGAGTTGTTGTTCAGCAAAAGCTGGAGAGCTACATGTTCTCTCCCTTGGTTCTAATGAATAGACTAGCTAATAGTCTATTATAGCCCTACTCAGTCCCCATGACCCTTGGCAAGTTTAAAGGCAACTTTCTGAAGTCTGCTTCTGCTGATGTAGGCTCCTTGGGTGGTGTACAACCCTGATTTTTGAGGGTTCTACAGTGTGCAGAAACCTCCATGAGTACAGTAGGCTTGAATACATAGAGGGCAATGGGGTTGAGGAGGTAGAGCATATCCTCACACCCACCTCGCACGTTGAATTTCCCATTTATAACAACACCTGCGCATGGTTATGTACACTGCATTGTGCTGGTGGAATGGATTTTTTTATTTACCTCAGAATTGTCTGAACTGACTGGCAGAAGCTCTCTAAAATTTCAGACAAGTGTCTCTCCCCATGCTACCTGGAGCTGCCAAGGATTGAACCTGTGACCCATCTGCATGGGTTATATATGCATTGAATTATAGATTCAATGCAACATCTATGTGTATATCTCACCTTTCACCAAGGACCTCAAGGTAGCATTCATAGGTCTCTATTTTCACCTCACAACAATCCTGTGAAGTATGTTTGGCCAAGAAATTGTGACTGGCCCAAGGTCACCTTGTGAATTTGTGGCTTGGTAGGGATTTGAGCCTTGATCTCCCTCATTCTGGTCCACCACTCTAACTACTACAGCACACAGGCAGATAAGACAATGCAGCTTCAATATTTGTATATAAAATTAGCAGGCCCTCACTGATGAGGGTGAGGCCACCTCAAGACATTTTGCTGCCTGGGGTAAAGGACAAGATGGAGCCTTTCCCCAAGGCACAAACAGAAGTGCGTTTGACTGGTAGTTGAATCTTGCCCCAATATTGGGGAAAGGACTGTATCTTCCACTGCACCTGAGGGCAGAAGACTAGTGTCCTCCTCATACCTCAGCAACTGCCTCACTCTGCCTCATCATAGGATCGTCCCTGGATGAGGGTACACATTGTTAAGGTACAAAAGACAGAGACACATTTGGTACAGACACACTTAATGTGCCCTGATGACTATTATCCACCATGTCATGCAGCAAGCACCTTTTATTTTAGCTTGAGAGTCCCACCCCCACCCCCCACCATCACCACTCTGTTTCTCTTCTTGGCTGCAGGAAAACACGTAGCATTGTCTTGTCTGATGTTTGGCACACAGGCAATGTGTAGCTCCTTGCCAGAGCCATCAATATTGAGCAATGCTAGTGCAGTGTCCATCATTCTTTCATGGTTATTCAGATCACTTTGTGTCTGAACACTGAGACACGGTGTGCTGGCCTTGTCAGTCATTGCTAGCATCTGCATTTTGGCTAGTGATGCTCGGGAGTTTTCAGATTTCCTTGGCAGCATCTCCGTGTGCTGCTCCATCTCTACACCTGCATCTTTGTGTGCATCTGTATCAACAAAGGCAGCTTGTGGTGGATTCACCTATGATTGTACAGGTCCCCAGTGCTCTTTGGAACACATCTGCCTTTGGGTATACATGGTGCTCTGAAATGCTGTGCTTAAAACAAACAAACAACATGTGATGTTACAGTTCAGCCTTAGGAAATCATGGCTCCACAGGCTAGGAAGCCAGTTTTAAAATTCCACAATCTGAGCAATATATTTATATGTGTCAACAAAATAGTTGTGCATCTGTGCCACACTGACCTGCCCACTGTGTTGCTTCTCCCATTCAGTAAGCAGCACTGGAGGTGACAGACTAAGGGAAGGTAAGCCATGGTGCTACAGGAGGCTTTTGCACTCTACCATCACCTGCACACTTGCTAAACAAATATTTTAAAAAACAGATCTCCCCCACCCTGCTGCATGTGCAAATTGGGGCACACATGCAGTCCTCCAAGTGTCCCTATTTTTCAGGGACGTTCCTGATTTAGAGAAGCCGTCCCGGTTTCTGATTTGAACCTGGAATGTCCCACCTTCATTGGGGAAATGTTGAAGGGCATTGAGTCATCCGCACCCCCAAGCCATCTGAAGGCAATCCTATATAGGGAAGATTTTTTAATGTCTAATGTTTCGTTATGTTTTTATATATGTTGGAAGCCACCTAGAGTAGCTGGGGCAACCCAGTAATATGTGTGGGGTGTAAATAGTAAAATTATCATTATGGAATGGGACGTCACTATTTTCATTGGAGAAATGTTGGAGGGCACATGGCTTTAGAAGCAAAAGCGATCCACTATGATGTGTAGTTTGAGCCTGAGGTAAAAGGGCCTAACTGCTTGTAAAAGCCTGCTGGTATCTGTAAGCTTCTTTTTGTTATTTCTACCCAACTTTTCTGTTTAAAGCAAGCCTCAGAAACCTTACTAACATTAAAGTACACAATAAAAATAGTTAAATGGGCAAAGTGATCTGAACACCCCCAATGAAAACAGCAGCCATATTAACAGAGGACTGTAGAAAGATTAGCTGCCTCTTTAGCCTTGTGCAGCCATGTTGCTGATCCCAAGCGAGCTTCAGGACCCCAAGCAAGAAGCCGCTGCCCCCTGCCCAAGGCTTGAGCATCTTTCTTCCATTCCCCTCACCCTTGTCAGGAACCTTTGATAGATCTAAAGAGAAGAGACAAGGACAGTGCCCATGCTCAATGACACACAGCCCAATTAAATTATCTTTTCCATCTGTCTTACAGCCAAAATATGCCGTTTAATCTTTCCTGTCTCCAAATCGTAGCGAACACTAAGCAGTGCATTAGAGGCACTGGGCTGTTCTCTTAAACAACAAAACAAAGGTACCGGACTTTGCCCTTTTGTATCAGTAAGCCCGTTGCATTTTGATGAGGGCCTCTCAAAAGGAGGTGTAGCAAAGCAGCAAATTAGGTTTTTAACGAAAAGCCCAGCCGTACATTACCAGCCAAAGACGGCAACATTTGAGGCCACGTTTCATGAGCATAAATTGAACTGCCCTTGGGGACGAAATATCATTTATGCTACTGAACCTCCTTTTGTGCATAGATGCCATTTCACACCCCATGAACTTTTAAACATTATTCATCTAAATCAAAGAACCAAATACAAAACCTGGCAGCTGGGACGTTGTAGGGATTTTGGAAGCTGACTGGGAAAATGCAGGGCACTGATAGCACTGGATGCATTGAAATGGTTAGTAGAGGTGGGGGATTTCCTCCTCTTCATTGTATGCCCCCAAAGCCATTAATATAATAAGGGGAATTATAATTTTGCCTAACTCTTTTCAATGCAAGGCAACATTATGTGGAAACAGATTATACAATGAACTGCGGCTGTAGTGAGTCTTGGCATCAGGCGTGTCTCAGAATCAAATTAAGGACATTTCATCTGCTTCCACCTAGGTGCTGCCAGGCTGTGGTATGCTTTCTTTATAGCAGAATCCCCTCCGATGAAATGGTGCAGTGCATTTTCCAGCTTTATTTGATTCCTTTCCCCTCCCCACACACTTTAAAAAGTCACAATTAGCATTTGAGATTAAAGGTGGGGGGAGCTAGTCTCATGATGTGTCTTTGAGAGAACAGAAACAAAAATGCTCCTGGCACTTGCTACAATGGGCTTTGCTTCTTTCAGCATCCCTGTATATAAACTGGTTTAATGCTCAGTTTCTCTGGACTGGAAAATGAGAATGAAATGTGGGGCAAACCCACAGATGAAGATAAAAATGTGGGTCGCAGCTGATGAAAGTGACTCTTTCTTATGAGAGTGCATGCCTTCCACAGTGTCACTCTCTATATGTCTACTCAGGAGTAAGTTCAATGTGGTTTTTGCCCCAGGAGGTGGATAAATTCAGTTGGTTAGAGTGTGGTGCTGACAACGGCAAGCTTGCAGGTTTGATCCAGCTGCATATTCCTGCACTGTAGGGTGTTAGACTTGATCATCAGGGTCCCTTCCAACTTTATGATTTGTTGAGGCCTACCATGCATTCCTACACACACTTACCTGGGATCAAGCCCCATTGAACTAAATTGAACTTACTTCTGAGTATACATTCATAGGATTTTATTTTAAGCCCCTTTGTTATTAGAGACTTGTACGACTACTTCCCTCCAATTAAAACCAAAGCTCTATACTAATCACATTATTAATGAATATATTTGAAATAGAACAACTTGGCACCAGTTGTTTTAAAAATGGTAAAAAGAAATGTAATTTTGACAACATGACAAAATTATTGCTTAACAATCTAAAATAATAGATTTGGGGCTGAAGCTTAGGGAAAACACCGTTGCATATCAGAACAAAATTGCCTAGGGAGGTTAATAGAGGTTTGATTGTTGTCATGTCCCAGCCCCATAATCAGTTATGTCAATGGCAATTGGTGATGAGCTTGAGATTTGAAATCTGTGAAAAGAATGAATAACCAAGCTTGTGGTTTGTTTGTTTTTTAATGCCCCCTCCCCAACTCTTTTCTTTTTGTGTCACATCTTTTAGATTGCAAGCCTGGTTGGTTGGCATCATTCAGTCTCCAGAGAAAATGGAGTGCACCATTGGGGGTGAAGTCAAACCGCTGCATTAGCAGTACCAAAATGACCGCCCTGAGGCACAAGCTTGGGCAGTGTGTATGGAGGTCCTCAGCTGCCCAGACGACATGACTCTCCCCTTGGCCTCGCTGATATGGTCCAAAGGTCTGAATACTGAGAAAGTTGTAGGTGGCAGATAATTTTCTGTTCTGCCTTGTTACAAAATTCTCTTGGACACCTTGTCAATAAGTACAACTCAGTCATCCTGTCTGAGCTTCTGTAGATCACCTGTAACTCTACTTCAACTAAAGAGGATTTGGGGATTTGGACAGAGTGAAGGCATATGTGAAGAAAACACTCTTGTCTATGAATCAAAGAAATGACAAACCTGCAGGTCAGGTACTGTCTAGCTTTTTTCTTGTTTTGACACATTCATAGTTGGAAAGCAACACTCCATTCTCTTTTAACTTTTCATATTTTTCTTCAAATCCTCAGACATGCCTGGAATCATTTTCTCACTTAGCCTTCTTTCTTTTGTAAACTTGATCTCCTTAGGGCTTTATAAAGTTTTGACAATGAACCAATGGATATTTTCACGCTCTTTGAAATTTTATTACATAAGGTAGTTATCCTTTTTCTTCAGCCTTCTTTTCCTGTACAAAATGTCTGAAAATCGTAATAGGGCAACAATAAAGCAAACTCACCCCAAATATAGAAACTGACTTGCGATCCCTCCCACTTCTTTCAGAGACTATGGACTCTGAATTACAGCCCCCTGAAAACACATAGACTCCCCAGTGTCTTATGCAGAAGGCAGAATCCTGTGAGTGCATGGGGATTTGCCTGCTACAGAAGAGGAAAGGGGAACATGGCCAGCTTCGGATCTAAAGAGTCCCCTTGCAAAGTGTCTTCTCACTATGGTCTTCTACAAGCTTGCCTGCTGCCACCAGCAGAAGCAGGTCTTGTCTTTAAACACCTACATAGGGCTGCCTCTGAAGACAATTCAGAAACTTCAGCTGGCACAGAATTCGATGGCCAGGTTGCTAACCGGAGCAAAGACAGTTTAAGCATATTACACAGACCCTGATCTGACTGTACTGGCTACCAATTAGTTTCTGGGCCCAGTGCTGGTTTTGACCTATAAAAGTCTTAAACAGCTCAGGACTGCAATACCTCAAGGACCATCTCTCTCCATAAGAACCTACCCACACCCTGATATTGTCTTCTGAGCCCCTTCTACGTGTGCCTCCTCCACAAGAGGTCCGGAGGGTGACAAAATGAGAACAGGCCTTTTCTGCAGTGGCTCCTCATTTGTAGAATGCTCTCCTTAGGAAGATTCAACTGGCACCTTCATTATATACCTTCAGGTATTTATTATGGGAGCCTTTTGATGGAACCATATGGCCCATGGTAAATCTGGCAAGGGAAAATTTACGTGGTGCCCCCCTTCCCTTGATGCCCTAAACATGTTCTTATTTTGCTTAATGGTTAATCCAGCCCTCGTCATGAAGCTCACTGGGCAACCTTGAACCAGTCGCTGTCTCTCAGCCTACTTTACAGGGTTGTTGTGATGATAAAATAAGAAGGGGAGAGCCACGTATGCTGCCTTGAGCTCCTTGGAAGAAAAGGTGGGATATAAATGGAAGAAATAAACAAGAAAGCAATTCAGCACTGGGCCCTGTCAAGGTCCCACAGCTGCCTGAGGGTGCCAGGTGCGAAACAAGCCCAGATAAGCATTACCACGCAAGACTACAAAGTACATTGCTTTTTTAAAAATTGTCATTTCCTCATATTCCATCCCAGTATGTCATAGAACCGGGTTGCATTTATCAGACGGATCTCATGTTCACTAGAAACACAAAGATAGCATAACTTTAGGATGAAGCTCATGGAAAAACTCATAATGTTATTGTGAAAAGCAGCATATGTGTTTCCCAGCTGTAACACAATCACTACACGTGCCTGCATGTATTACAACTGCAGAACTGAATTGAAAACTATAACTAATATTAATTTATTATTAAGAATAATTCCCTTATGCTGAAGCGTATGTTACAGGATGGCAGGAGATAATTAGACGCCAGTGATAAACTTGTTACACAAAACTAAGTTCCATGGAAACCAAAGGGACTTAATTCCAAGTGGTTTGTGCTTTCATATTTTTTTGGAACGTGTTATTCATTGTTGGCAGGCTCTGAAGGAATAAAATGTATTGGAAAAGCAAACATTATCTTACCATAGAGCAGAGTAAACGGGATGAGATTATCTACAAAAGGAATGCCAGCAGCCTGGAAAATGCAGACAGTGAAAATCAAATCAAAAATAAAATAAAATTAAGAAGCTAATAAAAAAAAAGTCACACACACATATACACCCAACTACACACTAATTATAACTGACAAAAGTTACTAGCAATGCAGTTAGTACCATTTCTACACAGAAGTAAGTGCTACTGAATTCAGTAGGGTTTACTCAGTAAGTGGGGTTAGGATAGCAGCCTTAGCTAAATATGACATGATGATACTAGGACCACTCATAAGTACATGCATCATTCTCGGAGCTTCTCAGGGCTTGTTTCCAAATCTTGTGAACAAAGATTCTTTCATGTTCTTTATATGAAGTCCTATATTTGAGTTGGTTTATGATTTAAACATTTCCATACTGCCCTACGTACATGCTCTGGACCTTTCCAGCTCACTCAAATCGGCAATGATAAGCAAGGGTTAAGAGCACATGTTGCCACAGAAAGCACCGTGTGCACATCTTCAGATCTCAAAAAGCTGAAGCTGATCCCATAAAACCAAGCCAGATGGTGCACCAGGCAACTTACTCAGACTTTCTTCCAGATGTGCCTTGCAAACCTGTCAAGGCAGGCTTCTGAGGGTTCCACCACAGTACCATTCACCAGAGTAGATGTTCTTAAGCCCTACGCCACTTGGAGAAGCCAGACAGCGCCTCAACGATGCAGTGGAGACATGAAAGCATTATCTCTCCACCACTTCCACTGCCATGCAGTAGGTGATCTAGGGAGGTTCACCTGAATCCCTTTGCACACTCAGAGAATGTGTAGGGGGATAGTACTGCATATGTACAACCCGATTTCCTCCCCTGCCAATACTTTTGGATCCACTTCTGTTAGGCAAATTGACTGGAATAACAGAGTGTGTGTGACTATCCCAAAATAGTTGAAAGCACCAGTTGCCCTGGATGCTTATTAAAAGTCCCATCTGAAGGCCCCCGCAAGTGCCAGGGTGCATGGGGAGGTTCTTGCCTAGCCCTCTCCCAAGCATTCTGGTTTCTTTTGTGCATGAATTTCTTCATGTGGTAGAAGTTTTTCATACAGGCCCCCACCAACAGCCTGAAATGGTACAGTTTTACAACATGGCATGCTCCTGTTCAATGTCCCAAGCAGTCACCAGCGCCCTCTCCCAGGATACTCCATTCCACCTCCCTCTCACCTGGGACACCATTTTCCCTCAACAGTCAGGCAGGATTCCATGGCCACTTGGGTCACATCCATACTTGGGTCACTATACATTTAGCATACATTTACCACGCATGGTGTTCCCCAACAGAATCCTGGGAAATGTAGTTTACCCCTCACTGAGCTGTATAATTCCGAGTACCCTTAGTAAACTACAATACCCAAGATTCCTTGGAGGAAGCAATGTGCTTTAAAGGAATGGTGTTGATGTAACCCCAGTCTTCATTGTGTTGTTTTAGGGTCCTCTTTTTTAGAATCCCCCCCCCACTTGAAGCTTTTTAAAATACTTTTCTCAATGCACACACATTTCTAAACATATTTTATCCTAAAATATAATGATGATGATGATTGTTTTATCATTTATACACGACCCACCTGGCTGGGTTTCTATGCATTTCTATGTATTTTGTACTTTTTTCCTATCTAAGAACCATATTACAAAATTTGCAGAAGGGTGAAATCCGAAAGATAATAATGTTCTGATTGGATATTAGTCCAAGAGGTGTTAATTGGGTTGGTTTGCATAAACATGTGGACCAAACAAAATTCTTTTTCCCTCATTATGCTTGGATGGTGCTGTTTTGGCTACCTGTGGATCCACATTCAAGAACTTTGGCACTTCAGAAGCAGAGGGGATGCTCCTACTGTTATGTCTTCCCAGACTGCTGATACTGCCACCCTCTATTTAACATTACAGCCTTGTCCCCCGTCTGCAATTAACACATAGGCTCATAGCCTAGTATGTGTAATGCCCCACACTGTTACAGCTCTCAAACACCCAGGGATGCTCTGCTGAGACCTTCCTCCCACTTGCAGAAGATGTAAGGCTGCTTCAGAACCTGCATGCACCAATTAGCACCAGCGTTTTGCTTTCATTAAAGAGTTGTTTGATTCCTGCAACATCTTGTACAGCCATGGATAAATCATTAAAATCTGAAAATGCAGCTATTCCTTGACATGTGTTAAAAAAAAACATATGTTTCCAAGTCTGTCAAATCTTGGTTGAGTTTAAATGTATAAACGAACAACAAAGCTAATCTCTAATACTTCCTTCACTCCCGTGAATGGTTCCTGCATATGGCTTAAAATAAATACATTTCTGATTTCTGTCTCCTCTTAAATCATGTCAGTGGACTTGGGAGGGCACATTTTATTCCTAATAAGTCTCTTTCATGGACCAACTCTAGGTATTTGGATTACCATAAATATGGACAGACTTCTGCATTCTGTCATCTCTCCATTCCAGTGTTCAATCTCATGAATTAGAGTGCTTGGTTGCTTCAGTTGTTGTTTCCTTAAGTCATCTCAGGCAAAGGATCGTTGAGATCAAAAGGTGACATGAAACCTTCATACCCTTGCCAGATTTGCACCAAGGACAGCTCAGATTTAGGGTGTGGGACAGCTGTAACTGAGTACAGGGTTAGGCTGTGTCTGCACCATACATTTAAAGTATACCCTTCCTAAGAATCCTGGTATGCCTCTCACAGCTATGATTCCCAGCACCCTTAACAAACTATACTTCAAAAGATTCTTGGGTGGGCAAGAGGTATGCTTTAAATTTATAGTGTGTATGCAGCCAGGTTGAGCTCAAGAGGTGCTCATCAGTAGTGATGACCCTGTGGGATAGCAGGAAACAGGATGAGCAAAGAGTCCGAGCAACCACGGATCACTATGTGATTGACTCACAGTTGTATTCATTCTTTGCCATCCTAACATGGCTGGCAAAGCCAGGACCCAAGGTCACTCAGCTAGTAATTTTTGGGTGTATCTCGTTATAGACTGATATATAGGGAAAGCTCGTACCTGCACAAAAGGAAAAAACCAGCCTTGACCCTTGGAAGAATTTTGAGGGTGAATTTTCATGGTGCCCACTAGACCAAGTGAGGCTATTGAGTCATGGGGGTGTGGCCACCAAGAGGTCATGGGTACATGGACAAGTTCTGGTTTTCTCCACATTCTCCCTCCCCTTGCAAAGGTATTGTGGGCACTTAAGTATTGCTGTTTTACAAATAGCACCTAGCTAAGCTAACATATATCTTACTTTGGATTAGAAGAGGCCCTTGCTGACACAGTTGCTTATCTGTTGGGAGAAAACTTGTGCAGCCTCCATCTGTTCTGGTTCTCTCCCTATCCTCCTCCTTTGCATAGAACAGTGGACACTTAAACATTCAGAGCAATGTGAGGTAGCATAAGCAAAGTCTCAGCAGCAGTTCATGCGCAGAGGACGGCAACCAAGATGATCAAGGGTCTGGAAACCAAGCCTTATGAAGGAGTTGGGTATATTTAATTTGTAAAATAGGAAAGATATGGGGAGATATGATAGGTATCTTCAAACATCTATTTTTTTTTTTAAAGCAATTTATTGGATTTTACAATAGAAATAAACATAATAAACAATATAACATTTGTCTTAACATAGTTTCACATTTTCTTTGGACTTCCTCACATCTCCCGCTCCCACTTTCATCGTTATAACATTTTGTCAGCAATTTATCATCTTATTTAGATTCTTATATCCCTTCTATGTTTCATAATCTTATAGTTCTCGAAAGGGGTTAAATTTTCACAATCTTACTTATTTTCTTAAAAGTTTCTAAATTTAGTGGTGCTCAGTTATTTTGGTCTAGCATCTTATTTAACATTCACTCAAATTACAATGTTTTTGTAAATAATTCTTAAATTTCTTCCAATCCTCCTCAATCCTCTCTTCTCCCAGGTCACGAATTCTGCCGGTCATTTCAGCCAGTTCCATGTAGTCTATCAGTTGCATCTGCCATTCTTCCAGTGTGGGTAATTCTTGAGTTTTCCAATGTTTTGCGAGAAGTATCCTTGCTGCTGTTGTTGCATACATAAAAAATGTCTGGTCCTTCTTTGCCACCCCTTGGCCGACAATACCCAAAAGGAAAGCCTCTGGTTTCTTAGTGAAGGTATATTTAAATACCTTTTTCAATTCATTATAAATCATTTCCCAGAACGCCTTCACTTTAGGGCAAGTCCACCAGAGGTGGAAGAACGTTCCCTCACACTCTTTACACTTCCAACACTTATTATCAGACAGGTGGTAAATTTTTGCAAGTTTGACTGGGGTCATATACCATCTATAAATCATTTTCATTACATTTTCTTTCAAAGCGTTACATGCAGTAAATTTCAATCCATTACTCCACAACCTTTCCCAGTCCTCAAACATGATATTATACCCAATGTCCTGTGCCCACCTTATCATAGCTGATTTAACCGTTTCATCTTGTGTATTCCATTTCAACAGCAAGTTATACATCCTTGAAAGTACCTTAATCTTTGGTTCTAACAATTCTGTTTCTAGTTTCGATTTCTCCACCTGGAACCCTAGTTTCTTATCATTTTTAAAAACTTCTTTAATCTGAGCGTAATGTAACCAATCTCGCACTTTGTCTTTCATTTTCTCCAAACTCTGCAATTTCCAATTGTCTCCATCCTTTTCTAGTATTTCCCAATATTTTGGCCATTTAGCCTCCATATTGGGTCTTTTTCGGGCCTTAGCTTCCAAAGGTGAAAGCCACCTTGGTGTTTTATTTTCCAGCAAGTCTTTATATTTTGTCCAGACATTAAACAGTGATTTTCTGACAATATGGTTCTTAAAGGCCTTATTTGCTTTAACCTTGTCATACCATAAATATGCATGCCATCCAAAAGCATTGTTAAACCCTTCCAGATCTAACACATCAGTGTCTTCAAGAAGTAGCCAGTCTTTTAGCCAGCAGAACGCTGCGGCTTCATAATACAACTTTAGGTCTGGCAGGGCAAAGCCCCCTCTTTGTTTTGCGTCAGTTAGTATCTTAAACTTAATTCTGGGCTTTTTGCCCTGCCAGACAAACTTAGAAATATCTCTCTGCCACTTCTGAAAGCACTCCTTTTTGTCCAAAACCTGAAGTGTTTGAAATAAAAACAACATCCTAGGCAATACATTCATCTTGATAGCAGCAATTCGGCCTAACAAAGAAAGTTTCAATTTTGACCAACTATCTAGGTCTCTCTTAATTTCTGTCCAGCATTTTTCATAGTTGTCCTTAAATAAACTTAGATTTTTTGCTGTTATGTTTACCCCTAGGTATTTTACTTTCTTAACCACATTAAGTTCCGTCTCATTCTGAAACCGTTCTGACTCTGTATCAGTCAAATTTTTTCCCAAGACCTTAGTTTTCTGTTTATTTAATTTAAACCCAGCCACCCGACCAAAATCATTAATCAATTGTAATACTCTTTTCGTGCTAGGCTCTGGCTTCTGCAGAGTCAAAACCAGGTCATCTGCAAAAGCTTTTAATTTGTATTGTTTCTGTCCGACCTGAATTCCTTCCACCAACCGATCCCCTCTAATCATATTCAATAGCACTTCCAGAACAGAAATGAATAACAAAGGGGAGATAGGGCAACCTTGTCGTGTCCCTTTTTCAATTTTGAACTCTTCTGTAACCACATTATTAACTATTAATTTAGCTTTCTGTTCTGAATATATCGCCTCAATCCCATTCTCAAAACCCCGTCCCACTCCCATCTCTTTTAAATTTCCCATCATAAATTTCCAGGAGATATTGTCAAAGGCCTTCTCCGCGTCTATAAAAATTAAAACTGCTTTTGTATTTATATCTGTTTGCAAAAGTTCCAAAATGTCAATAATGTTCCTTGTATTAGCAAACAGATGTCTACCTGGGAGAAAGCCGGCCTGGTCCTTGTGAATTACTTCATTTAAAACTTTTTTAAATCTAGTTGCCAAAATGTCTGCAAATATTTTGTAATCCACATTCAAAAGGGAAATGGGACGATAGTTCTTAAGTTGTGTCTTTTCAGCTTCCGACTTTGGTATTAATGTGATAAACGCTTCCTTCCACGACTCCGGTGCCCTCTTCCCCTCCATAATTTCATTGCTGACCTCCATCAAAGGTTGTATCAAATAGTCTTTTAAAGTCTTATAGTACTTGGAGGTCAGCCCATCTGGCCCTGGAGATTTGCCAAGTTGCATGTTCTGAATGGCTTGTTCAATCTCCTGTCGTGTTATTTTAGAATTCAGGATTGTCCTATTTTCTTGTGACAATTTAGATAGTCCATTTTTTGCCAAAAATTGTTTAATCTCAACATCGTCTTGCGGCCCTTGGGTATATAGTTTTTTGAAGTATCTCTGGAAACACTTTCTAATGTCCACTGGATTCTGAATGTTTTTTCCATCAACCTCTAAGTTTGTAACCGTATTTAATCTTTGTCTTCTCTTCAACTGCCAAGCTAGCAGTTTTCCACATTTATTCGCCGACTCAAACGTTTTTTGTTTCATTAATTTAACCTTCCATTCAATTTCCTGATTTATCAATTTAGAATATTGTGTTTGATAAAGTTTAATTTCTCTCAGAGTTGGCTGTGACTTCGGATTCACTCTTAATTTCTTCTCTAATTCTTTTATTTTATCCAAGATCTTATCTTTTTTCTCATTTTGTGTTCTTTTCTTTACTGCATTCTGTTGTATCAAGAATCCCCTCATTACAGCTTTGCTTGCGTCCCAGACGATTCTTTTTTCCACCGTAGTATTCATATTTATCTCGAAGTAATCCTTCAAAACTTTTTGGGCCTTCTTGGTAATTTCCTGATCTCTGAACAAATTGTCATTCATCTTCCATCTAAAGGATCCAGTTGGTAGTAGTGTCATATCCATCTTTACTGCATTATGGTCGGAACAGGTCTTTGGGCAGATTTCCACTTTTCTGACCTTAGGTGCCAGGCCTCTAGAAATCCATATTTGGTCGATTCTTGTCCAGGTCAGTTGGGCTTCAGAAAAGAATGTTCCCTCTCTTCCTAGTGGGTTCTTTGTCCTCCAAATGTCAATCAAATCCATATTGTCAGTCATTTCAAAAAAGGTTTTAGGTAGTCTGCCGTCTTTTGTAACATTTTGACTTTGTGACTTGTCCATGTTAGTTGATACGACCCCATTCATATCTCCCATCATTATGATGTTGTTGTAGTCCAGATAGTCCAGCATTGTCTCCTGCAACTTCTTGTAAAATTCCGATTTCCCTTCATTTGGTGCATAGATTCCTAATATCAACAGTTTCTCTCCTTGATATTGTATCTCAATAGCCAAGATTCTTCCATGTTCATCTTTAAATAAGAATTTAGGTGACAGGCTCTCTTTTGCATATATCACCACGCCTCTCTTCTTAACTTTGTCCGACGATACAAATTCCTGGCCCAATCTTTTATTTATTAACACTTTTCTGTGGAGCCTCGTCACATGTGTTTCTTGTAGACAGATAATGTCCAATTGTTCTTTTTTTAATATGTGAAATATTTTCTTCCTTTTTTCCGGAATGTTACAACCATTAATATTCCAACTCAGCAATTGCAGAGACATCCTGGATTAATCTGGTTATTTCTCCAGGGGTGGTATCTTCTCTGAATCTTCAGGTTCCCCAGGTGCTGGTGTTGATGCTGGCGTTGCCCCAGGCCCAGAGGGTAATCCAATTCCTTTTTGAAGGTCCTCTCCGTATGTAACCAAAAATTTGTCTCTCTCTTCCAATGTTCTAATTTTAACCTTTCTCCCTCTAAAGGTAAAAGATATTCCTTGGGGGAATTCCCACCTAAATGGAATTGCGTTGCTCCTTAGTAGTTTAGCAAGTTCAGAGTAGGCGGCTCTAAGATCCAGCAGTTGTCTTGGAATATCTTTATAAATTTCAATTCTTCTATCCAGAACCTCCAGTGACTTTCCGTAATGTAGGCCCAAAATCTTATCCCTTTCCTCCTTTGATCTCAATGTTATCAAACAGTCTCTGGGCCTCTCCTTCTTTATGAATCTTCCAAGTCTGAAAGCTGACACAATTTTAAAATCCTTTTCTTCCAAATTCCAGAACTTGGAGAATTCTTTGGTCAAAAACTCAGTTAGATTTCCTTCTTCTGCCTCTTGTAATGATCTAATCCTCAAATTATTCTCACGATTTCGCAGTTCTATCATAGAAAGATAAATCTGATGTTCCCCAACTTGTTTAGTGAGTGGTCTTACCTCTTGCTCTAAATTTTCCAATTTTTGTCTGGTATCCTCAGCCAATTTCCGATTTTCTGCTGAGGCCTCCGTTAACTGTCCAATTGCTTGTGTATTCTGTACCACTTGTATGGTTAATTTATTTAAACATTCTGTATTTTTGTCAATCTTTGCTGATTGCACATCTACTTTCTTGTCCAAAGCTTCCAGTTTTTCAAAGATTTTGTCTAGAACAGAAACAGATGCTCCTGAGGCCATATCTTCCAATTGTAACTGCTCTGCTTCACCCTCTCCCTCTTTTGCCTGTGACAAGGCAACTTCTTCAACTTCTACTTCTGAGGGCAAAGTAGGTACAGATGATCTACGTGTCTGCGAGGCTGAGGTTAGAGTTGTTAAAGTTGTTTGTCTAACTCTCCCTCTTTTTCTTGTGCCACTCATTCCAACGTTATCTATCAGTCAAGGTCACACTGAGTTATTCCCATGGGAATTGAAAGGCCCAGAGCAAGCAAACAATAAGGGAATCGAAAGTAAATGTACATGTAAAGTCACTGTTTTAATCCAATCCTCTAGAGGGAGCTTAAAATGTCTTTCAGAGTCTAATTTAATATCCAAGAACCTTCAGATACAAATGTTTAACAGAGTTTATAAATGGTCACTTTGTTACAGACAGTGCTTATTTGTCTCCAAAAAGAATGTTTCAAATTTAAAAGGTCTCAGTACCCTCAGATTGTTGCAAGTTCCAATATACAGTATCCAAATCTGCAGTACTGACAGCTCAATCTCTCAATGCTCAGGCAGCTCCGGACTCTGGGTTTCACCTTCTAATTTGTAATCCAATAAAAGGAGGAAAGTCAAGTGCAAGTAATATTTCCAAATCTTTGACTTAAAGTCTTTACTTTAAGTTGCAAGTTCAGTAGATGCTTAGATCTGTAAAGCTTAAAATCTCTTTCTTTCAGCCTCCACTCCTCCAAACTAGTTGCTTTTTTCAAGTTCAATGGCTGCGGAAGACGGACTTCCTGTTTCCACGTCTCTCCGCTTTCAGCCAAGTTCAAACAAATTAAGATTTTTCATTTAAGGTCTCTAATTTCAAGTGATTCAGTCTTTACTCACAAATAAGTTGCTTTTCATCCAAATCCAAATTTGACAGGAAAAGGGATCAGCGCTCACCGACAGCAGCAGCGCGGCTTCGCTCCACAGGCTGTGAAACGGCTCTCAGCGCCGCAACCCCCCTCCACGGTCCGGAGCCCCTTACGGGGTTCCTTTCACGTTTGGAGGGTCGCTCAGGGCGCCCACCGAGCCTCAAGACCCCAGGCTCTTGCTGCCTGGGGTTTTCCGAAGTGGGTCTCCGCTTCGCCGTAGCGGACGACCCGTTGTCTGCGGAGCCTCCTCTCCCGTTCAGAAGAGGACCGCCATTGCCGTTCGCGCCGCCCCCGGAAGTCGGTATCTTCAAACATCTAAAGGGCTATCAAGTGGAAGATGAAACAAGCTTGTTTTCTCCTGCTCAGGAGGGTAGGACCCGAACCATTGACTTCAAGTTACAAGAAAGGAGATTCCAACTAAAAATCAGGAATAACTTTCTGACAGTAAGAGCTGTTTGACAGTGGAACAGACTCATCTGGGAGGTGGTGGACTCTCCTACACTGGAGATTTTAAAGCAGAGGTTGGATGGCCATCTGTCATGGATGCTTTACCCGCATTGCAGGGGGTTGGACTAGATGATCCTTGGGTGTGCTTTCCAACCCTATTATTCTGTGTTTGGTGATTGATTGATTGATTTAAAAATATTTCTGTACAGTTTTTCATTTTAAAAAAATCTCGAAGTGGCTTACAACAGTAAATCAGGTGGACATGCAAATGGCACTGAAAGGAAGAAAAACAGCAGCCTTACCCACATAGGTACTCCAGATGCCTACCTCTTAGCCATGCAGCATCCCACATCACATGTGGTCCTGGCAGATGTTGCCCAGACGCTGCTCATTAACGTCCTGGTGCATGGAGTAAAGAGCCTTTTATACTTGATGCTAGACGCGTGGAACACCTACATGGATAAGTGCTTTTCAGAGGGCTGTGTGTGGCAGCTGCTTGTGACCTTTAAATCTGACTTCAATCTTTGGATGCTGGCACTGTGAAAGGGAGCATTCAACACAACTGAGGATCAGGGTCAAGTAGCTTTCAATGTCAATCATAATGCCGCAGAACAGTCTAATGGATGGAATCAGAATGTGCTAAAAGTCTGGAGGGTAACAACAACTCAGGGTTGCTTAGTGCAAGAAAAACAAATCAGATAAATCTTCTTTGCTATTAGAGAAAGTTACATGGCCAAGCACATCTGTGCTTTTTTGTATTGGAATTTTCTATTGGAATCCAGTCTATATTCCCTGCAAATTATAGATGGTAAAGTGATTCCTACATAAGAAACAAACACACAAATTAAGTGTAACATCATTACAGACTTCACTGTCTAATGTAACTTCATTGACATTCTTCCATAGTGCATGTTTTCTCTCTCTCTCTCTCTCTCTCTCTCTCTCTCTCTCTCTCTTTGCAATTATTAAATATGCATGATATAGTGCATCACTTTTGCTGCCATTCAGTGACAACCACGTGCAAACTGCTGACTAACCAGCCACAGCTGTACAGGAACTTGCTGTTGTAGCAATTCAACCTCTCAGTAAGTTGCACACTACAAGCTGATGTGGCTGAAATATTAAGGAAGGTGTAAATGGAGGTCACAAATAGAAACTAGGAGACAAGTTCACTGTGCTGAAGGAAAACAACAGGTTAAAAACAAACAAACCCACAACACCACCCAACTCTACAATCCACAAAACTGCAAAATGATTGCAGGGGCATTGTAAGAATTGGTTACACAGAAAACATCTAGGGGACAGCACAGCAGCAAATGTTTCATGTTCACAGGAACTGATAATGGCTCTATTACTAGACCGAACCAGATCATTATGGGACCTGACAGAGTGGCCCATTCACAGCAGTTTTCTGGTGGGCAAGCACTAAAAAGAATCAATTAACCACACCCTTCCCAACGGTACTGCATAATGTTTAAATCAATATGAAACAACAACTGCTTTTCCTAAGCTTAAATCCATACTCTGCCCCCATCCATCTATCTTCCCCAACAGGCCCACTTAAACCTAGGGTCACAGGAAGTTGCCTTATACTAGGTCAGACTAGGCATCCATTTAGCCCACAATTATTGTTTACTATGGCTTGCTGTGGTTCTTCAAGATCTCAGGAAGAGGAAAAAGAGGACACATGGCAACTCCACCTACCATCCTTCCCCATGCAGATGTTTCTAGGTGCTCTTTTTTTTAACACAGTAAATATGTGGCTTTCACTCATTCGCTACATCAGATCCAGATGCTTATTTTCAGGGTAGCATTTCTATTATTTCCTTGTATTACCTTTGCCCAGGGCTTCAGGTGCAGTGTGTGGTCACTAGGGCAAAGTTCTTCAGGTCGGGCTTCCATAGCTATAACAAATGCAGGGCAGATCTTCTCCTCAATCCAGACCAAGATTCTGCAGTGCTCTGGCCGAAGTGTAGGATTCTCCAGGAACTGCAGAGAGTTCTGGAAGGAAGAGCACCACTCTGTATGTAACTGGGGGCCAGGAAAGTACTCTAAAATAAGCCTCTTCATTTAACAACCATAGTCTCAGTCCATGTACTGATTTTTCTAAGAGTCCCTAGCCTCTGAACTCAAAACTGGTGACGAAAGTGATAACTGATACCACTAGTGACAATGAAAGCAAAACAGAAAAAAGACACCGAAAGTAACAGGAACTAAGAGAGGGTTCTTTTTCATGCACCCAGGTGTTTGTCCCCCCCCCCCCAATGTGGTTTAGATATGAGATAATTCAGCAGGCCTTGAACTCACCACAGAAGCTATAGAGCAGGTGTCGTCAAGGTTTACCTTGCCTGGGCCGGTTCCCTCCAGCGGAGATCCCTCTGTGGGCTGGATCGTGCACGTGATTTCCAGCATCTGCGCAGATGCGATTTCCTGCATCACAAAAGCAAGTCCCCATGCCATGCTGCACTGGTTTAGTGCAGCGTGCAGGGACTCAACAAGCACACAGCTTGGCCAATGTTAAATAGAACAGATTGTGTAAAAACCATGTATGGAAAAAGCCTTGATGGTGTATTGATAAAAGATACAGAATATAGAAATATATCTAGAATCTATATTATGGAAAGTTGTTTGTCCCTTCCTGTGCATGGATTCCAAACTTTCTTGTGCCTCTCTTCCAGTGTTCTTAATGAACATCCCAAAATGTGTGTGTGTGTGCACGCGCGTGCGTGCACACGCGCACGCATGCACACACACATGTGCACACTCACTTACTTTGCCAAAGCAAAGGCAAACATACTGAAAACATACCAACAGAGCAGAAGAAATGCTTTCCTCATAGTGCTGAGAAGATGCAAAACACTCAGAATCCTTTATCTTGTTTATCCTTGTGAAAGAGATGTGCCATGATTTGTTTGTCTCTGGTACCAAAATGACTCAGATTGGAACAGACTGTATCACCAGTTGAACTGGTTGCAAATGTAGATAAAGTATACAGGGCAACTGCATTGTTGTGTGAATGTGAAGTAATTAAGTGTTGTCATGTCACCAGAGCTGGTTCTATCATTAGGTAGAGTGAGGCGGCTGCCTCAGGCGGCAGGTGCTGAAGGGTGGGAACTGGATAGAGCTGAGTGTGCCACATGGTCTGCCCTGGGACCCCAAAGATACCCTACCACCCTCAGGTGCAGAATATTGTCGCATTGACAGGGTTGAAGTATGATTCAGTTGCTAGTCTGGTCAGCTTTTGTCTGTGGAATAGGAAGGAAGCTTTTTGTCTTTTGCTTCAGGCAGAAAAAATGTCATGGGCCAGTCCTGCTCATCTCTATTTCAAAGTAACAATGATTAGAACTAACAATGGAGATTACAAACTGGCAGTTAAGAGAAATTGTATGTTGTGGAGAAGGAATAACAGTCACTACCAAACAATGCTCAATCAGAGTGGGGGTAAGATAGCTAGTGAGAACAGGTGTAAATATTTACCCAACTGAATCTGTATTGGGCCAGGTTTATAGCATCAAGAGAAAAAGACTTTAAGTGCATCAGTTCCACAATATGACAGAAGACTTATTGACCCAGCAATGAAGTGAGGAAAAGTCCAGGTACCCTAAATGTGGTTCTTAAATAGTGTCAAAGAACTTTATTTCTTCTGAGGAGCAGAGAGAGACAGAGAGACTGGCTAGCATACTTAAGCTCTCTTTAAGCCAAAGTTTATTGACTCCATTATGCATAATTTACAGCAGAAGAGTATTAAGCAAAATGTACATTAATATTCACACCATTTCCTTACTTCTAAAGATTACAGATGTTCTATGTAGTCAAATGGAGTTATTTCAATTTATCATGTAGTATGGTGTCACCTAGTGGAAAAGCAGAAGAAATACAAGCGTGAATCTGACTGAAAAAGGATTTCTAATCTATACCTGAGTGTATACTATCCATTCTGAGAGAAATATTGATGAATTTCACTCTACCCCACATCCCACACTCTCAGTGATATTCTTTCTTGATAAGGAGACACATTTGTATTCTTCTCAGCCTCAAATATATTTTCTTATTCTGTTATTTTATTCTTATTTTACAGTTGTTGAAGGACAAACCTATAGCATTAAATTCAATAAAGAATTAAACATTATTCTGTTTTAGCTGCAGAAGAGCCTAAGCACACTGCCCTTATTAAGTATGCACATACTAATCAAAAAGCTCAAATTGAATATTTACATTTCTGTTCAATGCTGTCTTCCTTTATGCACTAAACAAAAGGAAAACAGCATCAGGGCAGAAATACATAAATTCAGTTTGATCCTTTTTGCTTGCACATGTGTACTGGACATAGTGTTGAAAATGCTAGAATTGGCAAAATGTGTGTTTTAGTCTTAGAGCAGCCAGGAGCTAATAGTTCAATACTTGCTTTTCGGCATCTAAATCTACAATGTATACACTCTGGCTATAAATATCTGGCTATAAATACACACACACACACACACACACACACACACGTACACTGTTTGCTTTTGTTTTTGTTTGTTTGTGTGTGTGTGTGTGTGTGAGAGAGAGAGAGAGAGAGAGAGAGAGAGAGAGAGAGACTGCGTGGGACAGTGCTTATCAAATTGCTTTATGGCTTCTTAAAGAAGTTTTCCCAGCAACAGGGCAAGTGGCTGGAAAGCTCTGGCAGCTACAGCAGGAGCAACAGCAGCTTCTTTGATCAGCTGTGCCATCTTCAAATGCTCACAATGAACATCTTCAAAGGTTTCCACTTGTAATTCCTATCAGTGCTATTATACCAGTTTGTGGTGCCAGCTTTGCAGTAAAACAAAATGACTTTTTATCAGGGTACTTTACATTCTGCGCCAGCAATTGTCATGTTTTCAGATCAGGAGTTTTTATTTTATTTTTTTTTTAAAAAAAGGTTAGTCGCTTTTCATTTTAAGATAGATCCTCTTTCATTTTACTTAAATCTGAGCAGGTGTCAGGACTTATTCCTTATTTGGTAACATGATGGAGAGAGGAACGGTTTTTCAAATCAATCTTCTTTTGCCACAGTTCCATGAAATATGTGCAGCTCTGTCAAATCTAGTACTTGCCTTTCGGCAGGCACTTAAAAAAGGACAGTTATTTTTAACAAAATATTAATATATTAACCTTTTAGCACAACCTCTCTTCTTTGGAATATTAGATCTCCCGATCAGGACCCACAACATACTACAGATTGAGGGGGATACCTTGCAAGGTACCAAGCATTATCTAAATTCTCAGGTTTGTGGCTAAGGCCATATGCCAAACTGGATAAGAATACAGCCCTCATAGCTGTTATCTATCTATCTATCTATCTATCTATCTATCTATCTATCTATCTATGATTTACCTTTTACAGTTGTTTCAAGGTGATTTACAAACATACTGTAAAATAGTTTTAGGAACAACTAAAGATACGTTTAAAAACATAAGGTAAAACAGGGAATATGCAGGAGAAATGATTTTGAGGAGATATGGAGGGTGTTTGTAGAATTTGTGCTGTTAAAGGGGGAAAGGGGTCAAACCATCACAAGAGGTCTTGAAATTTTGGGAGGTTGGATAGGTACAATGGAATGGTCTCGGTGGTGGGGTGCACATCTTTATTCTTCTTTATTTATGATTATTACATTGTCAAAATAAAATAAATACAATTCCAAATTAGCACCTTTTCACCCAACTGGAAAAGCTTTTTGACACTATAATGTCTTCAATTGTTTTTGGAAAGTGCAGATAGTAGCACTCAGGGGAAGACTTTTGGAATCTTTCATAAGATGTCGTCCTGAACAAGCCCAAAATCTGGCACCCCCAAATGGATCTTCTCAATTATGGATCTTCTTATTTTTGCACGCACCCCCCTGGCTTGGCACCCTGTGCGGGGGAACCACCCACGCCACCCTAAATCTGGCGTTGTGGGCACCTGTCATATCTAAGTGGAGATACATCGGGGAAGCCACACTGAAAGCCACGTTTGGAGTTACTGTGGAGCAGGCTTCTGATGTTTTGGGAACTCAAAGGAGAAACTATTTTGCAGAACACAGTAACCTATTGGGTGTATAAGAGATAAGGTGCTCTCCTAAGGAACCTGGTCCTTAACTGCATACTGTAGATGCTAGTATCAAAATTTTGACCTTGATTGGCAGTCAGTCAAATGCCACACAAAAAAAATGCCACATGGGTGGTGGTAATTTGTGCACACGTGCACACACACACACCCTAACCACTGCTTTCTGCACTAGCTACAGCCTTCAAGGACTACATCCCCAAACCAACTGGGGGTTACCAATGCTGGTCAACTATGGTCAAGTTAGTTGTCAGCATAAGAGTTCCATTATGAATGACCCACATCTCTTTGGTCCTTGCTATCACATGTCTAAAATAACACTGAAGTAAATGCTCCAAGTCAAAGCCTTCCTATAAGGAAATTTGTAAGGTCCCCATTGTGCACTGCTAGAATTCAGCAAATTACACCAGCACTGCAACTTTCCAGCTGCTTCTCTAGAAATCCATTATATTCTCTGTGTTGTGTTGTACTGCAGCTTTTGATATTCTTAAAGGATTGACGGCATCTATTTCCTTTAGAATAAGGCCGTTTTCAATTTAGTGCCATTCAGCAACCTGCAGATTGGAGTCTATGAGGCACTCTTTAGAATATCACTTTCAGATGACGGATGTTTTGCAGGTGGTTTTGTAGAGAACCATGAAATGCAGCTGCCATGAAACCTTTGATGAGACGTAAGTAGAACAACATCAAAAAGTATGCATTTCTTTTGAGCGAATACATGAAAGCGCAAAACTAGCTGACACTGTCACATCACAGAATTCATTTTTGTTAGCAGGCACAGACCAAGAGGAGACAAACTTTCTGTTTTCATAGCTAGAAATTCAAGTAGAAAAAGTATGGAAACTGCACACACGTGTGTGTGTGTGTGTGTGTGTGTGTGTAACCTGTTAGGATATTTCTGTTCCACCTTAAAAGGGAGCAGGCTTTGTGAGTCAGAGTCTGCGCATTTCCTGTTCACAGGATGTTTATGTTTTCCTATTGCTTTCGTCTCTCTCTGTGTCGTAGACACTGAAGCAGGCAGTCATGTTTTTCTTTGTTCTGATCAACGCTGAATAAAACTTGTAAATAATGCTCTCCTGAGTGCGACTTTGGCTGTGCATTATCTGCTGATAGAGAGTGTGCATCGGCTCTAGAATGTGGTAGGCTATTTCTGGAGCTCATGTCACTAATTGCTGATACTGCGTGACTACGGGAGATCGACGGACGTCCGGACACAGCTTGGGGGCCATGATGGACGTTATCTCCCTGAAAGCGCATGTTGGGATGTATCTCCCTGGCAGTATCCCAACATGAAAGCTCAAAACTAGCTGACACTGTCACATCACACATCACAGAATTCATTTTTGTTAGCAGGCATAGACCAAGAGGAGACAAGCTTTCTGTTTTCATAGCTAGAAATTCAAGTAGAAAAAGTATGGAAACTGCACACGTATGTGTGTGTGTGTGTGTGTGTGTGTGTGTAACCCCACTCATTACTGAATCCAACTGCCCAGTTGACCCATGTGATGCATTCCTGAATGCAAACCACACTGAAATTCATAGCAATTGTTTAGGAACAGTGCCTCTCTGGAGAATTGCGTATTATGTCTGAAATGCCACATGCAAAAATCCTATTAAAATAGTCTTTAATTAAAGTAGGATTGTACCCTATATTTGTGTTTCCATAATTAAAGATCTCTCAGTATTTCAACTAAAACACAGTTTGTTCCCACCACCCAGTACAGCTAAAAATCTGGCTGATCCAGGCTTCAGTATTTTTTTAATCTTGGGTTGCCTTCAAGATAACGCTGAGGTGAACATTGTGTCAGCCCAAGAGCTTTTCCTTGTACAGTGGAACATCCTCCCCCTCTCCCCCTGCACACACCCTAAATCTGTCGGGGGGAGTTTTCCCCAACCCTCCTGAACAGATTTGTGGATGGCGCAAATAGGAGGGAGGAGATGGGGGAAGTCCCATTGTAGAAGCTGTTTCACTCGCACCATCTGAAACCATACAGGACCCCACTTAGCTTTTGTCTAGTTGCCTGACACCCCTTATTGGAAACAATTGGGCAATGCTTTATCCTGGGTTCAGAACTGGGCGTCTTCAAATAGGGCTGGGAAAGGTTCCTGTCTGAAATCCTGGAGAGCCACTGCTGTTCAGTCCAGACAGTGAAGGGAGTGAGATGGTCAGCCTCAGCATAAGGCAGCTTCCTATGTTCCTCCATCAGATCCTTTGGAATCAACTGATGCTTTGAACACATTTAAAAGCAGGTTCTGTGCTTATTTGGCCATCATATCTGGGACGCGGGTGGCGCTGTGGGTAAAACCGCAGTGCCTAGGAAAGTGAAATGAGCACCGCAACCTCATAGTCGCCTTTGACTGGACTTAACCGTCCAGGGGTCCTTTACCTTTCCAGCCAGTGATTTCTTTGTGCATTTTTTTCTCTGTTGTTGTGCCCCCAGTTCCCCCATTGAAACCACACCAGACCTACAAGCAATAACAGGGAGCACATTTAGAGCATGCTCCTAATTCTTCCTTTGCAGCTGCAGCTTTATATTTGAATCACCTGTTGCCCTATCTTCATAGTCACCATCTGTTTATTTGTCTGTCACTTTCCCACAGAATTCTGCCCACAGTTGCTGATAATATATCAAATGAGCAATAAGTACAATGACTCCAAAGGCCTATGAAACAATTCAAAATAACTGCAATATGAGCAAGACAGTCCTGCCCACCTATCAAAATGGCTCATGGAGGATGAGCTGGTTCTTTGTCTGTTAACACTAATGGGATCCTGTTTACCACTCCTGGTATAACAGAATGCAGAAACCAGAAGAAAACTTCTTGATATCATTTCTCACATTAATATAACCCGCTTTCCTCTGAGGAGCTCAGGATGGATGAAATAATAAGGTGTTCCCCACTTTTTCCTGACACCAGTTCTGTAAGGTTAGATTGAACATGTGTGAATGCACCCAGGTGGTCTCTGGGACCTAAGTCCCAAATCCTAATCACTACACTTTATTGGTTCTTTATTTTCAGAGGCAGATATAATTTTATGAGAATCAATAAATATAGTTATTTAAAAATGTAAAAGAAACCAATTGTTCAAAGTATAACTTAGTATACATTTTAAAATTAATTCTGATAGCACTGTGACCAGTCAAATACCATATAAATATATTGCATATACCTGACAACAATTTGTCCTTTTAAACAATAGATAGAGTAGATAGACAGATCAAAATGTTAAAGGCAACTTATATATTCAATGTCCTGTTTTACCTTATTAAACAAGTACCAGCTAGTTAGCTGTCACAACAATATTAAAAAGAGGAGTTTTGACACAGAAAGAACACCTTCTGTAGCCTCAAGTTATGTTGGTAAGACTTTAGGGATTTGTACAATGACTGACAATGAAAGAGCATCAGCCAGGATACTCCCCGAGTTCCTTTTTCCTTGCAAAGCAGGATGTTCATTAACAATGAAGAATGGCTGTTATTAGGCAAGCTTGATGACAGTTCCCAAATGTCACTGTCAGAGCAACAGAAGCAGAAGGGCATTCCCCCAATAACATTACAAATGTTCATTAAGGCTGTTTGCATGCAGCTTCAAGTTAGACCTGAATCAGCCTGCTCCAAGTCTCACATCCAAATCCATGAACATGTTCGCAAAACTCCCAAGTCCCACAACCACAGCTGCTGCCCCTGTGCACTGCTCCCCTAACCTCTGCTTACCACTGCCATTTTAATGCACTGCGCATATGTGCTTAGATATCAAAGTAGTCACTGAACAAAAAGGGAAATAGGAGTGAACTGAGGCTGTGTGGAACTCCCTGTGTGGTAACCTCTTTCAATAAAGATGGGACTGAGGTAATGAGAATTTTTTAAAATTTAGACATTCCCTGTCAGTAACACTTGAGAGATCTGATATTATCTGTATGTGGTAGTGTTTTCTTGTAACTAGCATCAATGAATTTTAATGATGTGAAGGGAAAATTTGTGACCACTTCTTTCTTAGCCAGAGAATCAAAGCAATGATGAGGTGCTTTGTAAACAAATCTGGAATTTTATTTAAACACACTCAATGAAGGTTATAGCTCTATGGTTACTCTGATAAAGCATAATACTTGGTTTCAGTCAAAAACTCTGTAGAGTTTTGTTGTTCAGCACCTAACACAGCTTTTCCCAGTCCTCTGCCCTCCCATCATCCCAAAATATTGACCATGCTGGCTGAGGCTGACAAGAGTTGGAGCCCAAAACTGGCTGAAGAAGGCTGATTTACCTTGTGAGTTTCCATGTTGTGCAGAACTCTTCTTCAATCTACATATCCGGGGAGGAAATAAGCATTTGAGACCAGCTTGTTACAAATTTACAAAATACCATGCCTACCTAGAGTAACAGCAACAGTGCACTCCCTTTCCTTTCCAAGAGCACAATCAAGGGATTATGTTAATGATAATTTTGCCTCTGTTCTTAACTTCCACAATGCTTCCCCCTACCCACCCCAGCATGAAAGAGCTCTTCTATTTAACACACATAACATATGCAAATACACTGCTAAGTATTAACGTCTTTAACTAAGGTAAATGCATTAGCAAGAACATGCTGACAGTGTTACAATTAACGACCCAGTGCATTAGCATGTGATATTAACATAATGATATTAATTGCAATATTAGGCCTGCTGAAGAACAATCAGTTCAGTGCCCCTGAAAATCCTGAAGCAGCAACTTTATTCATAACATTAAGGGTGCAGTGACAGCTATGATCTTCAAGTAACTACAAACTTTCCAGTTATTGGAGAGGTTCAAGGGTGGGCTACTGTTTGCGTCACTATGAAAGGTTTTTGTGTCCTATCCTCAACTGTTTTCATGTTATGTACAGTATAATCTGAAAAGAGGAGTTGGTATAAAATTTGCCTGGTTGACCTACACAAAAGCTGTAAAGTCAAGTCTTCCTCGGCTCCTACTTACCGGTTTCAACCTGCAGTTTATAAGCTCCAAACTGTACCTAAATATGGAAAGACAAAAGTTTGAATCTTGCTGGTGACTTTAGCAATATCCTGTTTCATTTCTGTTTGTTCTGATTTCTGTAATTCAAATAGATAGGAGAGGTTAGCGGTTTGAGCAGGCCCAGCTCTACCATTAGGCAGAATGAGGCTGTGTACACACCATAAATTTAAAGCACCCCCCCAGACTCATGGGAACTGTAGTTTACACACCACAGAACTATAATTCCCAACACACTTAACAAACTGCAGTTCCCATGAGCTGGTTCAAGGGCCGACACCAAACACACTATATCAATGCATTTCCCTTCCCCTGTTAGATACATGTACATATCTTTCTTGTTTGTCCATTAGGAATTATAGGGTTAATCTGAAAATCTCACAAATACCCTCAGGCTCAGATATCAAGATTGGGAGGAAAACTCCACTGCTTGTGTGAATAATCTTGTCTAAGGGTGGGAAAATTAAAAAGCTCCAAACTTCTTTGAACCTGTAACCCGAGGGGAAGAGGATGCCCTAACCATAACACGCATTACTATTTCATTGATGGCAATGAATTGTAGCAGAAGGAATTGATAAATGCTAATGGAAAACTTTGGAAACTGCAAGTGTATTTTGCATGCAATAAATGACAGCTTCGAATATAGGGTTGCACACCACCACAATCTCTGAATGGTGCAAAATTCCAGGGGTTGCAGGTCTTTCCCAGGTTTTGTGTTTCCTTTTGGAAATGAGGCACAGTGGAGACTGCAGTGTCCTTATATTGTTTATTTATGCATATATACAACCTGAGCCTGCAATGGAGGGGTTCACAGCATTAACACTCCAAAAGGGTATTGTTTCTTTCATAGCGACAGCCTTGCATTCAAACAGAAATCAAACATTGTTCTCGTTGCTCTGATTCTCCCTCCAGCTTGCTGCTTTTCTTCTAGTTCACATCACTGCAACTCAGTTCTAAGCACTGGCTTTTCCTTCCAACTAACCGAGAGCTGGCCCATCACCCAGGCTATCACCTCAACACAGGAACCTAGCCTGGCTTATTTTTTTTAACAGTTGCTGGAACCAGGGGTTAGCAGGGTCCCACACAGAGCCCACTTTTGCCCCACCCTACCCAACTCATAACAAGATATACTTACCAATCATAAGCCTGTGGGGGATTTTATGCATGGACTAGGGACATGTCCAAAGTATGTTAAAGGTGTTAAAAGGTGACCAAAGAAAGGACACATTTTTTGCCCGTGTTTGTATGCTTAGTAGAGAAAAGCACACATATGTTGAAAAGTGATGGTTTTGTGCCATGGCAAATCCACAGCAAAAGCTGTTTGCTTGTCAAGGCTTTCACCAGTATACTGAGGTTCTTTTCTGAGAGTAAATAAATTCTGAGCCAATTTATGTTGTCAGGGGTACCATCTGCAGAGAGAGTGAAGAGAGAGTTTAGGGAATGAAACGGAAAGGTCTATAATCTCCGTTCTGTCCCCTTTCATTCTGACTTTCCAGTTGACATGGGGAACCCAGGTGGAAAGATTCACTCAGCATGTCAGGGAGGGAAAAACCATAACTGATTATTCCTATTAAGGAAACTGCTTTCCCAAATGCATTTAGATTGCACAGGTTCATTCTTAAAATGAATTATGCACTCCACTGCCTTAGGAAAAATAAAAAGTTCTGTGCAAGACATATTTCTCTGCTGCAGTAATTATGATGAGTGTAGTGCTAGATTAATTAGAAAATGAATGATGAGGGGAGAATTATGATCAAAGAAATCCGGATCTAAGGATTTGCTTTAAATGTTGTGTAATCCATGGAATATCATGCCTTGTATTTCTTGAAACATCAAACGAGAAGGGGTTTCATAGTCATCTAGAGAAAAGAATGACTGGAGACTGACAGGTAGCACAACGCAAAAAAGCTCAAATAGTATTTTATCTCAGCTTGGTGTCCTAACAACAAATGGATTCTCTGGACACCAATCCCTTGTCAGTGAATGTCAGCACTGGAAGAGTGGTCTTGATGCCTCGTATTGGTTACACTATAATTGCAATTATCATGGCAATATCTTGCACTTTATCAGTAATTCTGAATACAACTGTTATTGCAGTAACTATTAAGTACAGACAGCTTCGTCAGCCAATTAACTATTCCCTGGTCAATTTAGCCATAGCAGACCTTGGAGCAGCCTTGTTGGGAGGAACTCTGAATGTAGAAACAAATGCTGTTGGGTATTACAACCTGGGTAGAGTTGGCTGTGTCACCGAAGGCTTTTCTATGGCATTTTTTGGTGAGTACTTGTCTAAAACTGATTTGTTGTATCATAAGTTAGAAAGGAGCCAGACGCTAAAACGTTTAAAGTTAGCACAAGCAACTAAATTGTCTTTGCATGATAGGAAGAGCAACAGAGTTCTGTAAGACTCCTAGCTGTGCTAGCATTTCAACAATGCTGGTCTCTTATTTATTTTTCTCCCTATTGCAGCAAATATGCTTACAGTTTTAATATGTGTGTGTTTTAATATCATGCATATTTTTTTATCATGATCTTTTTAGCAGGTAGAGTTATGGCTTAAAAATAAAATTACATCTCTCTTAGTTTTGCATGGGTGCAAATCAGGGGGCGGAAATGGAGCAAATTGGACCTTTGTCTCTGACTTTGCTATCAGTAATGCAGTTAGGTAATTTTAAATAGTCTTTGGTGGTAATGTCACTTCCAAATGTGCTGCATTTGGGAGCCCTCCTGCTGATTCTCCTGTGGGGGTGCCCTGAACCTCTGCCCCAAAAAATTGCCTCTGTTTGCTATTCAATCAGTTGGCATTTAACTGTAGGGAGTTAAATAAGCCTCCATTGCTTCTCTCTGTGCACCACCTATCAAATAGAAATAGCTTTTGTCTTTACAGTATGTACCATGTGTATGGCAATTATTTTACAAACCATTTATTATGGAATAGTCTTGGAGTATTAACAACCTAGCGCTAGTGCTGCAGAAAAGGGGAGGGTTGTTGCTCCTTACTTTTCACTATGTGCTGCAGCAGCTGTAGGGCTGTGAATGTGTTGGCAAGTGCACCTCTTCAAGCCACCTCTGCTTCAGGATTGCTTTGCCTGTAGGTTTGTTTCCTCCTGTGTCCTCACTTCTCCTTTAATCAAGCCCTGTCTTCCCTCCATCTTTTAAAAATAACAACACTTAGAAATTATGCAGCGTTTCCCCTAAAAGCTCAAAGTCCTTTGCATACTGTCTTTCAGTACATTTTAAATGTGCTGAAGATAAAGACGATATATGATGAATTAGTTAAGGAATAAAAAACTCATAAAGTTTTATTTTTAAAAAATTATAACAGCCCTGTAAATCATGTCACATATTATTATCCAGAGGCATAGGAAGGGAGGGCAGGGGGAGGACCGCCCTGGGTGTCATACCTGAGGGGGGGTGACATTCGGCGCGCCACCCACCTGCAACTCCCAAGCCTACCCCAAGCCGTTGGGGGAAGGGGGGAGCTGCGCCACTTCGCCTTCATTTTGACAGCTCGGGGGAGGCTTGGGAGTTGCGGGCAGGCGACGCGCTTAATGTCACCCTCGGGTGCACCACCCGCCTGCAACTCCCAAGACTACCCCGAGCCGCCGATGGGTTGTAAAAAAAAATTCCGTACCAGGTACCACCTGACCTTGCTAGGTAAAGGTAAAGGGACCCCTGACCATTAGGTCCAGTCGTGACCGACCCTGGGGTTGTGGCGCTCATCTCGCTTTATTGGCTGAGGGAGCCGGCGTACAGCTTCTGGGTCATGTGGCCAGCACAACTAAGCCACTTCTGGTGAACCAGAGCAGCGCACGGAAACACCGTTTACCTTCCCGCCGGAGCAGTGCCTATTTATCTTTTTTTTTTTAATAAGATATTTATTAAGATTTTTTTAAATATTACAATAAAAAATGAAAAAGAAAAAGAAAATACAAAATAAAAATGATTAAAAACCACTCAATTTTTCCATTGCTTATTTTTCCTTAGCTTGTTTCCCGGACCTCCTCATACCTCCCTTTTTTGTATTCCAGTTCAGTTTGTTGGTTCAGCAAATCCTTACCCTCTTTATTTGTCCTAATCTTTGGTCTTAAAATAGTAACGTTAGATTTTTACCTCTTAACAATCCATTTTTCATATTCCCTTAAAGCATTACAGCTGGAAACCACTTAATTTCTATCCAACATCGTTCTAACATTCATTAATTTTACAATATTTCTGTAGATAATCTTTGAACTTCTTCCAATCTTCTTCCACCGACTCTTCTCCCTGGTCTCGGATTCTGCCAGTCATTTCTGCCAGTTCCATATAGTCCATCAACTTCATCTGCCATTCTTCCAGAGTGGGTAGATCTTGTGTCTTCCAATACTTTGCAATGAGTATTCTTGCTGCTGTTGTGGCATACATGAAAAAAGTTCTATCCTTCTTTGGCACCAATTGACCGACTATGCCTAGGAGAAAGGCCTCTGTTTTTTTCAAGAAGGTATATTTAAATACCTTTTTCAGTTCATTGTATATCATTTCCCAGAAAGCCTTAATCCTTGGGCACGTCCACCAAAGGTGAAAGAATGTACCTTCAGTTTCTTTACATTTCCAACATTTGTTATTGGGCAAATGATAAATTTTTGCAAGCTTGACTGGGGTCATGTACCACCTGTATATCATTTTCATAATATTCTCTCTTAAGGCATTACATGCCGTAAACTTCATACCTGTGGTCCATAACTGTTCCCAGTCAGCCATCATTATGTTATGTCCAACATCTTGTGCCCATTTAATCATAGCAGATTTCACCATTTCATCCTGAGTATTCCATTTCAACAGCAAGTTATACATCTTTGACAAAATCTTAGTTTTGGGTTCTGTTTCTAATTTTGATTTTTCCACCTGGAAGCCAATTTTCTTATCCAACTTATATGCCTCCATTATCTGATAATAATGAAGCCAATCTCGCACTTTGTTTTTTAATTTCTCAAAACTCTGCAATTTCAGTCTATCTCCGTCTTGTTCCAAAATTTCCCAATATTTCGGCCATTTGGCCTCCATATTGAGCTTTTTCAGAGCTTTTGCTTCCATCGGTGACAGCCACCTTGGAGTTTTATTTTCCAATAAGTCCTTGTATCTTATCCAGACATTAAACAATGCTTTCCTGACAATGTGATTTTTAAATGCTTTATGTGCTTTGACCTTATCATACCACAGATATGCATGCCATCTAAATACATTGTTGAACCCTTCTAGATCCAAAATGTCAGTGTTTTCAAGAAGCAACCATTCTTTCAACCAGCAAAAAGCTGCTAATTCATAGTAAAGTTTAAAGTCTGGCAGGGCAAATCCACCTCGTTCCTTTGCATCTGTTAATATTTTAAATTTTATTCTAGGCTTCTTGCCCTGCAAGACAAATTTAGAAATATCTCTCCGCCACCTCTTGAAACATTCCATTTTGTCCACAATTTGCAGTGTTTGAAACAAAAACAACATTCTAGGCAATACATTCATTTTTACCGCAGCAATACGGCCCAGCAGCGAAAGCTTCAAATTTGACCAAATTTCTAAATCTTTTTTCACTTCAGCCCAACATTTTTCATAATTGTCTTTAAATAAATTCCCATTTTTTGCTGTCATATTAATCCCCAAGTATTTAACTTTCTTAACCACTGTTAAACCTGTCTCATTCTGAAACCTCTCTCTCTCCATTGGTGTTAAATTTTTCTCTAAAACCTTGGTCTTTAACTTATTCAACTTAAATCCTGCAACTTGACCAAATTCTTGAATCAGTTCTAAAACTCTTTTGGTACTAGATTCTGGCTCCTGTAACGTCAATACTAAGTCATCTGCAAATGCTCTCAATTTGTACTGTTTGGCTCCGACCTGTATACCTTTAACCAACCGGTCCCTTCTAATCATGTTCAGCAGAACCTCCAGGACCGATATAAAAAGCAATGGGGAAATTGGGCAACCTTGTCTTGTCCCTTTTTCTATCCTAAATTCTTCCGTCACCACATTATTTACAATTAGTTTAGCCTTTTGTTCTGAATAAATTGCACTTATACCGTTTTCAAAACTTTGGCCTACCCCCATCCCCTGTAGGTTCTTCTTCATAAAACTCCAAGAGATATTGGCAAAAGCTTTCTCCGCGTCCACAAATATCAAAACTGCTTTAGTATTTATGTTCACTTCTAGTTTTTCCAAAATATCAATTATATTCCTCAAATTATCGGACAAGTGTCTTCCCGGGAGAAAGCCCGCTTGGTCTTTATGAATCTCTTCCATCAATACTTTTTTCAATCTCTTCGCCAAAATGTCTGCAAAAATTTTGTAATCCACATTAAGTAACGATATGGGGCGGTAGTTCTTAAGCTGAGTCTTTTCAGTCTCTGTCTTCGGTATAAGTGTAATGTACGCCTCTTTCCAAGACTCTGGTGCCCTTTTCCCTTCCAATATTTCATTGCAGACTTCCTTTAAAGGTTGTAATAACCACTCTTTCAAAGATCTATAATATCTAGAAGTCAGCCCATCCGGTCCTGGAGATTTGCCTAATTGCATGTTTTGAATGGCACCTTCTACTTCCTGTTCAGATATTTTATAGTTCAACATTAATTTACTTTCTTGGGAGATTTTTTGTAATCCATTTGTCTTCAGAAATTGGTCTATATCCATTTCTTTCTGTGGCCCTTGTGTATATAGTTGTTTAAAATACCTCTGGAAACAGTTTCTAATCTCAGTTGGGTTATGTATATTCTTTCCTTCCACTTCTAAATTTGTAATAGTATTTAATTTTTGTCTTTTTTTCATTTGCCAGGCCAGCAATTTCCCACATTTGTTAGCTGATTCAAATGTTTTTTGTCTCATTTGTTTAATTTTCCATTCTATTTCCTGATTCATCATTTCCATATATTGTACTTGATATAACTTTATTTCTCTCAAAATCTCCTGCGACTTTGGTTTTGCTCTCAATTTCTTTTCACTTTCTTTTATTTTCTCCAAAATTTTATCTTTCTTCTCATTTTGACTTCTCTTCTTTATTGCATTCTGTTGTATCAGAAACCCTCTCATGACAGCTTTACTTGCGTCCCAGATTACTCTTTTTTCTACATTAGTATTCATATTTATTTCAAAATAGTCTCTCAAGGTTTTTTGGGCCTTTTTATACACTTCTTCATCTCTAAATAGGGTGTCAGTCATCCTCCATCTGAAGGAGCCAGTTGATGTTAGTTTCAACTCCATCCTTACTGCATTATGGTCGGAGCAGGTTTTTGGGCAGATTTCCACTTTTTTTTATCTTTGGTGCCATTCCTCTAGTTACCCATATTTGGTCAATTCTAGTCCATGTCATCTTAGCTTCAGAAAAGAAGGTTCCCTCTCTTCCCAAGGGGTTCTTTGTTCTCCAAGTGTCCACTAAGTCAAAATTGTCTGTCATCTCGAAAAATGTTTTCGGTAGTCTACCATCCTTGGTAACTACCTGTCTTTGTGCCTTATCCATGTTTGTAGATACTACTCCATTCATATCCCCCATCAAAATCAAATTGTAATCCAAATAATCCAATAAAGTCTCATGCAACTTTTTAAAAAATTCAGATTTCCCCTCATTCGGTGCATAAATTCCTACTATCAAAAATTTCTCTCCTTGAACTTGAATTTCAATTGCCAAAAATCTTCCTTGGTCATCTTTGAAAATAAATTTCGGTGATAGTCTCTCCTTTGCATATATCACAACTCCTCTTTTTTTTACTTTGTCAGATGAGATAAACTCCTGTCCCAATCTCTTATTAATCAGTAGTTTCCCTTGTAACCTTGTTACATGTGTTTCTTGTAGACAAATCAAGTCCAATTGTTCCTTTTATTTATCTACTTGCACTTTGATGTGCTTTCGAACTGCTAGGTTGGCAGGACCTGGGACTGAGCAATGGGAGCTCACTCTGTCGCGGGGATTCAAACCGCCGACCTTCTGATTGGCAAGTCCTAGGCTCTGTGGTTTAACCCACAGCTCCACCCGCTATGCCTCTGTTATTATCCTCATGTTTCATGGGATGGGGGTTTTTGCTGAGGATAAAAATAGAGACCCCTGAGTGAGTCCATTGCTAAGATTTGATCCAGGGACTTCCTGGCTCATACTACATGCACTTAACAATGGCAAAACAAAGCAATGAAACATTCATAATCTAACTTAGGTTTAATTGACAAGACAACAGAATATGCTCAGGAAACATACATGTTCAAGCATACATGTTCACATTTTTACGTTAAATCTTTACTAATCAAGATACTGGCATGTTTTTAAAATGCTGCATTCCTTCTAAAAACATTTTCCTGAGATGAAATGTCATCTACTACACTATCAAAAATTCTATGCCCTTTGCCAAAGAACTCAGCTGAAATAATTGCCAACTTAGAAAGCACATATACTGTTAGTTGTTGCAATACCAAGGGCTATTGCTAAAAAATAAATAAAAAATCAAGGGTTTGTCAACATATAAAAGAGTTTTTTCACAATAGAGAAGCATTTCTTGAGAACAGTTGTGACAGAAATTTGGCTCCAGGCAAGCAAATCAAAAATAGCAGCTTCAGTGTGTTTCAGAAAAGAAATGGGTTTTTATAGTGATGCTCAAAATGTTTTTTTTAAAAAGCTCCTGACATGTGAAAGCATGAGGTGTCACTCTCTTGGATGGAAGTGCAGTGACCCAAACATGGGGAGGGAGTTGTTCTAACAAAGCATTTCTAAAGAGCCTATTTCTTCAGTGAAGATTATGAAATGAAGTTAGCCTTGTAAACTCCCTCTGAAAACAGAGGCATGATTCCCAAGCACTAGGGCTTCAGAATGAGGGCCCACCAAGGAATCTAACTCCCTGTTCTTTCTTAACCTTCTTTCATGGATGCACTGTGTACCAGCAAACCCCCAGAGGGCCAGGCACTCAAATGATGGCTAATAATAAGAATAATAATTTATTTATATGCCACCCATCTGCCTGGGTTACAAAGTGCAAAGGCTGGCAACCTTTTTCTGTTAAGGGTCACATTCCCGCGGTAGGTGGAGCCAGAATCTTTGATGTAGCACAGCAAGAGACAAACGTGTCCTGGATTAACCTATAGAGATCACCATTCTCCGGTTTTCACCATGGCTCTCTCATATTAGAATTGCCAATCCTATGCAGGTCTTTTCAGGTGTACGCTCCTCCAAGTTTTCTGGTGGCATGGTTTGGTTGTTTTTTTTCAGTTAAAGCACATGTAACACATGTAAAACTAATATAGCTACTATTCAAGAAAGCCAGAGAAGGAAATTCATTTCCTCTACATACACACACACACACACAGAGAGAGAGAGAGAGAGAGAGAGAGCGCGCAGAAATCTATCAATTTGCTCTTTCCCACCAAGCCATACAACCAGATTTACTTATTTATTAAAAATCAATTAAATAAATCATTTCCCCTTCCAATTGTTCAGAAACTACTTTGAAACGAAGGGGGAGGACCACTTTTAAAAACAAGGACAAAACTAGAGGGGGGGAAAGGGGGCAAGCCAGGAGAAATATAACAGGAAGGAACTCTAGTGGAATGGAAGAATGGGGCACCATCCAAGAATGAAGTTAGGGGCTTCACAGGATTGCCCACGTAAAGTCCAAGCCACTTCAACTGCATTCCCAAGCCACCAATCAGGTCCCATGCTGTTCCCAGGCCCTTTTGTATTGCTATTTTAAAAAGCTAAGCAGCAATTGAAGCTTCAGCTGTCCACCATAAATGGCATAATATTATAACATCAAGAATAGTTTCTTCCCATATAGTTCAGTAATGCTGCTACATTTGTTAATAGCTCTTGGTGTGCCCAAAATGCTTTGGGTGATGCATACCAAGTTTCTCTTTTGCCCGAGAATGCAAACTGAACAACCCTCACTTCCAAACCACTATTATGCACACGTACAGAATGGGAGAGGAGGCGAGAACCGTAGAAGCCAAACTACTTATTTATATAATGTTCCACAAAAGGCCCTTATATACTGTCCTCATATACTGTCCTCATACAGTGGTACCTCGGGTTAAGTACTTAATTCGTTTCAGAGGTCCGTTCTTAACCTAAAACTTTTCTTAACCTGAAGCACCACTTTTGCTAATGGGACCACCTCCTGCTGCTACTCCGCCGGAGCCCAATTTCTGTTCTCATCCTGAAGCAAAGTTCTTAACCTGAAGCACTATTTCTGGGTTAGCAGAGTCTGTAACTTGAAGCGTATGTAACCTGAAGCATATGTAACCTGAGGTACCACTGTATTAAAATCAGACATGTTGTCCTTCCCTCTCTTGTACTAAGCTGTCATTTACATTAGGGGTATATTGATCCCTGTGAAGCTTTCTAAAATCACCCACCCTCCACCACATAAAAAAGATTAATAATACAAGGTTGTCTCTGCAAATAGAAATGTGCAACTGACCCTAGTGGGCATCATTTGCACTTCTGCAATGTCGATCCTAGACAACTCCCCCCCCCCCCCATTTCATTTATTGCATTTATGTATATCCCACTGTTTCTCCCAAGGAGCTCAAAGTGGCGTACATTGTTTCCCCCATCCCCAATTAATCCTCACAACGGGTAGATTAGACTAAGAGGCAGTGACTGGTCCAAAGTCCCCCAGTGAGCTTCATGGCTGAGTGGGGGGTATGAACCTTGGTCTCCCACGTTTTAGTCCAACACTCTCACCACTGCACCACATTGGATTTCAATACAACACATTCTCTGTAGGGCTGTTCTTGACAACTATTAAAAGTCAGAGTGCTTTTCATCATATACTTTATTCTGAGTTTATTTCTAGGAGCTGGTTTGACAGAAAGCCCTATATTGCTTAGGCCAAGTGTATTATTCTTGACTATACCATCTGTCTTTGTGCCCGGTTTATACCAGTGTAGTGTTGTGTAGCATTGAGTTTGGAGTGGACAAGGTCATTGGGTGACTTGGGCCAGTCACAGTGGCCTACTTTACATTGTGGTAGTAAATCTGTGTTTAGGCCAGGTTTCCTCAACCTCGGCCCTCCAGATGTTTTGAGACTACAATTCCCATCATCCCTGACCACTGGTCCTGCTAGCTAGGGATCATGGGAGTTTTAAGCCAAAAACATATGGAGGGCCGCAGTTGAGGAAGCCTGGTTTAGGCTATGCCACTTTACATAGCTGGCGTTCTCCCAGATTCCGACACTGCCAGGGCTGAGCTGTATGCAGCTGTCAGAGCACAGGAATAGGGAGCCAGGATTGTGCAAAGGAGTCGGAGCGGGGAGCCCAAGCTAGGAGCCCAAGCCAAAGAACTCTTCCAAATGCCTCATAGCTAGGAAATCCATTGTTGCTCAGGCAGACAACCAGCTTAAACAGAAAATTCTTCTACACAGCTTCCTTTGTAGGAGTGCCCAATGGCCGGTTTGGGTAGATGAGACCAGTCTAAAGGCTTGAGAATATTTCATTGTTAGGAAGCTGCCCTAAACTGTAGTTCTTGCAGGGTGTCACACAGGGTAGCTGTACAGAGAAACAAAGTTATAACCATGGCTTCTCCATTTTGGGGCTGTATATTTTCAGCAGGGAGCCAGTTCTTATCCAAGCATTCAGGATGTAGAGCCCTGATCTTCCTGGTTTTGCATGGGGAGCCAATCTGAGTACAGCAGACCCCTGCTGCAGTCCCAAAGACTGGGATGGAGGAGGTTGCAGAAAACTTGGGGGGTGGAGAGAGACTAATAGGGTCATTCCTTCTCCCCCTCTGCTGCAATGATATTTAAGGGGTGGGAGTGGGGACAGAATGAGTGAATGGGGTTTCAATATAAAACAGGCATATAGGATGCCTGCAAACTGCCTATTTAGAGGGACCCAGCTCACTTTTAAATCCATACAGCATTTTATGTATATTACAACAAAACTACTTTTTTTCTCATCTATCCCCCACAATGCACATTTCCTTTTTATATGCACCCGGCATCCTTTCTTTAAAAAATCAATCTTCATTGCCATTTCTAAGCTTGCCACACTGTCTATGATGCAGTAATTAAAACGTGGCTCAGTATTCATGGGATGGCTTAACAAGACATTTTATAATCTCATCAGTTCTTTTACTTGCATCCCATTGTTCAGCCTAGGAGCTCAACTTCATATGGGCTGTCCTTAGAGAACTCTAATTTTTATAGCACTTACTGGTGAATGAAAATTGCACTGTTTTCAACACTTTTCTTCCTGGTGCATTAAGAGATGACAGTTGAACTGAGATGAAGTATCAATAAGAAATTACACTTTACTAGCTGCAGTTATTTGCTTGGAATACAAAGCTTTATATCTGACTAAGGAGTGAAGCCAGTATTTATCAATAAAATAAAAGTGGGCAAATAAAAACACTGAATGCAGCACAATTACAAATCTCTGAGGATAGTTTCCTAAAACTGGCATCTTGATAGGAACAATCCTAAAGTGCATGTAGCCTGTTTCACTCTGGCTAGCCAGATTTTCCCAGGAAGGTCAATAGCCAAACATGAAGGCAACAGCTCTGCTCTGATGTTTCTCCACTCCCTACCCCAGGAACTAGCATTTACTGGCCCATAGATGAGCCATCTTTAACAGTGTGAGGAAAATGTGCACTCTCCCATCTCTTCCTCTAGGAGGAGGAGTACCATATTTTGTTCAACCACAACTTGCTGTGTTATTTCAGCAGTGGAGGCTCGTTATTTAGGGTGAATGGATCACTGTCCCCAAAACCTCAGTCTGCCCTCAATCAGGCCCCACCTCTCTGTCTTCTTTCTTACACCAGGTTCCACTTACAAATTGATGCTCAATAAACAGGTGGTCTAGAAGTGACCACCATATTCCAATGTGAAGGTTCTTCATAACTCTGGGCAGGCATGCTTCCTGAATGAGCTTAGAAGCCCCCTTAGACCTTTCTGCTCAAGATGGAAAAGTCAGGGTGAAGGGGGCATGCGTGCACTCATTTAGTGAATGAAGCTGATATTATATACGAGTCTGCTTTAAAAGCAGGGGTGGGGAACTGGGTCCATCCAGAAGGCCAGATCCTTATCTCACCCACTCCATGCAGGCCAAGTTTGACAGATGTGGAGCTGGTCTTCTAAAATCAAAATGATGTTGGGTGACCTGTATCTCACCCCCACCCCATGGTATGAAATCAAACTGTACAAAAGCAAAGGCAAAGTACCATGCACAGTGATCTAACCAGTGGCTCTCTTCAAATATTCTGTTGTGTGTTGTATGAATGATGATGATGATGATGATGATGATGATGATGATGATGTTCTGAATGAAGTGGCAAGCTATTAAAGCAAGTGATCCCAAGTTCTACTCTTATGGGTGAGGGATAAAAGTTTTTCTCTTCCACTTTTTCCACACTATACAGAATTTTATAAACTTCCTTCATGTTCAAACTTAGCCTACCTCTTCTCTACACTAACAGAGCTCAAAATGTTTTAACCTTGCAGCGTTGAGAGTTTTCTGCTCCTTTTCTTGCTCTAGAACCTCCTTCTTCAGGTAGAGTGTTAGAACTGTACGCAGTATTCCAATGGGGTGGTACCATACATTTTTATATGGTAATATTCAACTCCTTTCCTAATAATCCTTCACACAGAATTTGACTTGTTCAGTGTTAATTTGTAATATGACAAATGACCAGACCCAATGGCTTTTAACGGATAGTTCTAGAATGTCATATTTTAAATTACTATAAAATTTTAAAACTGCTATAATTGTTTACCACCAGTATGCTCTTTGGAAAAATTGTTTTGGCCGTATTGCTAATTTATATTTGTTTTGCCAGAGTTTATACTACTTTTAGTTCTTCTCGTTTTGGCAAAACTTTCTCTTTTACAGATGCCCTTTTTGCCTTTTATAGCTTTCTGGACTCTGCTTGTTAAGCATACTTGTATCTTATTGGAATTAATACTACCTTTCTAAATTTGCTATATACATTTTATCTCTGTGTCTATATTAATGATTTTTAAATAACTACCAAGCTTGCTGAAGAAATCTAACTTCCCTGGCTCTCTCTTTTAACTAATCCACTTAACTTTGGAAGTGGGGCAACTCAGTTTAAAATTAAATGTGACTAAGCTGAATTTCCTGAATGTTGCATATATTAGCACTTGGTCTGTTTCTGAGTTCTGGTAACCCCTAAGTTAAATTACTTCAACATGCTATGCATGGGACTGCCTTTAAAGACAGCGGAATTCAGTGGCCAGGTTGTAACACCAATCCTGGCCCTATTCTCCTGTCTGCCAACTAGTTTCTGGGCCCAATTCAAAGTGCTGATAAAGCCTTAAATAGCTCAGGACCGCAATACGTCAAGGACTAACACGGACCCTACAATCATCATCTGAGGCCCTTCTTCATGTGCCCCCTCCACAAGAGGAATGTGGAATGGGTGTGGAATGCTTTGTGTGGAATGCTCTCCCCAGGGTGGCTTGCCTGGTGCCACATCTTTAGATGGCAGCCAAAAACATCCCTCTATAACCAGGCCTTTGTCCCTTTTCTATGGCCTTTTAGAAGTGAGAGAGGTTGGGAGATGTTTTCAATGTATTTTCTCCCTGGTTTTAATATACCTATGTGGCTTTTGTTTGCTTGCTTGCAAATTGCTTTGGGTTACCTTGGGTGAGATAAAGCAACGGACAAGTTTAATAAATAAGAAGTAGAAGAATCAGGGGATGATATTGGAGTGTGGAACCTGTGACCTTCCAAATGTTGCTTGACCCCAAACTCCCACTAGCACAAGTCAATGGCCAATGGTCAGGGGATGATTGGAGCTGTGGTACAACAGCACTTGGAGGGCCACACAGGTTCCCCATCCATGATCCAGGAGATACTAGTTGAAAGCAATGTTGTCACGGGAAGGAAGATTTCCTGTGAAGGATGTAATTCAAAGCTACAGCAGAATGTTGCAAATTCCTCATGCTGGCACCCTAGAAAGGTAAGGATTTGAATGCATCTAGGCTCTTCAGAAATTCAAAAGTACCAGTTGTGATACAGTTTGTGTAATATTCTTAATATTAAAAGGAATGAATAACATATTTTCACTTCAATTGCAGGCATTGTGGCTTTATGCACCATAGCAGTGATAGCTATAGACCGTGCGATTGTGATCGGCAAGCCTATGGGAACACTTACTTTTACCACCAGGAAAGCCATGATTGGAGTTGCTGCGTCCTGGGTCTGGTCTCTCGTTTGGAACACTCCCCCTCTTTTTGGTTGGGGAGGATACCAGATGGAAGGCGTCATGACCTCCTGTGCTCCAGACTGGTACAACAGTGACCCTATTAATGTTTCCTATATTGTCTGCTACTTTCTATTCTGCTTCACAATTCCGTTCGCTGCCATCTTGGTTTCCTATGGATATCTACTATGGACTCTGCGCCAGGTAGTGCTGCATTTCATATTATGTTTTGCTTAATTTGCTGACCTTAAAAGTGTTTTAGCACCATTAAAATAATTTCCAGAATTAAAATGTACTGACTCATTCAAAAGACAATCTGGCCCAAGGGCTTGAGCTACATTTTATTTTATTTTTTACTGGTAAACATCGGCTACTTTATGTTACATACTGTCATCAAACACAGGTGTCCTCTAGTGTTCATGCATTGGCAACCTCAAATGTGTATTACTGCAATGTGCTCTATGTGGAGCTATCCTTGCAGCTGGTGCATAATGTGGTAGTTGGGTTGCTTGTGGTGGCAAACCAGTGGCAACATATTACAACACCTTGTTTGTGGGATTTGCTCTGGGCTGCCAGTTTGCTACTGAAGCAAGCAAAGATTTGCCGAACAGAAACCCACACCACAGGTTAGCAGGGGAACTGGCTATGAGACAAAGGACTGCATTGCATTTGGAAGGTATTTTCAGTGCTAGTTCAAATTTTCAAAAGGTTGTAGGTTCAGTCTTCTGTGGCTTCAAGTAGGATGGGGAAAGGTTCCTGCCTGAGACCCTGGAGAGTCACTGCCAGTCCGTGTTGGCACTCCTCAGCTAGATGGAACAATGGTCTGACTTGGTATAAGGCAGCTTCTCACATTCCTGGCTTTGAAAAGTGTTTACAATTTGTTTTAAATTCACCCTCTTAACTAAACTCCAAAACAGATATTTCCCCTCACATTTATCAAGCAAACCTTCTGTGTATAACATATGAAGCACTTCTTTAATGTCTGCTCAGATGAAAAAACAAAAACAGGCCTACAAGGAATTTATCTGTCCATCACATGGCCACTTTCCGTGTAGTAATGGAGTTTGGTCTGTGCCTTTACTGCTTTCCTCGCTGCCACATTAGAGCTTTCAGGTCCAGACCCTGTAGCATTCCTGTACTGTATCTTGGCAAATTGCATTTCCTCTGGCGTGCCTTTTTCCATCGTATGCTATGTTTAAGGGAGAACTTTGGTCACTCTGGATTTCTCATTTCTTCCCTACCTCCTTATTTTCACTGCGCTTTCCAATCTTTGGCCTCCCAACCTTGTACTCACAGCTCCTCCTTTTCCCAGTTTTTGCAGCCAAATGTCTTTTAGGTGAACTCGTAAGACTACACAGCTACAAACATTTTGAGGCAGACAGACTGAATCAAGGGTATCCAATGTGCTACCCTCTAGATGCTGATGGACTTCAGCTCCTATCAGTCCCTGCCAGCTTGGCCAACAGTCAGAAATGATGGGAGTTGTAGTCTATAATGGCTGGAGGGGACCACGTTAACTATTCCTGTTCTAAGACATCATATCAGCTTAGACCATGGATGCCATTGTCACCTTTACATGTCAGATTGCCAGTATCCATACACTTGCTTCTGCATCCCTCAAGACCTGTTCAGACTGGATATTTGCAAATTAGCAGATTATTACAAAAGCCTCCTGTTCTCTCTTTCCCAAAATAAACTTGCACTGTAAAGGCTGACCTGAACTTCCTGCTGGCATGCAGAATAAAACATTCTTAAGCACTTCCACATGAACTGTCATCCTATTATTTTATGTGCAATGAAATGTAATTACACTGATGTATGTCCTATTTTTGATAGGTATTGAATGTGCTATTTTTAACTAGGTTGCTAAAGTTGGAGTAGCTCAACAAGGCTCAACAACGAAAGCGGAAGCTCAAGTGTCACGGATGGTGATAGTCATGGTGATGGCATTCTTGATCTGCTGGCTTCCTTACGCAACTTTTGCCCTGGTAGTTGTGGGTAATCCTCAAATCTACATTAATCCTATTATAGCCACCATTCCTATGTACCTGGCAAAAAGCAGCACGTTCTATAATCCAGTCATCTACATTTTTATGAACAAGCAGGTGAGTTTAAACTCAATATGATCTGTGGAGCATGAAAATCAAAGTATAAATATTGTATAGACTCAGCATCCATTGGGAGTCTTTAAAAAAAAAAAATCCACCACCCTGCGAATTTTACTTCCAAATCCCTCTGCTCCCTCTTCTGAACTACACTGCAAAACAAAATCCGCCACCCTGATCTTAACCCCCACCCTGCATGATATGTAGAGTATACTATACCACAAATCATCTATCTGCAGGTCTGGACTTTCCCAAGTAAATAAAATTGCTTACATTGCTTTTATATCTATTCAGGCATGCCAGCTTTCCTAGCAGGCTCACAGGGATGGCACACATTGCAAAAAGGGAAATGTTCTCTAACCAAGAATTTTGTATGTGCTTGACCTGCTTTTTAGGTTGCACAACAGATCAAATACACGTTGCTGTCTGTTCACTAGTCAGGAAGTAAATCAAGCAATACAAAACATTATTGTGCACAAAGAATATAGCATAATGCTCTGGTGGGTTTGTCCCAGGATTGCCTTAAAGCTGCCTGCTGTATGTGCAGAATTATTTTCTATGCTGCCACCTTGTGGCTAAATGAATTCTTATTATAATGATTTATCAAGGATTCGTTTTCTGCTTTCTTCATGCACTTGTTTCAGTAACAATTATATTAACATTCAGGATTTTTTGCCCAGTTACACAAAATAAGATCCTAATCTATTATAGCATTAAAAAAATGCCTTTGAAACTTTCATCAGTGCATAAAAATAGTATGAATTGCTTAATGTGCTGATATTAATAAATAAAAAACTCAACAGAGCTAGGAAGCACTAAGCCCATTGAATACAATGGTCTTAAGCATGCCTAACTCTGTGCTGGATTTAGACTTAAATATAATTTTAATAGTAAATGAGTCTTTTGACATACAGACATACATACATACATACATACGTACTTAAAGAAATACTTATTGCTTAGAAATTTATGTCATAGCATACATAATAATATGTTGTCTTTAGAGCAGTGGTCATTTTGGGGATCATTGACTCCTTTGAGAATCTGATGAAAGCTATGGAACCCCCTCACTAGAAAAATGCATATAAATATAGGCACAAAATTTTGCATACAATTTGTTTTATGGCATGGGGGGGGGGGGAGCTTTCTTTTTTGCAGCCATTTAATGGACCCCTATGAAGCCACAGGTGGAAAAAACCCTACTTTAGAGAAAGAGGGGAAATACCCTATTGTGGCTGTTAATATACAGGACGAATCTGTTTTCTAAACTGCTGGCATGCAAAAACTATGTGTTAAATCCCAAATCAATTTTGCTTTTTGTTCTGATTTGTTTTTAAAATTTGTGGTTTTCTCTTCCCGCCTCCGCCCCCATAAATCAATTCCCTCTTCTGAACCTTTCCTTCATCCTTTTTGTCTCAATGCCCCCTGTCCTTATCTCAGAGGCAGATTTTGGCCAGCACAGCTGTTTCCGCTGCACTGGGCGCTGACCCTCCATGCCTCAGGCTGCTGTTTAAGGCCTAGGAGCAGGACTGGGGATTTCACAGTGGCAACGGTTGTAACATACCAAACATACTGGGCTTTATCCAATGCTGTGCCAGTGGGGTTCCATTCTCTCTTCTCCCCCCCCCCCAAAAAAAATCTGCTTCAGAGGGTTCCCCCCATCCCTCCAGAGCTGATATTTGAGGATGCAAGGGGAGGAGCGGCAGAAAGGAACAGGGAAAGAAGAGGACATTTAATTATGCACATGGCAGCCCCTTCTACCCGTAGAGCTGCAATGGTGGATACAGTCTTTACGTGTCTCACAGCAGTACACACACACAAATACATATATATGTGTTGTGTATATGAATGATGTATAATCAAATGTGGCATGAGCCAAAAGTAAATTTGTACTTTTCCTTTCCAGTTCCGCGATTGTCTCGTTAGGTGTCTCCTGTGTGGAAAAAATCCATGTGCTTCCAATCAAGCGGATGAAACTGATCTAGAAGTTTCTACTGTTGCCCCTGCTTCCTCTTCAAGATGCGGCAAAGTTTCTCCACAGTAGAACACAATTCAATATATGTATTTTTATTGACTTACAGTAGAGTGCTCGGCATGTTTCCTCAGAAGTAAGTCCCACTAGGTTTAGTGAGGCTTACTCCTCTATATGTGTGTTTTAGCACTGGAGCTTTTGTTATCCTCTTTTTCTTTCTTTTCCATTTATTGTCTAATGCAAAATCTGACAACTCTTTCTTGGCCTTTGAGTCTTTTTGTGAAAGGTGGTTTTATGGTGTATAAAACATCCTGCAAATAATCACTGTGTTTGATAGTGTTGCTCCTACTAGTATTTATTAATATATTTAATATCTCATTTACACTTTAAGGCACCTGAGGTAGCATCCAGCGGTTAAAAATAAAATTGGAAAAAATAACAATAAAATACAAATACAGCATTAAGACTCTACAGCAGTTAAATGTTAAAAAGCAACAATCAAGAACAAACACAAATGAAATGCAAGCATAAATCAAATGCAAATTAGGAATCAAATCAAATGCAAACAGTAAAAGCCCATAGGGCATGAGAGAAACAATTAATTGAAGTTCAAAAGAATAAAGTTGTTCTAAGTCGCTGGTAGAAAACAATGAGAAGGAGCAAGACGATACAGATGGCCACATCCCACTAGCTGGGAATAGACTGCAGCATGTACTGCAATGATTTCAAAAGGTCCTATAAATATCAATTTATCAGCAGTTGTATCTTCTGTCCTCCAGTCCCTGTATACTGGAGAGATAAGAATGTAAGATGAGCCTGCTTGATCAAGCCATTGACCCATCTAGGTCTGCATCGTGTTCTCACAGAGGTCAACCAGATGCCTATGGGAAGCCTTCAAGCTAGACTTGAGCACAACAGCACTCTCCCTTCTTTTTAGTTTTTGAGGCTTAGGGCCATGAAAGTAGGCATGGAAAGTTATGCTTTTGCAGCAGATCCATCTGCTGTTAAAATGATCAGCAACAGATAACAGATGAAATTGTGGGTGGTTTTCTCCTTAAGGTCATGTAGAATTAGGTGCACGTTTTAGATAGATTCACAATACATTTGTAGACAGATCCTATACTCTAACCCTCATCTTTGTGGACTGCAAACCACCACCATTCAGCTTAAGCAGCAATTATGCTTAGAAATAAACTTCTATTGACATGAATGATATCCTTTTTCCTAAGCTTAAATGCTGCATGGGGAGCAGTAACAAGGAACAAAGGATCCACTAGAGGCCACATATGACCTCCAGGCCTGAAGGTCCCCATCTGCACTACAGAGAGGCAACCATTTGAAAACATCAGAAGTATAATGTCCCAATCAAAGGAATAGTCCCGCTCTAGCCCGCCTTGGTCAAACCACACCTAGAGTACTGTATCCAGTGCTGGGCAATTTAAGGATACTGACAAGCTGGAACGTGTACAGAGAAGGGGGACAAAGATGATCAAGGGTCTGGAAACCAAGCCTTATGAGGAACAGATGAGGGAGTTGAGTATGTTTAGCCTGGAAAAGAGGAGACTGAGAAAATATATGATAGCCATTTTCAAATATCAAAAGGGCTGTCACATGGAAGATGGAGCAAGCTTGTTTTCTCCTGCTCTGGAGGCTAGGACTTAAACCAAGGGATTAAAGTTACAAGAAAGGAGGTTTCAATTAAACATCAGGAATAACTTTCTGACAGTAAGAGCTGTTTGACAGTGGAACAGACTCCCATGAGAGATTCTCCTTCCCTGGAGAATTTTAAGCAGAGGTTGGATGGCCATCTGTCATGTATTATCTACATGAGATTCCTGCATTAGAAGGGGTTAGACTAGATGTCTCTCAGGGTCCCTTCCTACTCTACCATTCTATGATTCTATGTTAGGACATGTCTGAATCAGCATAGTATTAGGCATGCAGATCTGCTCCTGGTGTTCAGGCCGCTGAGTACAAAGATCCCTGAGTGATGAACAAGTACTGTGGCAAATGGCGTTTTTTAATTGCCCACGGAACATCCTGGATTCCATCTCCAGGTAGGGCAGAGAAAGAACCCTGCCTTCCTGGATCTCCACTGCCGGTCAATGTGGACAATACTGAGATAGATGGACCAATGGTGTCTGACTCACTATTATATGTACCTACAAGACAGCAGTTTTATACACACTTATTTGGAGGTCCAAGAGGATCCGGCTGGAAGTACACAGCTTAAGCTTCAACGTATTATTACATGCCGTCGGCATGGCAACAGTTGTGAGGCAGTCTATTATCTGCGCTCAGCCAGTAATCCCTCTTCAGCGGGAGCTTTCTTCTGTGCTGAGGAAGAGGTCCTATGAGGTTGGGGAGAGGGAGAAAGGCAAGAGCAGAAAGAACACCTGGGAGGCAAACACAACAATGCCCTACGTTTCAAACGGTGAGCTACAGATACTGGCACTGATCTGAGAGAAAAAGAAGAGTAGGAGGTCTTTCCGAAATTATGTGGAAGGGATATTTCCACCAGAGGTGTATTTAAACTCCCTTGCGCCCTTGGCAGGGAGCTGTATAGGTGCCCCCTGTCCCTTGCGCTCTTTGGCAAGGACAAATATTGGCATTCCTGTGTCCCTTGTGCCCTTGCAGAGGAGCCTGTGTGCCACACCCAGCCACCCAGAGCAGCAGAGGAGTGGCCCAGGGAGTGTGAAGACAGGCTCCTAACCACTCCAAGCCAGAGTGGGGAGGGACAATTTTTGCACACTGTAGTGGGGAGTTCCCCGGGCTCAACACACACCCCGGGCCTGTATCCTTGGTGGGGGGCCAACCTATCCAACACAAATGATCTCCTCTATTGACATGAAATCATATAATTGCTTTTGTTCAGACTTCTACACTTTTCATCTTTTCCCTCTTGCGTTTTCCTCCCCGGTTATGCTTATTAGTTCTTTCTAGCTCACAGAACCATAAAGACAATGCACCAAGAATGCTCCAGTGTAACCCCTTAACATCTGGAAGTTTGGTTTGGTTTTTTCCTGGTTCCAGCTTCTCATGTGCAGGCTACCCAGGTTGCAGTCCTGAGGTGCCATTTTGACCAGACTTCTATGAACTCTCCACACACTGCTCAGCTTCTCATATTGAATCTGGCACACAAACACACCCCATCAATCTCCAGTCGTGTACTATGGCATATCAAATCCGCCGAGTTTCTCTTTATTTCTGTTTCCCGCCCACCGAGGAGCGCAGGGCGCGCTGCTCTACCATTTTCCTATCTCTGTGCTTTAAATGAGGCGAGTATGCTGTCAGAGCCGTCGAACTGGCAGGCCAAGGGCGGAAGGAGCGGCTGCGGCAGCTGCGGCTGCTTAAGGGAGGCAAAGCGGTGACGCAACGGCCCATCCCGTGACCGCTCGGCCTATGGCGTCTTCCCAGCTCCGACTTCCTGGGTGACAGAGGAGGGGCGGGGCTGGAGCAGGACAGAGAGAGAGACCTCTGAGCGTTCGGATCCGGGACGGTGGGGCGAAGCGAAGCCATGGTTTATATTTCGAACGGTGAGGGGCAGAGATTCCGCGGTGGGGAGGAAACCTTTATTATGGGGTGGGAGTGGGGCACAGCATGGGCGTAGCCATGATTTATTTTAGGGGGGCAGCCTTTATGTTGGGGAGGGTTAGAACAGAGTTATCTGCAGCACAGTTGGTTAGTTAAGTATTTTTATTTATTTTCTTGATTTAGGGAAGCAGCTGCCCCCCACCCCGGCTACGCCCATGGGGCAGAGGAAAATTTATGCCTGACCCTCTTTTTCTGCTCCTTTTGTATGTGGAGGTGGTGTAGATCGAGGCCACTACACAAGATCACGCTTTCTGCAACCTGGTAGATCCGGGAGGCTGCCAGTAGTGTTTTCATAGTTGCTGAATAAACTTACATAATTCCTGCTGTTGCTGTCTGTGGAAAGATGCACTGAAAGGGTTGTCATGTTCGTATGACAGGGCTTGAGGTTGTTTTTCAAAGGGTAACTCCGAAAGAGCCCGGGCGAATGGCTTCGTGCGGATTAAAAGCCTGTTTTATTTTTCAAAAGCGGGATAATTAAAAAGCCTTTTGGGCACCTTGAAGTCATTACTCAGATGCACAAAGAATTGTCTTGGTCTGTAAATCACCGATAAGGTTGGAAACAGGAATATGATTATCATTGCAGGTGTCAACCCAGTACATACCTCTTCTGATAAATTCTGGCTCATGACCAATACAGTTTTAACTAGATTTCGATTCATATTTTTAATTGCTTGGTTTGCCATCTCAAACCATTCTACTGCCTCCTAATTTGGACTGTCACCCCAGAAGAAAGAAATTGTTTATATGCCTTAATTTACAAATTTGGGGTGGAATTACTTTTGGCTCTTCATGTTAGCAGTAGGTGATAATCTTGAACTCTGTTGAAGTAAGCATAGGATTAAGCTGTACAAATAGCATTTCAGAGTAACTATTTGATTGCTCTACCTAATGTGCGTTGGTTCTCTGAACCTTGACTATTGCTCAGCAAATTAGAACTCAACCCTATACGTTCTTAAAGAATAGTATACTTGACTTAAATGGTCATTGATTTGCGTTCTCAGTGCTGACACTAGCAGGTAATTGTGGTTTGATTAGTTCTTTTAGGGAATGGGAGAAATCTAATAACAATTATAAAAAGCCTAATGATTAAAATACCTGCAGAAGTCCTTGCTAGTTTGCATTTCCCCTCTTTCACAGACAGCACTGAAATGTAAGCTTACAGCCTTTAGCAGTCTGATTAAAAACAAACAAAACATTTCTATCAAGGGCAGAGAGGTGGGATCATATTTCCCCACCCTGGTTTACTGAGTTTTCACTCTAGTTGTGAAGGAAGGTATTTTTCTTTTTCTGCTGCTATCCAAGTAGGCTGACGGTGGAATGATGGAGCAATCTGTCCCTCCTCCACCAGCCGCCTTACTGGATTTCTTGAAATTCCTGGTCACCTGTTGTTAAGTACAAGACTGGGTTAGCACTAGAAGAATTAAAAAAATTAAGCATTGATTGGCTGGAGAACTAGTGTGTCTTGTCTGTAGTTTGTAGTAACAAAAATGTGCAGTAGTACAGAATCTAGGGCGGCTATGCTGTGTTCATTTTTAGGGGTAAGATTTCTGACCCGTACATAACTTCTTAAATACATAGGACTAAGCTATAAGAGAGCTTTTGGGTGGAAAGATTTGCTAGTACAGTACTGTACTGATGGTTGTTGCTCCAGATGGGTTGAACATTGGAAACATAGCAACTATGATGCAAGAAACTAGCATTGTTAGGTGGGGGTGGGAGATGTTTCCACTTGATTTGTTACACATTAATGTGTGTTGCAGGATGGACGAGTAAACTTAGATTTGAACAAAGAGAAATTTGCAGTTGGGCCCATATCTCCAGTTACAACTATTTTAAGTGACTATTTTTATGTCAAGTGAAATGTTACTTCCAGTAAACCAGGGGTGGGAAATTCTCCGAGTTTTGTTGGTCTCTTAACTGTCGTCAACCCCTGACTAGTCATTAAAGATGATGGGAGTCACAGTATAGCAACATCTGGAGGACCACAGATTCTCCACTCTTGTAGTAAAGTATGTTAGGGAAGCATATAACAACTGGTAAAGTACATTCCTTGGCCAGGTTCCCAGGCTTTATATTTTTCAAACAGTAAGTCCCCATGCCACATGATTAAAGGGAAATAATACTGATTTGTGTTTTAACTTCTAAAATATCAATTTTTGTGAATAATACTGCTTTCTTCTTCATAATGATGTATACATTGTTATTTTGAGATGATATTTATTATTATTATTATTATTATTATTATTAATTACAGGTCAAGTGTTGGATAGCCGGAGTCGGGCTCCATGGAGCTTGTCATTTATAACTGACTTCTTTTGGGGAATAGCAGACTTCGTAGTTATGTTGTAAGTAGAATTGTTCTCTTAATCTAAATCTTAAATTGTGCAACTTGCCTTCAGAACCATCTGGGACTAGCCTTATGGCAGGATAGATAGATAGATAGATAGAGTTATTATAGGATGCACTTAACAGTCAATTGAACACCAAGCAAAGCTTTTCTTCAGTAAAATAGACCTAGATTTAAATCTCTCATTGTGAAGAGCAGTATGCATCTGATAATAAATTCTTTAGATCGTCCCTTCTTTTAGAGTCGTGAGATGACAATACTCCACAAAGCAAGAAAGAAAAAGAAATGATTGATTAAAATTAAACTGATCAGTGCACAGGAAACTTAATAACATGAGATGCTTGTGACATCTGAAAAAAGGAAACCAGCATTCTAGGCTTCTGGGGACACCCTGAATAATATTTTGATGTCTCATAAAGGCTATTTAAAATAAGTCCTGACTCAAGTTTAGATTTTGTCAGTCTTCCATTCAATTGACAAATGTTGGACCGGGAGAGAGAGAGAGGTATATATAGATATTCTCTTCAGAAGATATATATATCTCTTCAGAGATATATATATTCTCTTCAGAAGTAAAGATAGAAAAAATATTTGTAGAAAGGCAATTTTGCTGTTCATTTAAACTTAATACTACTACTGAACTGCTTAACCCTGCTGCTTATTTGTGGCACTGGATTAATGGGAATCTTTTGTCATTTCAGTTTCCAGAGCATTATTCACCCAGACTTGACAAGGAGAGGCTACACATCTTCCTCCTCTTCAAGATACGATGATGGAAGGGGGTACTGCTTTTTCATTTTAATTTAGGGTGGGAAACTTGTTGCACTCCCAATGTTTTTGGATTCCCATATCCCATCAGCCTAACCAAACAGGCAGTCAATTTAGATGGTACACAAAATACTACTATCTTATTAAAAAGTCAGGTTGTTATGTGTGTGTTTTACTGAAAGAAACAAAAAATTATGTACAAACAATATGTGACAGATTATATGGAAGCAGAAGATATTTAGGCCTGATTCACACACATCCCCAGTATTTAGATCTTGCACATGGTGAAGAACAGGAGCAAGGGGCTCAAGTAGAATCCCTATTGTGAGTTTGAGCCTGAAAATCCATTTACAAGTAAGCTGTCACCAGATAGCCATCATCACATAGGATCATATGATGTGAGGCCCACTTGTGTCAGCCTTGCTCTATGCTGAAAGTCTGTGCATAGCCCAACTGGATGCAAAACTACATGTAGAGACCATATGTGAGCCCCACCCTAACTTCAGTTATTAAAATCTTCCAAATTTAGTTCAGAATGAGAGATGCTGCATTTACTTCAAGCTTAGCTGGCCATCCTTGTAAAGATGCCTCACATTATAAAGGTATAAAGCAGAGCTTTCAAAACTCTGTCACAACACGTTAGTATTACCATGTGTAGGTGTGCCATGTGAGCGCTCCCTGCGCTCGTCCAAGGGCTGGAAAGGGGTTAGTTTAACCCAGTGCTTTTTTCTGGGGGGACGAAGGGGTACGCATAGCCCTAAACATTTTGTGAATCTTTCTTCTTTTGTCCATTTACTGTATTTATTTTTCCTGATTTGAACTATAAAATGGTGATTTTCTTGAGTCAAAATGAGAGTACCCCTAAACATTTTTTAAGGAAAAAAAAGGACTGGTTTAACCTCTGGTTTGCTAGTAAAACTGAATTACTGTCTCATGAAATGATTCATGTCTAAAAAGTGTGTCACCAACATGAAAAGTTTGGAAAGCTCTGGTATAAAGGTATCTCATCTGTTGATAAGGAATCTTGCATTTTGGGGAGCCTAAGAAAGGAAAATTTATTTTACCAATCTTAGAAACCCATAATCTGCTACATCTGAAGGTGCTTCTCTGATGGGATTTCTTGCCAGGTGTTTTCTCTTCACATTTTGCTTTTGTTTGTTTTAGGCCTCCAGGGATTCCTCGTCGTAGAATGGGTCGAATAAACCACTTTGGAGGAGGTCCAAGTCCTCCACCAATGGCTGGAGGTGGATGAGGAAGGTAACCTATGATCTGTCATTTTTTGGATTCTGAATTAAAAAATGAACTTTAGTTTGGCTTAGGAACAGCTCATGATTTTTTCTTTTGCAAAATCAAAGAGGGGAAAAATCTAGTAATTGGTGGCTGTAAAACTAAATAATTTTATAGTTTTAAGTGCATATAGGGGAGGTGGGTGAGCTTTAGATTTTGCCCTGTTCCTCCTCCTGCCCACTATTCAGAAAGGAAAGGTGTCTGCTCTACATGCTTTGACATTAGGCAAAGATCTGCGAAGGGGAAAACCAGTGTTCCCCTTTTTTTAGTACTGTACTTGGTTTGGGATGTAATCTTAATCCCATTTACCTGGGAGCAAGCCCCACTGAATTAAATAGAACTTACTTCAGAGTAGTGTTGTTAGATTTGTGCTGTGTCCAGACCTATAGTGTCCTAATATTTTGAATACTTAGAGGATTTCAGTAAGAGAGGTTGAGAGATAAGGAGCTGCATAATGTATCAAGGGGATATAAACTGACCATCAGTAATATACAAGTGGGACCTGCAACAAAATGTTGCATTGTGAAGTGCTCCTGATCAGGCTTCTTGGTAGCTATGCTCTCTTCTCTGCCTTATGTTCCCCCTTGGCTTTTCATTTATTTCCCCCATAGACATGATCTGTGGCAACTATGTTCAGCCCTCATTGGGCTATTTTCTAATTTATAAACAATCTAAGCTTTTTGCACTTCTGCAAACCTAGAAGTGTGGATGATACCATTTTTTTGTTGTTACATAAGGAACAGCACTCTGATAATGAGTGACCTTTCTGCATCCTAAGAATATGCTGGAGCACATTGCCAGGACAATGACAAACTCCTTCCTGGCTGTTATTCTTCTTTTTTAGCACGTTAAACATCATTTATTTTGGATTTCCATGGTTAGAGATCACAGCTTCCACACTGAACTTAAATTATTCAGCACATGTCAATTTTTGGTCCAGCTCCAACAGAAACTTATTTGTAGAGAGCCAGCTACTTCAGTAAAAAATCTCTGCAATTAGAATCCGTCATTAGAATCCATCCTTATACTGTACAGAAATTCTTTGTATTGAGGATAATTATGTTTTATGCTTTGTGTTAAATAATGTTTACTTAAAAGAAATATACTTGTATTGATATCTTACTGTAAATGTATCATACTTTGTTTAATAGCCAGGATTTTAAAAGCTACTTAAGACTCAAGTAAATCTAATGTGATTTTAGATTTCCTTTATTTTCTTTGACTGCCCCATACTACATGACAAACCATGTTCAACATTTTTCTGGGTTCAAAAGCAGTTTTGTCAGGTTTGGTGGAGGTTGCCGCCTGAAGAAAAACAAATGTGATGACCTCATAAGCTCCTGGTGCAAATTTCATTGTTTGTAATGTATGCAATGTATGCAATTGCAACATAGCCAGAAAACTAATCAGTATTTTCTTCTTCTTAGGTAAATGCCTCTTTTGAGAGGCAGACAACTGGACACACATTTGCAACACTGAAATGACCTCCTGGCGGATGGACCAAATGGGTCTGAGTGTTGTGTGTGTGTCTAAATCATTCACTGCTCTGTGGATTAGCAGAACAATGAAGTTGTGCTGGGAATTCCGACTTCCAGGATCCAGTGTAACTGAAATGCAGTTCTATTAAATTAAATGCACCTGTTTAATGTCTGTTTTAAGCCTTTTTGTATAGTTTGTGGAAATTTTGTTGTAGCTGTAAAGTTATAAGAAATAAATATAGCTTTGCAAAAGACTGGCTTGGAATAATTTTATTTTTAAAAAACTGTTCTAAAGGTTCACAAATCATGCCTATGACAAAACCTTTTTTAAAGGTTGACTTCAGAATACATGAATTGAGGAAAAGGGTAGAATCAGATTCACAACCCCACGCATATCTAAAAACTGCATTTCCTGTGAAACCACTACTTATGAATGGCAATAACTCATCCTCGCTGGATTGTGCGGCCCCTAAACTAGTTGTGATTTGCTCCATCGCTACTGTCTTTAACTGAAATTAATAGAGCTTATGGTGAAATTTAAGAATTGATTTAAAGATTTAAATTTTTATTCTTTCATATGATACATAGTTAATCTTCAAGTAACTTCCAGTGCCATAGAATATCACTTGTGGAAGTCCATAGTTTAGCAGTAGAGCACCTCATTTGTTCTACCATATTCAATCCCGGGCATCTCCAGGAGGGCTGTCTGGGGAAGTTGCTAGCCTTTTCCCAGCCTAGTGTCCTTTCTTTTGGATCCCACTCCCACCAGCCCCAACCATAGTAGTCCAGAGCATATGGGGGGTGCCAGAGGTTGGGTGGAGAAGGCTGTTGTAACCGATACTGAACCACAGTGGTACCTCTACTTGCGTTCACCTCTGATTCTTCGGGATACGTATGTGGCAAACCCGGAAGTATTTTTCTGGGTTTTGTCCCGCATGCATGTGCAGAAGTGCTCTACGCACCATGTGCAGAAGCGCTCTACATGCATGCATGCGCAGAAGCGCTAAACCGCACCATGCACAAAAGCGGCACCTCCGGTTGCGAATTCCTCGGGATGCGACCGGAGCTCCAGAACGGATCCTGTTTGCAACCAGAGGTACTACTGTAGATGGGTCTCTGCCAGGGCTGGCCAACCCATGAGGTGACTGCCTGAGGCGGCAGGATCCACAGGGTGGCAGGTGCCAGTGTCGCTCTTTCTCCCCTGCCCCCTTATCCTTAACATAAACCTTCCCTGGCGGGGTGAGGAGCACCATTTTGGAATCCGCCTCAGGCGCCCAAACATCTTGGACGGGCCCTGGTGGCTGGTGTGAAGTATGACAGCTTTCTGCGTGCCTAGGGCCAAGAGACACCACACTTGCTCTCCCTGAGTGCCTTTGCCATTCCCCTTGCCTCAGGGACTTAGCCAGGATTTATTTTTGGGGGGGAGGCAGAATCGATTTATCTGCGATGCAATAGGTCAATTAAGTATTTTTATACTTGATGGGGGAGGGCGATGCACCCCACTGGCTACGCCCATGCCTCGCCTATAAAAAAAACACAGCATGGTAGGAGGGGAAGAACTTAGTACGTATCAGGAAGCTCAGCTGAAGCACTAAAACGCGACTCAGGCCGTCTTGCGGCGGCCGCTCACTTCCGCCTGGGCCTTGTCTCTGCGCCACACCCGCCTCCGGGTGGCTGGAGGCGGAGGAAGGGGTCGGGCGCCGGCTTCCTCGTCGCAGCCTTTTCGGGGCGGAGAAGCAGCGGCCTCCGCCTCCGGCTTCCCGGAGCCTGTCGCTCGAGCGACCCTCGGAAGAAGCGGGTCGGGGTCGGGGATGACCCAGGCGGAGAAAGGGGAAGCGGCGGCGGCGGAGAATGGGAAGGACAAGGAGCGCGACAAGGAGAAGGAGCAGCGCGGCGCCAAGAGGCCCATCGTGCCTGCCGCCGTGCCGGAGTCCCTGCAGGAGGTGAGCCCCGGCTTAGGCGGAGAGGCTCCTCCCGTGGCCTTCGGGGGGCTCCTCTCGGCTCTGGCGGCGGCGAGGCCCGGGAAGCACGGCGCTCTGGACGGGGTTTCTGCGCCTCCGTCGTCGCGCGCAATCGAGATTCCCGCGGAACAGCCTAGGCCCGATTTCATAGGGCCGGTGGAGTCGAGTGGTGAAGCTTTCTCTGGGCTGCGCCCCTTCAGAGAGGTGCCCCACGATGGGATACTTGCACTTGCCTTTTATTTTAAGGGCTTGAACTCATTGCCACATGGAATAACGCAAAGCGTGTCAGCCTCGTGCATCCTGTTTTCTGATAGGCGGAACACAGTATGAATGCTCTATGTGTTAAATAATATTGCAGTTCTCATTTGCACCTTTACAGTATTTCCAAGCAGCAGTTTACTCACTGATCTTTAATTTTATTTGTAAAGCACTTCACTTATATGCCAGCTGTATTGCCACCTTAGCAAGGATGTGTGAAAAACCTTGAGCTGGTAATGAAAATGCTATAGAAGTGAAGTACCTTCCCCTAGGGCAAGCTAATGCTCTTTCAGTGTGTAGGGGCATTTAACATGAATTTCATGCAGCAGGAACATATCCCCTATAGCATCCTATGAAAAGAGGTTCATATTAGTTTCTAATAGTAATATTATAGTGCCTTCTCCTATAATTGATAATGCTCATTATTGATGCTGTCTACTGATGTTGACTGTTAGCCTTGGACTGTTACTGGAATGGGTTACTTCCGTGTTTCGACGCTCACGCATGCGCAGAAATGTGGAATTGCGGCGGGCGCAGGCACAGGCCTGCAAGTCGCAAACATGCCTCCCCCACGGATCACATTCGCAACCTGAGGTTCCACTGTACGGCAATTGTCCATTTAAAACACTATTCCAAATGTGCAAAAAAGCTTACGTAAATGTCCTTTGTGGGAGGGGAAAGCACTGTTACAGAACTTAACAGCTATATTTTGCTGATGGCAGCTCAAAGTGTAAAAAGATACAGATTTTCAAAATGAGGCATAGACTATATGTTTGGGCACCTACCGAGTACTGTGCTTTGCTGGTTCCTGTTCCTGTTTGTTTATCTGTTTTACTATTTTTAGCAAATACAGAGCAACTTCATTGTCGTGATACATCCTGGCTCAATGACTTTAAGGATTGGAAGAGCTACAGACACACTTCCTATTGGCATTCCTCACGTCATTGCAAGAAGGCACAAGCAGCAAGGGCAACCCACATATAAAGACAGTTGGCTTCTAAGAGAAGGACTCAATGTAAGTCTTAGAATTTGAGTATTATGTTAAATTGAATCAGTAACTGTTCATTTGAACTACATTGTTTTTTTGGTATGCTAAATTTTACTAGTCATCCTTACTTCTTTGGGTTGCACAATAACAGCTTGCCTCTGTAATAACATGTGTTTGTCTTGCATCATCTATACCAGCTACATATGGGAATTAATGCAGGCTATGGCATTAAACTTGCTATAAATGGCACAAGATTTAAGGGGGACAGATTTTTGCACCAAGCACTGAGGACCACATCACACAGGACTCTTTTATGTAGATATCAGTTCGGCACAAAAAAATTGAATGTACAATGTAATATTATATATACAGGTATCTATTTTTATTTGAAGGTCACCAGCAGTTCTTTAATTTACGCAGGAATTTTCTGCAGAGTAGTGTAGCAAGTATAGTTTTTCTGGCTTCATTGATAAATCCCCTGCTTCTGACAATGAAATCACAGTCAAAGGAAAAGTAAAGAAAAATGAAAATATTGTCGAAATGAGTGAGCCAGCAGGTCAAAAAAAATGACTTTTTAAACAAGGAGTGGGAAAGGTATTGTTTTGTGGATCTGAATGGGAAATGCATTAGCTTACTCTGCTCCTCAAACATTTGTGGTCTGTAAAAATGCAAAGTCCATGGTCAATATAAAGAAAATCATAGCAGTTTTGCAAAGGACTATGCTTGATTCTGAGCTTTCTTTTTGGGGCAGAGGGAGAGAATGTCAGCGTGCTTATGCAGCTGCTTACATTTTATTGGTTAGAGAGCTATTTTAATGATTATTTTGTATTTTTAGAGTGTTTTAAGTTTAATTGAATGTATTGTAAACTGCCTTGATATTTTACATGAGTTTTAAAATATTTGCAAAAGTATTTTGAAAATAATTTCATTAAGAAAGTCAAAAGACCCACTTCTATGTTTAGAGGACGGTTACTTATTGTTTGCTTTTATTTAGAAACCTGAAAGTACTGAACAAAGACAGAATGGTCTTAAAATGGTTGACCAAGCAATATGGTCCAAAAAGATGTCAAATGGTGCCAGACGTATACCAGTGTCACCTGATCAGGTATCTCATTTATAAACTGATTGATAGAAATTGCTTTTTGAGGGGTGTAAAAGCAGTGAAAAGCCTTGTAGCAGCATTAATAAATCTAGGATAGTATTCAACTATGTTTTAGTCAGAGTAGGCCCATTGAAATCAATGATCATGACTAAGTTAGGTCCATTAATTTCACTTGATCTACTATGACTAATCCTTACTTGAACACCACCCCAGTCTTCAAAATAGTTTAAAGGCAGGAATGGACCATAGCTCTGTGCTTGACATTCAGAGGATCTCAAGTCCAATCTGTGGCATCTGAAATTTAAACAAGACCAGGTAATCTGCTGATGTGAAAGACCCAAGGCCCTTGTTGCTGACCACCAGTCAGATTAGATAAAACTTAGCTAGGATAAAACTTAGCCTTAGCGGGCTCATCTAAGGCAATCTCTGGAAATTTATTTTTTGTCGTATAATAGTTCAATAGAGGAATAGCAGTTCAACAGAGGGATATAAATTACGATAAATTTTGAGCAACTCATATAGCATGACTACACATTTGTGCTCTTAAGATAGACTTTGAAAAATAGTTTCGTTTTAAGTGTGACCATTTCCCCCTATTCCTTGTTTCAAATTTACATTTCAGGCCCGATCTTACAATAGGCAGATGAGACCTGCTATTTTAGATCATAGCTCTGGAACAAAATGGACAAACACTGCCCATCATCCCGAATATGTCATTGGAGAAGAGGTAGGAACACCTTGCCTCATTTCATTAAAAGTAACTCTCATCCTTTATCTCATGTACAGTTAAGCAACCATAGGTATTTTTTAAAAAAATGTATTTGGGAAAAACACAGTTTTTACATTAGTTGTTTGTGGCACATGGATCTCCTGAAGTTTGAAAAAGAAGAAGCAATCATCTTGCATTTCACACAGAAATCCCTGCTGGGTTGCCTTGAGGATATTCCTAATGCTCACAAGGCAAGTGGCTGTTTACAAGCCTGAGAGAAAGAAACCAAATTAGTGAATGCAGATGGGAACAGAGCAATACGTTTTCATATGTAACCTATCGAATATTAACTTTTAAGCTGTTTTTATAACAGTCTTCAATTGAATTTTTAGTGTTTTAAACTGGTAAGAAAAACATCTCTGTCAGGATTCCTCCACCACCCCTCTCCTATTGACACCGGTGGCAGACTTGAGGCTCTCAAATTTCAGCAGCCCCCTGTGCAACACTAAAATTCAGTCCCCCTCCACCTGTTGCTCTCCGTTCTACAGCCCCCTGCAGTGTGGCCAAACCAGCCATGCCAACCTAAAACTGACTCTGTTGACACTCTACTCATCCAGGGAAAATAGAACTGAAGACTATGCAAGGCAGCTGCTTTTTCCATTCACTGCTGCTGTAATATGGGTTCTGGAACATAGGCCATCAAGGGCAGTGTGGCAAAATGCAGTGTTTATGATGGTCTTATTTTAAGAACAGCAACGAAAAGAATTGCTAGTTTTCTACAGAGAATATGGCATTCGGAACAGCATTCTCCAAATGCAGTTCATACAGAGCAATGGGCAAGCTTAATAATAAATGGTAACGTTACAGAAAAACGCAGCATTAAAAAAGGGACAAGGCAAGGATACCCTATGTTGTCACTGTTATTTATCCTAATATTAGAAATGTTGACTAGAGAAATACAAAAATTGATGAAACAACAGGAATTAAGGTCAGGCAGAGAGCGTACAAAGTGAAAGTATTTGCGGATGATGTTGTGTTGGCGTTGCAAAATCTGATAGTAAGCGTCCCAAGGGTAATAGAAACTATAACAAAATTTGGCAACTTAGCAGGATTCTGTATAAATAAGGGGGGAAAGTGATAGTAAAAAGTCTAGACTCATAGGCAAAAGATAAACTTGAGACTATCACTGGGGGGGGGGGGTTAAATATTTGGGGATATGGATATCCGCTAAGAACTTAAACCTTTTACAGGATAATGATGTTAAAATCTGGAATGAAATAAAAAGAAGTCTAGAAAAATGGACTAGAATGAACCATTCTTTGTGAGGAAGAATATCCGTAGTCGCAATGAACGTTTTGCCCAAGATGATCTTTTTATTTTAAACATTGCCCAGTGATAAATAGCCCAAACTGTTTCAAACAGTGGAAGAAAGATGTGACAAACTTCATTTGGCAGGGGGAAGCACCCCTGAATTAAATATAAAAATCTGACAGAGAAAGAGAAAGAGGGGGCTTTGCCTTTCCAGACCTCAGACTTTATTATGAGGCAGCAGATAACATCAAAAAAGGAAGACTTGAGATGATAACGGGTGGAATATCAGGATATGCAGCAGATCAAGATTTCCCTAGAAGGCCACAGAGAGATTGTCTGAGAAGTCTTAGAAAAGTGATAAGTGGTGGATATTGTATGTTGTGTGTATAAAAGCTCTTAAAATGGCATAAATAAAAGTTTTTGTCTTTTTTTAAACAAAGAATTGCTAGTTTTCTGCTACTACTTAAGACTGAACAGTGTTGTATGTTTCAGTTTGCTTTGGAATGCTTTTTTGTGTTGATGTGTTACAGACTAGCAAATGTACAGAAATTCCAAGTGTTCACAATTAAAATTTGAACGAGATAAATATAGTAAATTCTTCTTTTCAGGCATTATATGTTAACCCTATGGACTGTTACAATGTTCATTGGCCTGTTCATCGAGGGCAGTTGAACCTTCACTCGGGGCCGAGTGGTTCCCTTACTGCAGTCCTAGCTGATCTTGAAGTTATATGGTCGCATGCAATACAGAAGTATTTAGAAATACCTCTGAAGGATTTGAAGGTGAGCTATGGCAGACTTCATCTGTTCATGACTATGACTGTCAACATTTCATCGTTGTTGCTGCAAAAGGGTTTGACTGTTGAAGCCTTTGGCAGTCTGGTTCCTACATTCCTTGGTAGCACCTTCTTCTATGTATACTTCCCATTGGATCATCTAATGCACTACTCTGTTTTAAAACCTTTAGAATAAGAGTTTAATTAATTCATTAATATCCCGGCCTTTCTCTAAAGGAGCCCATGGTGGCAAACATATCAATACTGAAACAATAGAATGAAAACAGTTAAAAACTCGTAAAATAATTGCCTACCCTCAAAACTATTAATTGCAGGGTTTTCAGGGACAGGTCTTTCAGCCATCAAGTACCTGAGTAAACAGGAATGTTGTTAAATTGCTCCTAAAAGTTAATGAGAGAGAGCAACACACCTCATAGGAGAGGGCATTCCACAAATGGGGAGCAACCACCAAGAAGGCCCTGTTAAGGAGGTGCTTAGTAGAGCCTTTATAGCTGTGGTTTTCACTCTGCAGTTCCCTACCAAGTGAACTCTAGTTGTTTATATAATAATAATTATATTATTATTAATATAATAATTAATTCCTTTATTTTTAAAAATACTTCTGCCCCGCCTGATTTCACAAAGGAAGCTAACAAATCAGATAATAACAGTAGAAAAACAAATGACCCCAAATTAAACCTGCTTGTAAAATGCAAAATATAAGCAGTGAGTATCAAAACTAAAGAAAAGCCAGAGGAATTTTGGTTCCCTCCCTGTTAAGATTCATAGCAAATGGTTGTGGTTGGCTTCAGGAGAGGGAGAGGATGTCCTGTTGTGCAGATGGAAGTTCTTGTGCTAGTTAGTACCTGCATGTGCAGGCCACATCCTCACCGCTTTGTGGCCTCCCTTGTGGGTTGGCATTTTTTGTAGACTGGCATTTTTCAGAGAGAATGAAAATCCTGCAGTTAGCCCTCCTGCATTACAAGAATTGGTTCAACATCCAGGAGGAAGGTTTTGTGCAAGGTCTAAAGCTGTTAGATTTCCCCATGCCCTGGATTAAAGGATTTCAATGATGTAATTGGCTCTAGCTCTTAACCAATATTTTCGCTTCCTTCAATACTTAAAATTATTTAGATAGCTCATGGCATCAACCCGTTCCACTGTATGAAGACCAACAGACCGGAAAACGAATCCTAGTTTGTTCTTTTCTCTTTCAGTATTACAGGTGTATTTTGCTAATACCAGACATCTATAACAAGCAGCATGTGAAAGAAATAGTAAATATGATCCTAATGAAGATGGGATTCTCAGGTAAGAAAGCAACATCTGTGGTCAGCTGCTTAGTGCAAGGGTTTTGAAGGTACCTTTTGTTTCTAAGTTGGAATCACGTAACTTCCAGAATGTTTTTTTGCCCTTACAGCCACCCATGTCTCAACCAGGTGAATAAATAGCTCAGCCTTTGGCAACATATATCATGAAATCAGTAATGTGCAACTCTATGGCCAAATTTTAAAGAAATTACTCCAGTTTTGGTCAATACAAACTTGTGTTTGCTGAGTCAAAACCATCTAATCTACTTACGTATCTTACAGAGCTTCAGAGGTATTGTCATCTAGGTTCCACCAGGCCCCAACTGGATGTAACATTACTGAGATCCAGAGCCTCTGCTACTGTCACTCCCAGCTGTCTCCTACCAACAAGTGCATTGGGCAGATGAGTCCTGCTCCAAATAGCAATTTTCAGCTCACTGTCTAAAAGACTGAAGTTGGTTGGGAGATGCAGAGACATGAAACACTGATTTTTTAAAATGTTAAAACAGGGAAGCTGGAAAATATTATCATGGTGATATGTTGTTCTATTTATGAAACGCATGGGTAGCAATAAACACATTTCTTCCTCTCTTTTGTTTAAAACACTTCAGAGTTTTATATATATAAAAGAGGGCATGTTATGGGAAGTGTTCAGTAGTGGAGTGCATATGAGTAATGTTTCTGAATAGGGTTGCAAAGCAGTGTATATAACAGTATTCCTGCCATTTTGTTTTCAGGCATAGTGGTCCATCAGGAATCTGTCTGTGCTACTTTTGGAAGTGGTTTAGGTAGTGCATGCGTCGTCGATGTGGGGGATCAGAAGACAAGTGTCTGCTGTGTCGAAGACGGTGTTTCGCATCGTAACACCAGGTAACTATTATAAAGTTGCAGTAACATTCAGGTGAAAAGAAGCAAGTCTTCTAATGGCTGCTGCTGCTTTTTTTAGGTTATGCCTTGCATATGGAGGTTCTGATGTGTCAAGATGCTTTTATTGGCTTATGCAGCGAGCTGGGTTCCCTTACAGAGACTGCCAACTAGCTAAAAAGACAGATTGCCTTCTCCTGCAGCACTTAAAAGAAACATTTTGCCATTTAGACCAGGTAAGTTCAAAGACCTAGATAAGGAGCTCCACACTTCTGATTTGCTCTTTCCCAGGCCCGTTTGGTCACAATCTAGTGTGACATTACAGATTTTTAGTTGTATAATTAATGGTAATAGAGGTTACCAACAGTGGGGAGAAAACTGAAAATTCACATGTGTGGCTGATCTCTTCTCAGTGTAGTTTGAAAGATTTGAAAGTTCATTAAAGCATTAATACCTTTTTCTATGTTTTATTATCAGGATTTATCTGGACTAAAAGATCATGAGTTTCAAGTCCGTCACCCAGATTCTCCAGCTTTGCTGTATCAGTTGCGCTTGGGAGATGAAAAGTTACAGGTAAAGACTGGGTGGGGTATACATGCACATAAGGTGCAAAGAGATTTTCCCTCCGCTCACCCCCCTCTGTGCTCCCTAAACCTGTTATTTTGGTTCTCCTAACCCTCCAGGGTAGATTTAGCAGGACACGGGTAGAAGAATGCAAGAATGCAGACTGCATTCTGTGTACACAACTTAGTTGAATCCTGCCCTATGATAGACATGCCCTGGGATGTAGATGCGGACTTAAGTGCAGAAGTCAATGAAAAATAAAGGTAAAGGGACCCCTGACCATTAGGTCCAGTCGTGACCAACTCTGGGGTTGTGGCGCTCATCTTGCTTTATTGGCCAAGGGAGCCGGCGCCAGCATGACTAAGCCACTTCTGGCAAACAGAGCAGCGCACAGAAACGCCGTTTGCCTTCCCGCCGGAGCGGTACCTATTTATCTACTTGCACTTTGACGTGCTTTTGAACTGTTAGGTTGGCAGGAGCAGGGACCGAGCAACGAGAGCTCACCCCGTCGCAGGGATTTGAACTGCCGACCTTCTGATCGGCAAGTCCTAGGCTCTGTGGTTTAACCCACAGCGCCACCTGCGTCCCAGCCCCAATGAAAAATAGTGGGGTATTAATTAGTTTTCAGCAGCTCAATCTGCATGTTTCTCTTCTTACAGTCTAATTGAGTGCTGTGATATTCAGGAGATACACAGCAAATACAGATGTGGCAAAACTAGCTCAAATGTTGAATTAAATAAACTTGATATATGTTTCTATCTACACATGCTGCTGACAGGTATCATATCGTTTGGAACACAGGGCTGTACCCTATGCAGCTCTAAGTAGCTTGCTACATCAGCAGAAGGATTTAAGTTTGTACAACATAACTTGATTTAAAATTTCCAAAGAAATTGTATTAGAAGAAGAGTTTGGATTTGATATCCCGCCTTTCACTCCCTTTAAGGAGTCTCAAAGCGGCTAACAATCTCCTTTCCCTTCCTCCCCCACAACAAACACTCTGTGAGGTGAGTGGGGCTGAGAGACTTCAAAGAAGTGTGACTGGCCCAAGGTCACCCAGCAGCTGCATGGGGAGGAGCGGAGACGCGAACCCGGTTACCCAGATTACGTGACTTAACCATTACACCACACTGGCTCACTTATTATTAAATATGTTGCCAAAGGCTGAGCTATTTATTCACCTGGTTGAGACATGGGTAAGGGCAAAAAAACATTCTGGAAGTTACGTGATTCCAACTTAGAAACAAAAGGTACCTTCAAAACCCTTGCACTAAGCAGCTGACCACAGATGTTGCTTTATTACCTGAGAATCCCATCTTCATTAGGACCATATTTACTATTTCTTTCACATGCTGCTTGTTATAGATGTCTGGTATTAGCAAAATACACCTGTAACGCTAAAGGAGAAAAGAACAAACTAGGATTCGTTTTCCGGTCTGTTGGTCTTCATAAAGTGGAATGGGTTGATGCCATGAGCTATCTAAATCTGTTCTAGTTGTTCCTCTAGCTTTCCAGAGCAGATTTGGGCAGGGTGTGAGAGGGGGAGAGTTCCATTGTGCAAGCGAAAATCCTTCTGCTAACAGAACAAGTGCATTAGATACCACCCAAGATGTTTATCTGCTTCTGAAACTGATTGCTCTGTTAGAAAGGCAGTGCAAGCAAGCATTGATGAAATGGTAAAGATAATTTTAAGCTCTTCCCCATCTCTCACGATTAGGCTCCCATGGCATTATTTTATCCAGCAACCTTTGGAATTGTGGGGCAGAAAATGACATCTTTGCAGCAACGATCACAAGGTGATCCTGAGGATCCGCATGATGAACATTATCTCTTAGCTACACAAAGTAAGCAGGAGCAGGTGTGTTGTGTGTCTTTTTCCTTGTTTTCTCTTCCTAGGAGACTTTTCTGCACAGATCTAATTATACTTAATTAAAGCTTTCGTCTTGGATAATGGCTAGAAGGTTCATGATGATGCTGTAAACCGCCATGTGATCGTTGGTTGAAGGGCGGTATAGAAAATAAAATAATAAATAAAAAATATAATAATAAATAAAAAATATTATAATAATAATAATAAATATAATAATAATAATAATAATAATAATAATAATAATAATAAATATAATAATAATAATAATAATAATGGGTTCATTCAGACCTCTGGCACGGCTGCACGGAGGAGTTCAGAAGCTTTTGCTTTCATTTTAGAACAACAGCAGCTTGCTTTTTCATTTGAACCTGGATGAGCAGTGGTTAATCTCAGCTATACAGTAGTTAGTTGAAGGAAGCCAACTTCAAACCACAGTTTATAAAGCTGGCTTCTTCCAGCTAAGCATAGTTAAAATTTAACACAGTTTGGGTTTGGACAGCATGCAAAACAGCAGTTCATCTAAAACAGAAGTAGCAGTTTCTGATGGTTTCATAGTCGTTCTGGATGAGAGCAAGTGAGCTCAAGGCTGACAGACTTTTATAAAGCTAATCTGTTCTTTAGGGTTATGTCTGAAGGCAGGCATAGTGTGTGTGTACATATTAACAAGAAGTACTAACAAGAATCCTTTCAAAGCATTCCATCGTGTAACAGCAAGCTATCACTCTGCTTGGGAACACATTTTTAAAAGAAAAGCCTGACTAGCTTTTCAGATACATTTTAATTGAATAATTTTCTTTCTTTTTTTATAAATATTTATTAGGGTTTACAATACAAATAGATATAATAAACAAAATAACATACGTTCTAACATAATTTCAGATCTTCTTTGGACTCCCTCACATCTCCCGCTCCCACTTTCATCGTTATAAATTTTTACCAGCAATTTATCATCTTGTTTACATTTATATCCCATTTATTTATTTATAGACTCATAATTCTCAAAATAGTTTATACTTTCTCAATCTCACTTATCAACCTGAATCATCTAATTTAGTGGTGCTCAATTGTTTATGATCTAGCATCCTGCTTAACATTCAATCAAATTACAATATTTTTGTAGATAAATCTTGAATTTCTTCCAGTCCTCCTCCATCCTCTCCTCTCCCAGGTCTCGGATTCTGCCAGTCATCTCAGCCAATTCCATATAGTCTATCAGTTGCATCTGCCATTCTTCCAGTGTGGGTAGGTCTTGAGTTTTCCAGTGCTTTGCAAGAAGTATCCTTGCTGCTGTTGTTGCATACATAAAAAATGTCCGATCCTTCTTTGCCACCCCTTGGCCGACAATACCCAAAAGGAAGGCCTCTGGTTTTTTTGTGAAGGTATACTTAAATACCTTTTTCAGCTCATTATAGATCATTTCCCAGAACTCCTTCACTTTAGGGCAGGTCCTCCAGAGGTGGAAGAATGTTCCTTCACTCTCTTTACATTTCCAGCACTTATTATCAGACAGGTGGTATATTTTTGCAAGTTTGACTGGGGTCATATACCATCTATATATCATTTTCATTACATTTTCTTTCAAAGCATTGCATGCAGTAAAGTTCAACCCAATACTCCGCAACCTTTCCCAGTCTTCAAACATGATATTGTACCCAATATCCTGCGCCCATCTTATCATAGCCGATTTAACCATTTCATCTTGTGTATTCCATTTTAACAGCAAGTTATACATTCTTGAAAGTACCTTAGTCTTAGGTTCTAACAGTTCTGTTTCTAGTTTCGATTTCTCCACCTGGAACCCTAATTTCTTATCATTTTTAAAAACTTCTTTAATCTGAGCATAATGTAACCAGTCTCGCACTTTATCCTTCATTTTCTCCAAACTCTGCAATTTCCAATTGTCTCCATCTTTTTCTAGTATTTCCCAGTATTTTGGCCATTTGGCCTCCATATTGGGTCTTTTTCGGGCCTTAGCTTCCAAAGGTGAAAGCCACCTTGGAGTTTTATTTTCCAGCAAGTCTTTATATTTTGTCCAGACATTGAACAGTGATTTTCTGACAATATGGTTCTTAAAGGCCTTATTGCTTTTAACCTTGTCGTACCATAAGTATGCATGCCATCCAAAATTATTATTAAACCCTTCCAAGTCCAACACATCAGTGTCCTCAAGAAGTAGCCAGTCTTTTAGCCAGCAGAAGGCTGCGGCCTCATAGTACAACTTTAAGTCTGGCAGGGCAAAGCCCCCTCTTTCTTTCGCATCAGTTAATATCTTAAACTTAATTCTGGGCTTTTTGCCCTGCCAGACAAACTTAGAAATATCTCTCTGCCACTTCCGAAAACACTCCGTCTTATCCACAACCTGAAGTGTTTGAAACAAAAACAACATCTTTGGCAATACATTCATCTTGATAGCAGCAATTCGGCCTAACAAAGAAAGTTTCAATTTTGTCCAGCTATCTAAATCTCTCTTAATTTCTGACCAACATTTTTCATAGTTATCCTTAAATAGACTCAGATTTTTTGCTGTTATGTTTACCCCTAGGTACTTTACTTTTTTAACCACATTTAGTTCTGTCTCTCTCTGAAACCGTTCTGACTCTGTATCTGTCAAGTTTTTCCCCAAAACCTTAGTTTTCTGTTTATTTAATTTAAATCCCGCCACCCGACCAAAGTCATGAATCAGTTGTAATACTCTTTTCGTACTAGACTCTGGCTCCTGCAGGGTCAAAACCAAGTCATCTGCAAAAGCTTTAAGCTTATATTGTTTCTCTCCGACTTGGATTCCTTCCACCAACCGGTCCCCTCTGATCATATTCAGGAGCACTTCCAGAACCGAAATAAATAACAAAGGTGAAATAGGGCAGCCTTGTCGTGTTCCTTTTTCAATTTTAAACTCTTCTGTAACCACATTATTAACTATCAGTTTAGCTTTCTGCTCTGAATATATCGCCTCAATCCCATTCTCAAAACCCCGTCCCACTCCCATTTCTTTTAAATTTCCCTTCATAAATTTCCAGGAAATGTTGTCAAAGGCCTTCTCCGCATCTATAAAAATTAAAACTGCTTTTGTGTTTATATCTGTTTGCAAAAGTTCCAAAATGTCAATAATATTCCTTGTATTAGCAAACAAATGTCTGCCTGGGAGAAAGCCTGCCTGGTCCTTGTGGATTACTTCATTTAAAACTTTTTTAAGTCTACTTGCCAAAATGTCTGCAAATATTTTGTAATCCACATTTAGAAGAGAGATGGGACGGTAGTTCTTAAGTTGTGTCTTTTCAGCTTCCGACTTTGGTATCAATGTGATAAACGCTTCCTTCCACGATTCCGGCGCCCTCTTCCCTTCCATAATTTCGTTGCTGACCTCCATCAAAGGTTGTATCAAATAATCTTTTAATGTCTTATAGTACTTGGAGGTCAGCCCATCTGGCCCTGGAGATTTGCCCAATTGCATGTTCTGAATGGCCTGTTCAATCTCTTGTCGTGTTATTTTACAATTCAGGATTGTCCTGTTTTCTTGTGACAATTTTGGTAGTCCATTTTTTCCCAAAAATTGTTTAATCTCAGCCTCGTCTTGTGGCCCTTGAGTGTATAATTTTTTAAAATATCTCTGGAAACACTTTCTAATGTCCACAGGATTCTGGATATTTCTTCCTTCAATCTCTGTCTTTTCTTCAACTGCCAAGCTAGCAGTTTTCCACATTTATTCGCCGACTCAAACGTTTTTTGTTTCATTAATTTGACCTTCCACTCTATTTCCTAGTTTATCAATTTAGAATATTGTGCTTGATAGAGTTTAATTTCTCTCAGAGTTGGCTGTGACTTCGGATTTAATCTTAACTTCTTCTCTAATTCTTTTATTTTGTCCAAAATCTTGTCTTTTCTCTCATTTTGTGTCCTTTTCTTTACTGCATTCTGTTGTATCAAGAATCCCCTCATAACGGCTTTGCTTGCGTCCCAGACGATTCTTTTTTCCACCGTGGTGTTCATATTTATCTCAAAATAGTCCTTCAGGGCTTTTTGGGCCTTCTTGGTAATCTCCTGATGTCTAAGCAAGTTGTCATTCATCTTCCATCTAAAGGAGCCGGTTGGAAACAGTGTCATGTCCATCTTTACTGCATTATGGTCGGAGCAGGTCTTTGGGCAGATTTCCACCTTTCTAGCCTTAGGTGCCAGACCTCTAGATATCCATATTTGGTCGATTCTTGTCCAGGTCAGTTGGGCTTCAGAGAAGAATGTTCCCTCTCTTCCCAAGGGGTTCTTTGTCCTCCAGATGTCAATCAAGTCCATATTGTCTGTCATTTCAAAAAAAAATTTGGGTAGTCTGCCGTCTTTTGTAACATTTTGACTTTGTGACTTGTCCATGTTAGTTGATACGACCCCATTCATGTCTCCCATCATAATGATGTTGTTATAGTCCAGATAGTCCAGCATAGTCTCATGCAACTTCCTGTAAAATTCCGATTTCCCTTCGTTTGGTGCGTAGATTCCTAATATCAAAAGCTTCTCTCCTTGATGTTGTATCTCAATTGCCAAAATTCTTCCATGTTCATCTTTAAATAAGAATTTGGGTGACAGGCTCTCTTTCGCATATATCACCACACCTCTCTTCTTGACTCTATCCGAAGATATAAATTCCTGGCCAAGTCTTTTGTTTATTAACACTTTTCTGTGGAGCCTAGTCACATGTGTTTCCTGTAAACAAATAATGTCCAATTGTTCTTTTTTTAATATATGAAATATTTTCTTCCTTTTTTCCGGAATGTTGCAGCCATTTATATTCCAGCTCAAAAGTTGCAGAGACATCCTGGATAAATCTGGTTATTTTTCCAGGGGTGGTATCTTATTCACAGGATCTTCAGGTTCCACAGGTGCCGGTACTGCCGGTGCTCCAGGCCCAGAAGGTAATTCAATTCCTTTTTGAAGGTCCTCTCCGTATGTAGACAAAAATTTATCTCTATCTTCCAGTGTTCTGATTTTCACCTTCTTCCCTCTGAAGGTAAAAGATATTCCTTGGGGAAATTCCCACCTAAAAGCAATTGAGTTGCTCCTCAGTAATTTAACAAGTTCAGAGTAGGCGGATCTGAGGTCCAACAGTTGTCTAGGGATATCTTTGTAAATTTCAATTCTTCTGTCCAAAATGTCCAGTGACTTTTCGTAATGTAGGCCCAAAATCTTATCCCTTTCCTCCTTTGATCTCAATGTTATCAAACAGTCTCTGGGCCTTTCCTTCTTTGCAAATCTTCCAAGCCTGAAAGCTGACACAATTTTAAAGTCCTTTTCCTCTAAATTCCAAAACTTGGAGAATTCTTTAGTCAAAAACTCAGCTAGGTTGCCTCCTTCCGCTTCTTGTACCGACCTAATCCGTAAATTATTCTCCCGATTTCGCAGTTCTATCATAGACAAATAGATCTGATGTTCACCTACTTGTTTGCAGAGTGGTCTTACCTCTTGTTCTAAATTTTCAAGTTTTTGACTAGTGTCCTCAGCCAGTTTCCGATTTTCTGCTGTAGCCTCCGTCAATTGTCCAATTGCCTGTACGTTCTGTGCGACTTGTCCAGTTAATCTATTTAAACATTCTGTATTTTGATCAATCTTGGCTGTTTGCTCATCTGCTTTCTTGTCCAAAGATTCCACTCTCTTATCCAAAGATTCCAATTTTTCATAGATTTTCTCTAGGATAGAAGCAGATGATCCTGAGGCCATATCTTCCAATTGTAATTGCTCCGTTTCTCCCTCCCTTGCCTGTGGCCGCACGGCTTCTTCTACCTCTGAAGGCAGAGTAGGTACAGATGATCTACGTATCTGCGAGGCTGAGGTTAGAGTTGTCAAGGTTGTTTGTCTAGTTCTTCCCCTTCTTCTTGTGCCACTCATTCCAAAGTTATCTAAGAGTCAAGGTCAAGCTGAGTTATTCCCATGGGAAAACAAAAGCCCAGAGAAGGCAAGAGGCCGGGAAAGGGAAAGTAAATGTACAGTCACTGTTGTAAGTCTCAAATCCTCTAGAGGGAGCTTAAAATGTCTTTAGGGAAGAATTCTAATAAAATTTAAAGTCCAGTTTAGTTTCCAGGAACCTTCAAAAGCAAGTATTTAGCAGAGTTAATGTTAACAACCACTTTGTTTCTATCAGTGCTTGCTGGTATTTCAGACGGTGTTTCAAAGTAGCAAGTCCAAATACCCTCAGATTGTTGCCAGTTCTAATACACAATAGCCAAATCTGCAAAACTGACAGCTCAGTCTCTCAGGCAGCTCAGGCAGCTCCAGACCCTGGGCTTCTCATTCCAATTGTAATTCCAATAGAAGAAAGGTAGAGCGATGCAAATAAAAGGTACCAAATCATAAGCTTAAAGTCCTTATTTTGTTTAAAAGAAAGTTCAGTGGGTGCTCAGATCAGTAGGATTAAAAGTTCTTTTTACGCCTCCACTCCTCCAGCTCCTTGCTTTAAAGTTCAGTGACAGCGGAAGACGGACTTCCTGTTTCCACGTCTCTCCGCTTTCAGCCAAGTTCAATATTTTAGTCTTAAATTTAAGATATTCAGTCTTTACTCACGGATTGTTGCTTTCTTCCGAATCGAGAATTTGCAGGAAAAGGGATCAGCGCTCACCGGCAGCAGCCGCGCGGCTTCGCTCCACAGACCGCGAAACGGCTCACAGCGCCACTACCCCCTCCACGTTCCGGAACCCCTTACGGGGTTCCTTCTGCGTTTTGGGGGTCGCTTCTGGCGCCCACCGAGCCTCAAGACCACAGGCTCTTGCTGCCTGTGGGTTTCCAAAGTGGGTCTCCGCTTCGCCGTAGCGGACGACCCAGTTTCTGCGGAGCCTCCTCCTCACAAGTGAAAGAGGACAGCCATTGCCGTTCGCGCCGCCCCCGGAAGTCTGATTTGAATAATTTTCTAAAGCAATGCCTGAAGTAACTGATATTCTAGTTTGAAGTCTTGTTTATTCTGTTATGTTTTACTCCAGGAATACCCATTTATCCTAAGTACAACCCAATAAGGCAGACAAAATAATTTCTACAAAATAATTTAGTTAAAAATGTGATCCCATTGAGAATCCAAGATGAAATTTTGCAGGTAGATCTTAGAAATATTTAATAATACAATTTCTTTGGAAATTTTAAATCAAATTAATTTTTTGAATTTTTTTTAAAATTTAAAATTTTGTAACCTAACTTGGAAATGTAAAGTAAGCCCATCATGTGACATATCATATTAAAGCCCACAATGTTCTGAGGAGATGGGTATTTTTTAGTTTTGAAATATCTTAATTCTGGACTGAGCTTTTACAGTTTGTGTGTAGTCAGACATGGCCAAAATTGTCAATTTTTTAAAATTTCCAACTCTCATGACTCAAAAACAGGATGTGATAAAAAAATTAACGTTTAGATTTAAACTTAGTTTTGATCATTCAACAAGTGTACGAAATATTAAGAAAATTGGATGACATGAGGTTAAAAAAATGGATCATGATATGGAATGACCCAGTATGCTTGATTTTATTGTCATTACCTTAGTTATGTAAAAGCTTTTTTACAAAATAATAAAAGCAAAACTTCAGTAGTATTTCTTCAGCTACCACTCTGATCCTACAGGTGGCTATAGTTTGGGGGGCACATGCAGTAGCTTCCACAAAGGTCGCTATGATGGTATACTGTGTATGGAATGTGGTGAGCCATTGGAAATGGAAGACTTGGGTAAGGGAGCATATGGTGTTTGTGCCAAAGAATATGAAAATAATATGGCGAAAGACCAGAAGTAGCAGTGTGGCTTTACTCGCCACCTATTCCCTTAGTGTCAGGTGTGCTATGTGGGACTGTTTTTAGCTGCAACACTCCTCACACCTATTTTGGCAGATGCTGTGGAATGTGTTTTGCATCTAACAAAATTGGATCTTTTCAAATGATAACCTGCCCTGTTTTGCTTTTTAAAGTCTGCAAAAGCAACAGCCGACAGGAAGTCGATTTCCAAGCCTAGTGGATTTGAGGGGGATCTGCGTGGCCAATCTGCAAGCGTTGCTGAAAATCTCTATCCTCCAGAAGTTGAGATCGGCACTTCGCACGGTGACTGCATCATGGGTGGAAATGAGTCTGAAGAACCCCTTACAGCTCACATGTCCAGGAAAACAGCTGTATCTCAGTTTGAAGGGAAAGCGTTAGGCCTTGACAAAGCCATCTTGCACAGTATTGATTGCTGTGGTAAGAAAACTATATATACTTGTTTATTAACATTAATACTTTGGCCAAGATAGATTCTAGTACAACGAGGATTCATAAGTTTGCAGGAACTAAATATCTACTCTCGCTCTCATCCATTTCTTCTTTAGTTCCCTGGTTCAATCTGTTTTAATGTTAATGGCTAATTCTGTATTGTTTCAATTCATTCTTCACAGTTTACATAAAACTCATTTTGATTTTGATTTCTCAGCATCTGACGATACCAAAAAGAAAATGTACAGTTCCATCCTGGTTGTAGGAGGCGGTCTGATGTTCCACAAAGCCCAAGAGTTCCTTCAGCACAGAATTCTCAACAAAATGCCTCCTTCTTTCAGGAGAGTTGTTGAAAACGTAGAAGTTATTACGAGACCAAAGGTACTTGTGTATGAATCTAGGCATACTTTTAGGTCATGGTTGGGAAATATTTTTTCTGTCAGGGGCCACATGACTGCAGTGGTGGGTGGAGCTAGAATCAAAGGTGGGTGTAGCCACCTCCTCTGTCTATGTTAAGACACTTGCTACAGCAGCTCATATCCTCTTCTAGTTAATTATAAATTGCGGTTAACATTCTGTACTGGCCAATACATTTATTTGTATATTCCAATAGTGTAGTATATAGCGAAGAACAAGCATTGGTTCTTTTGTGCAAGGGGCTTGACTAATAAACTAAAGGCCATCCCCTTCTGTCTAAAATTCATTAAGAACAGCAGCAACAAAGCAATCTTCCTTTTGCCACAAAAGTAAATGGTATCTTTTGTGCTGATTTGGGATTGTAAAGATTTTAAGCACCGAGCACAACTTCTCAGAGTAGCCCCAGTTAAAAACAGTAACATTCTTAAAGCAAATGTAAGTGGGTTTGTGGGGTTTAGTTTACACCATTTACCTTGCTCATTCTTTTCCTTTGCATTAATCATAGGACATGGATCCCCGTTTGATAGCATGGAAAGGGGGTGCTGTTCTAGCCTGCCTGGATACAACACAGGAGCTCTGGATATATCAACGAGAATGGCAGCGATTTGGTGTCCGTATGTTACGCGAAAGAGCTGCTTTTGTCTGGTGATCTCGTGCAATATTTAGATAGGATAAAATGCTGAGTATTACTTTTTCTCTTTATAGCCGTGACATTTGTGTTTTTAATAAAATCCATATAAAAAGAATGATTTTTCTTCTGGGCTGTTTAAGAAAACTGTAGTTGTACTCAAGATTTTCTTAAAGCTTTTCTCTAGTTTTATGCTTTGGAGTGGTCTCATTGAAGCACATGACCCTGGTATAGCTCATATTGTGACTAAATGAATAATTCTCATTTAGTATGAGGGAGGTATACAGCTAGGGGTTGTCTCCATCTACTGCCCAGAACAGGCAGTCATATGATTTGTTTAGCTCACTTTTCAGTTCCTTTCTTGCCTCATCCAGGATCAGACCAATTTTTCAGCTATTCCTCTTCAGCATTTTCTCTCAGAACTTAATTCTCCCCCTACTCATCATTTGCTCACTTCTTTCTTGCCTCTGTTGACTTCTCTTCCTCCGCTTTAAAATGGGATGAGTGAGGAAAGGTGACAGCAAAGCTGATAAAAAATAGCACATGTTCATACAGCCAGAGGCTTCTAAAGGTTATTGAGCAGGCACTGATGAGCCCCCAGATGAGAGGTACCTGTCGGAACCGTGGGGTGAAAACCCAGCTGGACAGGCTCCAGCTGGAGCGTCTCCCTTCTCAGCCTTGCCACTGTGGAGACCCATCAGTCATCCTCCGACTTGCATCTGCGACTCGAGCTATTTAGCAGGAGCACACATTTCCTCAGCAGTGTAAACACACAACAGATCAGGCTCGAGGCGTGGATACTGTACTATACTATGCATTTATTATACATAAATCAGGACAAAGAAAAACATGGCCTCTCTCCTTGTCGTTCTTCTCGGAGAGAGAAAAACTAAAGCAATACAGAGTGGATGTTCCACTCATGGGACTCCAGCAATCTGTGCTGAAATATAAACAGACATGTGACATGTAACAACCCCACATATCTGCAGCAAGGGTGGAATGGAATTCCCAACAGTACCAGGGTGAGTAACGTCCAGAACAAGAGGCAGACACGAACAGGACTTCAATTTCGCAATTGATAAAATCACCCAGGAGTGATGCAACAATCTACTAAGTCATAGTGAATCTCTTTTCTCGTCATCTCATCTCAAGGCCGAAGGTCCAGTAGTAGATCACTGACTGCCGTATTGTATAAACATTGCAGAATGGGCTAAAACCATGAGTCGTGTGTGTGTCAGGTTGTGATTATGTGGAATCTCAAATGGTCTCTTCTTTGGTTAACAGTTAATAAAGTTTGAGGGAATTTCCTTGCAACTTACGTCACACTCCCTGTCTCCCAGAAGCAGGAGCAAGCTGAGCTAGCTGGTGAGGAAATTAAAAGTTCCAGAATTTTATTCTGTGGAACGTTTGGACACATCTGCTTCAGAAGCAAAATAGGATGAGCTCTAGAAGTGGGGGCACTAAAGGGTTCCAGGACAGCTTCTGCAGAGGATGTTTGGCACCTTCCCCCTCAGAAAGAGATGAAGTCCTGAGGGGCTGGGGACTTCCCTGCTCCCTTCTCCCCATGCTCCCGGCATGAAGCAGGTAGATTTGGAAAGAACCGATTGTTTTCTGCCTAGAGAGCTGCATCTTTGACTCCAAAGCCCTGAGGGGGCAACAGGGGAGTGTTTCCAAGGTCAATAAATTTTATAAAATGCCCAACAGGGATCCTACTGGGCTTTAGGATGTAGCCTTGAGGACCACTGGAGCCTTCTGCACCATCTGAACTATGTGAGATTATAGTCAGTGCTTTTTTTTTTGGCTCAAAGGTATGCACTACCAGCACCTTTTTTTCCCTAGAAGAAAAGCACTGATTATAGTAATTGTAATGTTGTTATTAATGCTAGTTATTGTGTGCTGCTTTGAGCTCTATATCATTGGAAAAGCAGAATGCAAATATTAAAATCAAAGATAGATCTGGCACTTTAACGTTATACTTTCACTATACTTTGTGCTGTGAAAGGTCTCTACAAAAGGAATCAATATCCTTCATTAGGACATACTTTGGACAAATATTCAAAGGACTTGGGAGACTGTTTGTTGGATTCTTTTCACTGAAAGAAACCACCATGTATTTATGCAGAGAAGACTGGTTTTTCCAGTCACTGCAAAAAAGGTTAAATGCAAAATTGAACATACATTCAGAGTTCCCACTCTGGCTGTCTACAGTTGTTCTGCAAGTCGAATCACATGCAGGATTTGCATTGTTTTCACTGAGAAAAATAATTTTATCAGCAATTTCTTTCTGAGTTGCAAGCCACTGTACTGGTCCCATTTCAGCAATTCTCAGCTTCTGCCATGCATCTATAATGACATTACTATGACAGCATTCATGTAGAAATTCAGCAAAAGCAAGGACAGTATGCTGAAAACAGACTTCTTGGGAATATACAACAAGGATTGTAGCAGGTATGTGTTGCATTAGTGGAGAAAGAGCCCAGTTTCTACCTGCACCTGTTAACAAAAGTAAAACCCACAAACTGTTAAATACAACCTTTTGGAGCAAGCAAAGTTCATTGTTAAGTGCCTTTAAAAATAGCATTCGTTTACTTGAACTTACAAAGCAGAAAGATTTGTTTTAAAATACACTTGTCTAATATATACAAAATACTAAACATATAGAAACTACACCATATACATTAATACCAGGAGGGTTTGTTTGTTAATATCCGACCTGCTCCTGCTTTTTGTAGAGAAAATGGAAGCCAGTAGTTGATAACATGTTACTGTCTGCCATCCCTCAAACTATATATATTCCGTAAATTTGGGAATTCATTATTTTCCCAATCCTAATCATAAATGTTTCATCCCTGAGCCTCCCAAATATTTGCTACAGTATTTGCCAACAAGTGCCAGACATGTATTTCAGTCCTATGCACACTAGCGGGGGGGGGAGTGCACCGCCCCCAGCAGCGCGATCCCGGTGGGGTGCCATTGCGGCTGCTGCCCCTCCTGCACACCACGCCCCCAGGACTCACGCCACGCCCCCAGGACTCACACCACGCCCCTACAGGCAGTGCACCACGCCCATGGGACGCATGCCAGCCCCGCCCCTGCCTGCTCTCCGCCCCCTGGTGCCAGAGCATGAAGCTCTGCCACTGCCTATGCATATCAACTCAGAATTGAGTTCCGTTGCCCTCCGGTTAAATCCTAACCTTACTCACATATTAAAGAGTAAGTCACAATGAAGCTTACTTTGCTACTTCAATAAACATGGCTTTGTTACCTGAATAGCACTGGACTGGAAATAACTAGTTGTGAAATATCTGCCAGGCTACAATACACATATGATCACTTACATCTAACTTAGTGGGTTACAAGTTGTGTATGCCTGGTTCAAAAACTTGTTCAATGACTTTAAAGCTAACATGATCCAAAGTAGATATTCAAAAATGAATGCAATACTGTGGTGAATATCATGGAATTAATATTCCACCTTTCTATGTCATTGGTTGTAAACTAGTTTTATTGGTGAAACAATTTAATTAGAAGTTGGAGAGCCATGCTGCCTGAAAGTCGAGTTACTGTAGATTCTGGCATATATGGCGACTTTTGAACCCCAGAAAATATCCAAAGCCTTATATGCCGGGTATGGTTGTGGCAGGTGGCGATGGCTGCGCGGGAGGCAGCCAGGCAGCGGCTGCGGGTTCGAGAAAAGAACCGGCGGCGACTCTTCCCACCCACCCCGTTCCAAGCCCTTGCCCTCTCGCTCACTCGCCCTGCCACCATGGGGACCGCTGGATAGCAGGCAGCTATCCCGAAGCAGCAGCAACTGCAGCCTCCCCTTCCCGCGGTGAGGTGGTGCGTGGCTTCAGCTGGGGCTCCAAGGAGCTGGGCATCCCCATAATTGCCAGAACTACCAGCCGGTAAGCACAGCCCGCCGCTTTGCTGGATGGCCGATTAGGGCTCGCTCACCTCGCCTCAGGCTGCTGCTAGTTGGCTGCAGGCGGGGGTATAATAATAATAATAATAATAATTTATTATTTATACCCCGCCCATCTGGCTGGGTTTCCCCAGCCACTCTGGGCGGCTTCCAAAAGAATATTAAAATACTATGATACATCAAACATTAAAAGCTTCCCTAAACAGGGCTGCCTTCAGATGTCTTATACAGTGAGTATATCCCAAACTCTAGATTTTAACAGGAAAAGTTGGGGGTCGTCTAATACGCCCAGTCGCCTAAAACGCCGGAATCTACAGTACTACTTCTCCCAAATGTTCTAATCTTCTATTTCCCTCTGTACTGGATGCAAGGGAATGACGGCAAAGGAAAGGTCAACACATAAAACCTCCGTCAGCTTTCCCTTCTACCCTCCCCTTGAGGGAAGATGCCAAGGAAGAAGAAAAGGCTCTCTTCAAGCAAGAAAATTTGTCATCTCATATACACTCAAGAGCTTTGTCTCTCCCTCAAACTGCTTACAGAAGTACATCAGCTTTGCAACCCGTGTAGTCACAACAAAACAAAACACATACACCATCCTTCACACAAAGTGCACACTTGCATATTATTTTAGTGTAGGAAAATTGGCATGTGTGAGAGTGATTGAGTCTAAGGAAACGAAGTGTTTCTTTAAAAAAAAAAAAAAGCCTTATGGCTTTCTCTGAGGAAAGACAAAAACTTACCATACTTCCTCTTGTAATACAGTAGAGCAGCAACCATGCATACTATCAGAAATAAGGAAGCAAGTAGGCAACAAATAATTATGTAATTGCCTACAAAATCTGTTGAGGCTAGAAGAGAAAAAGAATTGTCAGTTGCATAAGAAACCAGTTGTGAATAACCTTATAAAGCAAAGGCCTAGTATATAAAAAAAGCTAAAATTGGCTTTTCTACATCCACAAAAGCTCTTTTAAGAAGTACTGTATTTTTCGCTCCATAAGACACACTTTTTCCCTCCTAAAAAGCAAGGGAAAATGTGTGTGCGTCTTATGGAGCGAATGCAGGGGGCTTTAAAGAATGCGCGACTCCTGTGGGCTTTTCTACAAGGTGGGAGAAGGGACTGATGCAGGCAGTCAGTCTCTTCTCCCTCAGGGAAAAGCCCCCAAGAGCCGCGCACCCACTAAAGAGCGCACAGCTTTTGCGGCCTTTTTTACGAGGTGGGAGAAGGGACTGATGCAGCCAGTCAGTCCCTTCTCCCTCCTCAGGGAAAAGCCCCCAAGAGCCACACACACACTCCACGTGGCTTGTAAAGGGAGCACTGAGCAGAGCCTGGGATGCATACAGGCTCTGCTCAGCGCTCCCTTTAAATAATATTTTTTTTCTTGAGTTCCCCCTCTAGAAACTAGGTGCGCCTTATGGAGCGAAAAATACAGTAACTCAGTTGGACATCACTAATAAAAGTTAGAAAGTAAACTGTGGAAGCAATGTTCTAAGGCTTAACAAAGGCAGGAACAGATAACTTCCTCTAAGAGATACATTTGAGGGGAAGATCACTGGAGAAAGAAGAGATTTGGCCAAGGTTAAAAAAACAAGTCCCTCTTCCTTCCACGGCTTCATCTATTCCAACTTTTCCTTCATATTCCCCCTCTGCCTCTTTCGTCCTTCTGATAAAGGCCAACCACTACACCAGCTTACTGTTGCCTACACTGAAGTGAAATTCAGCAGGTTTTAGCTAACCATCTGTAGGTTCTTCAGTACACAGCTCCTGATGCTCAGCATGTCTTGGGCAATGACCTTCGCATAGTGGAAAACGAGGAATTAGCTGGAAGATTTAAAATAAACCCACAATGCAGCTAAATTATGTGCTCACAAAAATATTCTTTTTATTTTTCTTAACAACCTTGTTTCCCTGATTGGTCCCTCCAAATTCTTATCGTAGTACATAAAATAAAATTCAAATCTGAAACTAAGGACTGTATCCAAAGGCTCTGACTAAAGTAATCTTCCTCCAGCTGAGGAAGGGGACCTTTGGATACAACCCAGTATTTCCTAAAAATATTTGTTTTCTTTTTCAAACTTGACACAAAAAGGCTTAGCACAGTATAATCCTATACATGTTTACTCAGAAGTCAATCACATTATATTCAGTGTGACTTACTTCAAGTGTGACTTACTGGTCATAGTAATCCTAATATCTGAACTGTGCTGTTGGTGGGGGGGGGAGGGGTCTAGGATTCATTGTCACCAGTAGCAGGGGATTGCATGACAAATGCCACAGGTAGTTTGAATCCTAAATCCCCTCTCCAAAAGCATATTATTGTTTCAAAATAAAAAAAATGGGATTGGGTCTCTCTTAAACAAACATGTATTTGCATATAACGTACAGTTAGCCCTTTAATATGGAATAAGGTCTGAAAACACGTTTTATTAGATTTAAGCAGTAGTATGAGAAAGTACATGCAGAACGATAATTAGAAACAGTGTCTAGAACTCACAATAGATTTGTTTTTTCCTTTTAAACTGAAGTTAGATTTTACCTCTTTAAAGGTTCTGTTGCTTTGATCAGTCAACAATATTTTTTCAGAAATTCTAGTATCATTCCCCTAATCCAAAGAAAAAAACAAGATAAAAATTATATGCCTAATTATTACGTACAGCTTCAAAAAACCAAATACATATTTGTACAGAGCCCTTTGGATTCTTCTTCTTTTTGCTTTGTAAAATTCTTGACTATGTTCCTTAAAAGCAGTAAATTTGCACTAATGCTTGTTACTCTCTTCACCTACCTTGGTAACCACGATATGATCATACAGGTCACCTGATGGATCAGGCTCATGAAGGCGGATTACATATTTGGAACAAAAGGGACTTGCTGTAAAGTTCACTACCACTTCTGACTTCTTGTGGCATACTGTTATATTTGGGGCCCATAAGCTTCCTGTGAAATAGAGAAGTGTCTGTTAAAATCTTATGCCAAAATAATTTCTATTGAAATTTCAGTAGTCCTTAAAGTAGGGTTATCCTACATGGTGGTGGCCTTCCTATGTTGTTGGACACCCAACTCCCATGAGGCCCAGCCATCGTGGCCAATGATCAGCAATGAGGAAAGCTGTAGCACAGCATCTGAAAGATGACATAATGGCCACTCAGCCATAAAAAGCAGGCGCACAATTGCTGCTAAGGCACCATACCCAATCAGCACTAAACATAAAAAAACCTACATGTTCAGTTAAAGAACTGATGTACTGTAGCACTGATGTTTCAAGCACTTTACTTCATGTTGTCAACCACCTTGCAGAGGTATTGGGGTGGAAAGGTGGGAAGCACCTGTTTTGAATAATGATCAAATAGCCCTGAGCCACTCCTCCCACCACTACTGCATTCTGCTTTCCACATATTGTATCCCAGGGATAGCCTAACTACTGTAATTGATGCTCTGGTAACTACTAGGTTAAATTGCTCTCTCCCCCCTTGCTTGAACAAGACGTCTTTGTTGGATACAACCCATTACAGTGGTACCTCAGTTTACATACGCTTCAGGTTACAGACTCCGCTAACCCAGAAATAGTACCTTGGGTTAAGAACTTTGCTTCAGGATGAGAACAGAATTCGTGCTCCAGTGGCGCGGTGGCAGCTGGAGGCCCCATTAGCTAAAGTGGTGCTTCAGGTTAAGAACAGTTTCAGGTTAAGAACGGACCTCCGGAACGAATTAAGTACGAAACCAGAGGTACCACTGTATTTGAAACCCTCTTTATTTGGAATGAAAATACTTTTCAACATCACTAATGATTAGTTTGCACTTACCTTTCTCTATGCAGGTTTTACAGTATTTTAACACACTGTCTTTACAACCTGAATTTAAATAAAGAGTTTTTATAATTAGAAACTGGGCAAACTTTTTATATCAAGATACAGCATATTAACTGAAGAATCTCATTTGCACAAAATCTTTTCAGAATGGAACCTAAATGCCAAATACTAAACTGTTGGTTCACCTGGAAAACAGATATTAAGGAATCCTATCATGGCAACTGGGATGCAGGTGGCGCTGTGGTCTAAACCACAGAGCCTAGGGCTTGCCGATCAGGTTGGCGGTTCGAATCCCCGTGCCGGGGTGAGCTCCCATTGTTCAATCCCAGCTCCTGCCCACCTAGCAGTTCGAAAGCACGTCAAAGTGCAAGTAGATAAATAGGTACCACTCCGGTGGGGAGATAAACGGCATTTCCGTGCGCAGCTCTGCTTTGCCAGAAGCGGCTTAGTCATGCTGGCCACATGACCCGGAAGCTGTCTACCGGCTCCCTCGGCCAATAAAGCGAGATGAGCATGCAACCCCAGAGTCGTCCACGACTGGACCTAATGGTCAGGGGTACCTTTACCATTACCTGTCATAGCAACTGCAGTAGCTTTAACAGAATGTTACAATTGCTTTGTAGCTCAATGAGCTTTGTCAGTAAAAGAATTCTCATATCACTCTGTTTAAGGTTGTGTGTAATTGTAGTAGTGAAAAGGGGGAAGCACTGTAGCTAAGTAGCAGAACACCTACTTTGCAGAAGCACCAATTCAAGCTCCTGGCATCTCTAAGCAGGGCTGGGTAAGGCTCTTGTTTGATACTGCTGAGCTGCTGCCAGTTAACATAGAGAGCACGGCACTAGATGGCCCAGTTGTCTGCTTGGTATAAGGCAGTTTCCTATTTTCCTTTTCTTTTAAAATGTTTCAGTCTCCCAATCTTGAAATAAATATATTTTCAATGGTTAGGCTCACTTTAGTTAACAAAATATTTTAAAATGTCAGAGAAAGGATCGTTTTACACATTACACAGCTGGGTTTGCCATCACATGGATAATTAGCAGCATGCCTTGGCTGATCTCATAAATTGGATAATTCATGTATTTATTATGCATCCATGTTGGTTGCATTTACACATTGCATTGGAGCCAGAAAAGCTTCCTGTGTCAGAGAAAACTTAGCTGGATCCATTACTTTTTCAAAGGGGGGTGTGTGCGCGCAACACACACACATATATATCATATTCATGAATGAAAATATTATGATTTGGATAAACTGAAAACAGTTTATGGTTCTCCTTTTAATAGCTGTTCGTTTAATTTGAAGATAGACTGAAAAGCCCATCAAACTAAACTTACAGCAGGTATTTTCATGTGAAAATATTTAAGACCACATTTGTTCAATTACCTGGAGAAAATCGTTTTATGTGTTTTTTAGGAGGATCAAGACCTGGATTTGGTGGTGGTAGGTTGAAAACTTCAATGTGGTATTCATTATTTTCATCTACTGGAAATCCAATATAGTAGAACTGCCACTGAAATAAGACAAGTTTGAAGATCATAATATATTCATATTTGAGCATATTTTTGGAACAAAATTGAAGATGCTAGAACAAGGGTCGGCAAGGTTTACCTCGCCTGGGCCGGATCGTGCACACAGCCACAATTTCCAGCGTCTGCGTCTGTGCAGACGCAATTTTCAGCATCTGAGCATGCGCAGACGCGATTTCTGGCACCACGGAAGTGAGTCCCCACACCACGCTGTGCTGCTTTAGCGCAGTGTGCGGGGACTCTCCAAGCAGGCAGCTCGATTTGGGGGAGGCTCGTGGGTTGGTTAAATGACCCCCGTGGGCCACTTGTGGCCCATGGGCCTTAGGTTGCCTACACCTGTGCTAGAACATAAGCAAAACAAAAATGAATGCAGCTTTCTTTCTCCATTTTCCACAAGTGACAATGTACCCAAATGAAGTAACGAACCAGACATTCTCCTGGTAGTATAGGAAGGCTTAGTGCAACTGGAGCTAAAATGAAGCATCAGGATGGACAATATGTTTGAGCATCTCTTTTTTTTTTTTTAATGATATTTATTAAGCATTTTAAAGTTACAGAAAAAACAAAGAAACAAAGAAGAAGAAAAAACAAGGGAAAAGCAAACAGCAGTCAAACCATACAAATCAATAAAAAAAAAACAAAGACAAAACACATCAAAATCCAAAAAACAAAAGTAAACCACAAACAATTAAAAACAGATCCAATATTCCCAAATCCTTAACTGTGCTTGCCTTATTTCATCGACCTCCTCACACCTCCCTTTTTTGTATTCCAGTTATTAATTACAACAGCAAATCCTTCCCATTTTTCATAGTATTCTGTCATTAAATTACCATAATCTATTTTAACCTTATCTTACTATAAAAGACCCTAGAACTTAAATCTTATTTATACCACTTTCTCATAACCATAACATATTCTTGCATAGTTCTTTTTAACATTTCTGCTAAAGCCAAATAGTTTCGTTCCAACATTTTTCTAATACTCATTAATTTTACAAAACAATCCTAAATAGAAATTTTTTAAAAACTTTCTTCCAATCTTCATCCAACGTCTCTTCCTCCTGGTCCTGGGTTTTGTCAGTCCTTTCTGTCCCATCCATCTAGTTCATTAACCTGGTAATCTTATGTCCAAGGCCCTTAAGTCTCTTCCATGTCCCTTCCGCAGATCTTCTTCATATTATTACCTGTACTTTACTTTGTCTCCTGGTCCTTTCACTCGTGGAAACTCCAACTTGACAGTATTTTTGTCCCTTCTCAACAGATCAGCCCCTTTTCCATAATCCACACTGAACTCCATGTGGTATTTAAAAGCATGTTTCAAAGTCCCTCCAAAGTTGAGAGCCCCCACAACCCCAAACTCCTCACGGCCCATTGCCAGACTTGAAAAGTCAAGACATCCCTGCATAGGGGGGTCTATCCAGCCCCCCCATCTCCAAGCCCAACAAAACTCTATCTCTCCAAATCTGGCCTTTTCCAAGTTCATTTGTCAAATCCAACAACTCATGTTCCTGCTGGGCCACAGCTCCCTCCATCTCTGCCACCCGAGGTCCAACAACGATCTCCTCCCTCATCTGATCTGTCAGAGCACACTCCTGAGTTGATTCCTGGGTGGGTTCTATATAGATACCCACTACCTGTCCAAAATTTCTAATCGCAACAGTCATCAAATCCGTCTTCTCATGTAACTGTTCCAATAAAGCACTTGTCTTACAGAAAGCACGCACCAGAGCCTCTGAATACATTGTTATGCAAGGTCAGAAGTCTGTTCCCACGATCTTAATCAATATGTTTGAGCATCTCAATAGGAGATGGTCACTTGATTGTGTCACGGTATTTTGGGGAGCCCAAAGCTTAGTTTGGGGGCATACCCCCCGTTACTTATTCATTCATAAGTACATTAGCAATTATTGGAATGGTTCCAGCATGTTTGAAATGTCTTGTGCCGAAATGAAGGGATGGATCAGATAAGACTGTAAGCCATTTAATCAGGATGCAACAATCAGCAGTCACAAACAGCAGAGTACTTAAGCGTATAAGGATGCACACTTTTGTTTTATAAAATGAGGAGCATTTTCCTTATCTGTCTGAATGCCCAAGTTAAACAACTGCAAATTTCATCTCACCTGGATGGGAAAATACCAAAATTACAGGGGCAGAAGACTGGTTGCTTAAATCAGAAAAAGATGCTTTGGCCATCTTGATATTGTAAAAAAAAAAAAAAAGGAGAGCTGCTACTTAGAACTGATGAAAACACAATTCACACACATATACATACACTTTTCAGAATGAGATTTTGCGGCCTTACATAATACCAGTTTCTTGTCTGGCTTACAATTGGCCCAACTCATTTCTGCAGACTGATCAGGATATAACAAACAGGAGCACCAGCTATATCAACCAGAAGCTTCGAAAGGGTTCCCAGGAATATATTTGGATACATCAGTATTCATTGGTATACTATTCTTATCCTCCCTGCCTCCTTCCTACAGTGGGATAAAGCTGCTGCAAGGAGGATGGGAATCAAAGAAAATCATCCACAACAAAACACAATCTTCTGGCTTAAACAAAATCACAAAATCCAAAGTGTGACCTATCCTATGCAGTAGTCCAATAACATATTTGGACAACCCCGCCATTATTGAACTCCACCCTTTTTTATAAATAATAAATAAAAATAAATAATGTCAGATCTCAAGCTAGCCACTGCAAAGTAACCTCGACATGTATGTTGTTGTTGTTGTTCCATCAGACCAGTAAGTCAGTGGATCGTCAACACTAACAAACCAAAAGTAAAATTTTAAAATATAAGCCACAGAAGCATCAGCCATATGTTGGGGTGTGGGTTTGGCTGAACTTTTAAGTACCAAACAGATAAATGGATGATAACCAACTAAGTCAGGAGTTAGCAAACTTTTTCAGCAGGGGGCCAGTCCACTGTGCCTCAGACCTCGTGGGGGGCCAGACTATTTTTTTTGGGGGGGGGATGAACACATTCCTATGCCCCACAAATAACCCAGAGATGCATTTTAAATAAAAGGACACATTCTACTCATGTAAAAACACACTGATTCCTGAACCGTCCTGGATTGAGGCTGGATTGAGAAGGCGACTGGGCCCCATCCGGCCCCCGGGTCTTTGTTTGCCTACCCATGAACTAAGCCATACTCACAGAAGGCTTAAGTCCATTGATTTAAATGAGACTACCAGGAGCATGGCTAACATTGTATGTCAACCATCATGCCTGTACGTGCTCTTAGAGGATAGCTATCTGAACCATATGGACAGATTTGCTAAAATGTGTTAAGATTCTGTGCTTCAGTGCAGGGAGTTGTGCTGCAATAGCCTTCAAGCTTCTTTCATTCCTGCAATCTTGTAAAAGTTTGCAGTGTTTGATTCTCTGCCTGTTCCATAACCATATTGGTTTGCGGGCTCTTATCTAGCTTTCTGGCTGTAAATCCTTAGATAAATTAAATTGAATTCACATTCTTCCCCATTTCCCCACAGCAGCACAATACAAAATCATTTTCTTACTTTTTCACCACTGAGCATGGTTTGGTTTTGAAACCTTTCTGTGTAATCACATCTAATACAGCTTCGACTTCCTTCCTTCTGCAAACATATCTTGGAGGCTTTCAGGAATATAATGCTGCCTGGAAAGAGAACAAACAAACAAAAAACTCGCATTATCTTATTTGTGTTTGAAGTGATATAGAAATACTAGTTGTTTACTAGGCATTGCTCTGGAATTCTAAGACACCCCCCCCCCCGGAAAAAAAAATCTGAGGTTTTGAAATCAGCAATTAAAATCACTGCAGTGGGAATGCTGACCTATTAAACAATTTTGGAATGAAATATATGAAAAAAATCAAAAAGATGTTTTAAACATATTTCAGTAAAAAACCGGAGGCATTCCTTTTAGGTATAATCACAAATGATATTCCTGACAATCAAAGGAAAGTATTCCTTTATGCAACGACAGCTGCCAGGATGCAATGAAAGAATGGCAAATTAAATTTTGTGAATATATAAATCTGGCAAGCATTCATAACAGAACAATCGGACCAGAAATTATTAAAAGAATGGGGATGTGCTAAAGAGTATATGAAAAAACACTGTTCTGGAGTAAGCATATTGGTATGTAATGAATGATGCTTTGCAGGGTTAAAGAAAAAGAAATTTGGTGTAAAAAGTATAAAGATAGAAGTAATCTACATTAGAAACAACAATTTAGAAAGAGTAAAATTTTTGAGGTCCTAGAACAAAGGAAGGAAGTCAATATGTGTATATTGTTTATATTGTGTATATGTGTATAGAATGAAGATATGGTTTTATTTGTAGATGTGTGCTTTTTTGTTTTCTTTCTTTCATGTTCTGTTTTTCTTTCTTGTTTGTATAGTTTTATTTTGGAATCAAAGTTTGTAATTTTTGTTGTAATTTTGCATTGAAAATAAAATTTATTAAAAAAAAATTAAAAATCACTGCAGTTTTGAAAGATTCAGTCTACTGTCTTGATTCAAAGTGGCACCCAGTTGTCTCCAAACAGACAAAAACCTCTTTCTTAATCTCAGGAACCATTATGCAAATTCTGGTTACAGCAAACAAGCAAGTATATATTAATGTCCAAAATCAGGGGTGGGGCACTGGCTCTTTAGATATTGTTTGCCTCCCAACTATCATCAGTTTCAGCCCAGCATGGGCAATAGTCAAGGATGATGGGAGTTATGGTTCAGCCAACATTCCAACCCCTGCTCCAAGTAAATATGCAGTTAGTGCCTCTCCAAATCCACATAAAGCTGCTTCACAGAGTGACATATCTGCCCACCATTATGTTTAGTTCCAGTTTCTACCATGTGTAACTGTATGCTTTAAATGGTGGTAAACATGTGTATGCCAGTTGTGTGTTCACAAAGGACATAAAAGGATTTTTGTATGTGCTTATCAGCTAGATGCCAGGGAACGGAGGAGGAAGAGAGCAGGGAAATAAGGAACTGGGGTGTGAGTTTAAGATTTCAACACCCACCCACACTAAAGCATTAATCTAAGATAAATAATCAAATCAGTATTATGCAAAACAAGGCTAGGGGAAAGTGACCTTGTTGTGGTCAATCCTTCTCTTTTTCATACTGTATGTGTGATTATTTCTCACATATCTGATCAGTTTTACTGGGTTTTCCCACACAGGTTTACAGTTAAATAATTAAGTGAACTTAGATATACACACCAGGCATACACGTACAGTCAAACCTCAGATCCTGAATGCCTCCATTTTGGAAAGTTTTGGCTCCCAAACACCGAAAACTCAGAAGTAAATGCCCCAGTTTTCAAACTTTTTTAAGAAGCCAAACGTCCAACGCAGCTTCTGCTTGAGTGCAGAAAACTCCTGCAAGCAATCGGAAGCTGTGCCTCGATTGTCGAACATTTCGGAAGCCAAACAGGCTTTCGGAATGGATTACGTTCAACAACCGAGGTTTGACCATACTCCCCATTTTAGGGGAAAGGCTGTGGCTCAGTGGTACAGCACCTGTCTTGCATCACAAGGTCCTAGGCTCAATCCCCATTATCTCCAGGTAGGGAAAGTCCCACCTGAAAACAAGGAGAGCCATTGCCAGCATGGACAGTACTGGGCTAGGTGGACCCAATGGTCTGATTCAGTAATAGGCAGCTTCTTATGTTCCTAAGTGATAGGTGATGGTGAAATTGCTGTGTGATTAGGAATGCAAAGAAAGCACCAACCGCAGAGGCTCTTAAAGCACACTACATATTTTCTTTTGTTGCATTGCATTTATGTAAGTGGAAACAACCTTACTCTGAATATTCCTCCTCCCCACCAAACTGAAATGGAGCCCCTGGTTCTATTGCTAGCAGAAGTCAGAGCTGAAAGGGCCAAATCAAAGCAGAATGGACTGGTACTCATGATGTATGTAAACATATGTTACACTTCAAACTTGAGTGCAAGATTTGGTGTGGGCTACAATATCCATTCTGAAGGAAATCAGCCCTGAGTGATCACTGGAAAGACAGATCCTGAAGCTGAGGCTCCAATACTTTGGCCACCTCATGAGAAGAGAAGACTCCCTGGAAAAGACCCTGGTGTTGGGAAAGATTGAAGGCACAAGGAGAAGGGGACAACAGAGGACAAGATGGTTGGACAGTGTTCTTGAAGCTACTAACATGAGTTTAACCAAACTGTGGGAGGCAGTGGACGATAGGAGTGCCTGGCATGCTCTGGTCCATGGGGTCATGAAAAGTCGGACACGACTAAACAACAACAAGACTAAAAAAGACGGCCTCTATCCAATTTTATAAATGAATAAGAGTTTATAAAGTATGAGTTTCATAATCAGTCTGTTGCACTAACTACGAGACCTACCGTCTACACCAAGGCTCCAGGTTATATTAAAGTTGCACTTTCCCCGCCTCTCAATGATCTTTGCATCGAGGCCAGAAATATCTGATGGTACAAATTCGTGCTCCTTCAGCAGCTCAATAGAAGGCCCTTGGAAAGACAAAGAATCAGAGATCAGTGCAACCTAAAGGATTACCTATTTTAAAATAAACATTGCTATATCCAGACAGTCGTCCAGAATCTTTAATAGTTAGTATCACTTAGCATGCAGGATTCATAGTAATGGCCAGGACCCAGAAAAAGACATAACATCAAAACATGGAATATCATGAAATTATTTTCCAGCTAATGGCTGTTGTGGGTAAAATTCAGGTGTGTAAGCAAAACAAAAGCAACTTGTCCAGTGGCACGGGAGCGCACATATTCTGCTGACTACTACCTTTTCTTATGGATTTACCCCCACGCACAAATCTAAGTGGCAGGAATAATTTTAAAGGAAAGCAGTGAATGAAACAATATGAATATATAAAGTGCCAAATCACTGCACTGTTCAACTGTTTTCACTGCTTTTCTGTGCTGGCTATGACACTGTAGGTGATTACGAGAATTTGGTGGGCTCACTGGCTTCCAGAGCAGGCTTTCTAGTTAAATTCTGGAATTTTAAACCGTGACATAATGATCTGGACTGAATAATACGAAAGTGAGGGTAGCAAGAACGCCATCATTACTACTCCACAACCATCTATGTGTAGTGCCTTCCAATTGTGGGAATATATATATAATTTAGCAGAGTTTAAACGATCCCCTGTTTGAGTTTATGCAGCGACAAGCGGGTTGCTAACTCATTTGAGTCCTATCAATAATTATACCTTCCTGGTTGATAATCCCTTTCTGTCCCTCTTAAAGAAAACACACATGAATCTGAATCATACTAACACAAACTACTATCAGATTCATTCAGGTTTACAGAGTTGTTCCTGAAGGCAGGCTTAGGTTACATAACAGATAAACTATATACAGTGGTACCTCGGGTTAAGAACTTAATTCGTTCTGAAGGCCCGTTCTTAACCTGAAACTGTTCTTAACTGATCTTAAAGCTACCACTTTAGCTAATGGGGCCTCCTGCTGCCACTGCACCACTGGAGCACGATTTCTGTTCTCATCCTGAAGCAAAGTTCTTAACCCAAGGTACTACTTCTGGGTTAGCGCTGTAACCTGAAGTGTCTGTAACCTGAAGCATCTGTAACCCGAGGTACCACTGTACTAGATAATAGTGAGTCATGAGAAGACTGCATCCGAGCAGTTACCAGTTAACACTCCTAGCAGCAACCGACCAACCAACTGACAAAACTGCCTGCCACATAGAGGCAATTAGTCCTCTCAGAATGTTGGACTTGACTGACAGCTTTATATCCCACACCAATTCAATGGATAACATTGTTAAATGCTATGATTGTCTCTTTCAATGGATGCTGGGTGGCCATCTGTCTGGCTTTCTTTAGCTTTGATTCCTGCACTGCAGGGGCTTGGACTAAATGACCCTTGGGATACTTTGCAACTCTAAAATGACATTATTTACTACAAATTATATCAATCAGTGTTAGTGGCCCTTCACCCTCTCCATAAGTGCCCTCTGGCTGTATGACAACACAGTAAAAAAGAAAGTAAGAAATGCTTCACATTATGAACATTAATTAAATTTAACTTTAATTAGTAAGATTTTAATTAAATTAAGCTATTTATAAATTTTTGAAATTTTGCCCAGCTCTGCTTTGATGCAGAATTTTACTTTTTAATTGCATGTGTCAAGAAGTTCTTCTAAACCTCCCATTGATATATTTATTAAAGCATTCACATTAGCAAACAGAAGGCAAATTCTTTCAGAGCATAAAATTCTATGCAGTGGTAGAAAAGAACACTAAAGCATAATTATTCTGTTTGGGAACAACCAGGGATGAAATGCCACTTAATTCATCCCAAGAAACAGCACAAACCAAGATCAGGTTGAATGGAAATACTGCATAATTGCTTCTGATAAGTTGTTCTCCGAGAGTTGTGTGTGCCAGACAGTAACTGAGGTAGTTGGGTAGGAAATGGCTTGTGCCTAACACATAAAATGTAACTCTGCCAAAAGGCCCCTTATTAGTTTCTCCTCTAGGTTTTTAGAAAACTCTCAGCTTCTTTAAGTCAGTATAAATGGTGAAAATCTTCCATAGGGATGCAGCTTTGCTGAAGAAGTTACACTGGGTCTGGTTAACAGCAACACATTTCCAATCACCATTCTAACATGCATTGCCACCAGAAGCAGGGCCTGAATCCTTGCTGACTGTTGACTAGGGTAGGGACTTCCTCTATCTGAATGTTTTCCCTGGATTTGAATGATCTCTTTACATAAAAAAACCAAGAGCCCCTAAACTGAACACATGATCCAATTCTGATACATTTATTTCAAATGTTAAGTTTATGTCCTTGGATTTTAATTACAGACCCTAACAGTGCTCCCCTCCACCCCATTTATTATCCTTCCCCCCACCCCCAGTCCCTGACGGATAATCAGATAGATTAGAGTCCAGCACTCCATCTATTACACCACTGACTCATGAATCACCTGCCCTTTAATCACAATTAAAACTAAAGATTATTTTTGAGACATTAAAGGAAAAACTCAGTCATAATCTAATACACAGAAGTTACCACTCACTACTGAAAAGATATTTTGATTTTCAGTATTTGTTGCGGAAATAAAAAAGTCTTTAAAAAAACAACCTGAAGTACATTCTTAACTTGCAATTTTGATAACAATTGATCAAAATTGGCCATAAACAATTGATCTATAGGTTAAATCTTGCAGCAATATCAACATACAATAGGATTGCACTGATAAAATCTTAAAATACATGTTTTATTTATACATACCATTTTCTTCGTAACACTCAATGGACTGTAATAAAAAGAAAGTCAGGATTAAAAGAAAATAAGATTTATTATTATTATTATTATTATTATTATTATTATTCCCTGCCACGGTTTACAGATAAAAATAAGAGCAGTTAAAAACATAGGAGGAAACAATTAAAAAACAAACTGATATAATTAAAACAGCACGGCACCACCCATTTCATTAAAAACAGTCAGTTCCCATAAATCTGTCAGAAAAAGAAATCTTCAGCAGCCAGAAAAATAACAAGGAGGAAGCCAGTCTAACATCTACAGGGAGGGAGTTCCAAAGTCGGGAAGCAGTCACTGAGAAGTAAAGCAAAAAAACCCCCAAAATGCTACTTTGTCCTAATAAAATAAAATTCCAGTTGTATAGACGCATGAATTTCACATGGAAATGTGGATTTTATGAAGCTAACAATCACCCCTCCTACAAAGCCCTCACTACTGGGATTAAAAAAAATGTATTTAGCAAACAATGATCACAACCAAAGTGTGTTGGCATCCGTCTGTCCTGGGAGACAATGGAAAAGTGCACTTCAGGGGTAAAGTAGGAATTAATAAATCCAAGGATTTTGAAAATAAGTACTGACACAGGTTCAGCATTCATTCTTCACCTCAAGATCTCCCAATACTAAACTACTTTTGGGGCCCAGTATCACTAGCCACAACGATTCTGGGGAGAAATCTGCCACTTTTGGGATTTCTAGCTAACTGGACTCAATGCTTTTGTTGACATACAGAGTGGCACTCACCTCCACATCAGAAAGTCCTACATTGTCCTTCCTACAGAGTTTAAATGCAGGGATTGCTGAGCTTGTATTACCATTTTAAAAAGAAATCCGATACTCTAACCTAACCAATTAAACTTTTAGTTGACTATCCATCTACTTAAAACATTTCAGCCGTATATTTCACTCCTAATTATTATTTTTAAGAGAAATGGTTTAATTTATTCCTTGCATTTACAGTCTGTACATCATCAAATAGTGGATGGATTACAAAGATAAAACATTTAAAGTTAAAGGTACAATTAAAACCTTTAAATAAAGACCACAAAAACGATCGGTATCGGCGTGAGGCAGCAGCACAAAACTGCAGGGCACAAAAATGCACAGCGATATGAGTTTGTTTACACACATCCCCGTGTCTGTAATCAAGATGTTGGAGTCCAGAAGATGAGGTCCCAGGTTTAGTTCCCGCCAGGTCGGTCCGGTAAAAACTCTGGACTGAAAGAAACCCCAAGCGCCCTTCCCGCTGCAAGCAATGCTAGTTGGACCGGTAGTCTGACTCTCGTCTGAAAGCGTCTTCGCATGATGCTTCGCATGATGGTCCTACTGGTACCCCAGAGTTTCGAAAAAGGGACCACTGTGAGCGCGGCGCCCCACAGTCACCTTTGACTGGACTTAGCCGTCCAGGGGTCCTTTACCTTTTTACCTTTTCTACCGCATTAGTGTTACTCCTAACATTTAGGTACCGAGGGATTCGCACGATCTCCGCTCTCTGGGAAAAGCAGACTCGGTAGCACACGACCCTGCTGCGCGGCGCGAACATTTCGCTCCCATCCCTGCTACCGTTTCGAAAAAGAGGTTGCAACCTTGGGTAGACAAGAGCTAAGTTATTACAGGCAGAAACCCGACAGGGGCTGCGCTGCAGGCTTCCCCGAGATGCCTCACGCGGGGAGGGCGGCAGCTGCAACCCGCAGCGCGTGGCGGAGAAAGAATAAAGGGGCTTTGAAGCCCCGCTCACCGGCCGAGCTTCTCCCTCAGAACTGCCAAAGTTCAGCCCCACGCTCAGCAACAGCCACACAGCCGCGTTCATGCTCTTTCGCGTCTGCGCCTCCGCCTCCCTGTTCGCTTGCTGGCTTCCCTTCCTGGCCGCCTTCCCGCCATTTATAACTTGCCTCCCCTCGCCCCCGCCCCTCACCGGCCTCCGGTCAGCCGGCAACTAGTTGCTTCAAGGCAGCCAGTAGCCAGCACTTCAGCGCCTTCGGTAGCAGCCCTCTCTCCCACCTTCCTGCAGGGCTCGAGGCCCCGAGTTCATGAAAACCAAGCGACCGAGATTTGTTTGTTGCAGTTGCTCGGTCTTTGAGAGGCGAGCAGCAAAGAGCCAGTTTTTCTTTCTCTCTTTTTAAGTGTCTGATCTGCCGTCATTGGTCAGCAACTCCAAGGTGCCCAGGGGTCCCTTCGCTCCAATAAAATATTTGAGGGGGCCGCCCCTCCCCCCAGTTGATGCCCATTGCCAGGGCCGGATTTAGGTTTGATGAGGCCCTAAGCTACTGAAGGTAATGGGGCTCTTTACATGTCCTGCTGTCCTTTGTCAACAACAAATTGTCGCTGTTTTTATATGCTGTATGGTAATTTATGGCTCTAATAGGTATCTAAAGCCATTTGCACATAACAAAATATGTATTTTATCAAAGTAATTGTTACAACCAGTCCATGCAGAATGTGCGCACCCTATATACAGAAATGAGCAAACCAGTGATATTTTAGGGAACAGGCTAGCGGGCATACTTACATAATAGGAGCGTACACAACACAAAACACTGTTGCTGTATGTAGGTTTCATTTCATTTGTTTTTTATCTTATATTTTGGAAAGGTACATCCAGGTAATTTTTTGGGGGGGCCCCAAGAGAGTGGAGCTCTAAGTTATAGCTTGTTTAGCTTATACGTAAATCCGGCACTGGTCATTGCCATTCAAATGGTGTGCATGCCTCTTGTGATCGATTATGCGGCACAGGGCTTACCTGTCCGTCCCCCCCAATAATATATTCAAGTTGTTGCCCCAGTCAGCAGCCTGCAATAAAGTTCCTTTTGAAAAATGCTGCTCTGTTATGTTTCATGAGGGGAGTATTAAAGCTTATAAAATGTTGTTGAATTATGTTCCGCGAGAGGAATGTTTTTGAAGGCTATATTAAACTGTTAGGGCAAGGGCATGGCAACGGATAGTCTTCGACGGAAGCATACCTTGGCTCCCTTGCACCCTCTGCAAGGAGCTGGATCAGAGACCCCCTCATCGTTTGCACCCTTGGTAAGGAGATGTATCCGTGCTCCCCCCCCCCCTTTGGCAAGGAGCTGTACAAGCACCTCAAAACCCAGGAGAGACCATGGATCAGGACAGGGGTGCCGGCTTGCATAAAATAGGGGCAGATAAGCGGTGCTCCACATAATTGAGCACACGACACAGCGCACACAACATTTCAGTGGCAATGCTCATCAACTTTCGGAAGCCCTGGCCACTCAATTGTTTTAGTGGGGGTGCTGATGTTACCTTGGCCCCTAGGAGTTGGCTCCTATGGATCAGAAACTCAACGGGGAGGGCCCCCTGCAGGGCTGCTGCAGTGGGCCATGCCAGTGACCAGATTCCTCCGCCAAGGTGCCCAGAGGAGCCTGTGCTTCTTGCCTGGCTGACCAAAGCATCAGAGGAGTGCCTGGGGAGTACATGGACAGATGGGCTTCTGGCTGCTCTGAGCCAAAGTGAAGAGACATGATTTTTGCGGGGGGAGGGGCGCGAGCCTGCACCCTGAGCGGGGGCCAACCTAACCAACCCCTGGGTACACCCTTGCTCTTAGATTAGGGAGACCCAGAGCTGATATCTCTGCTTAACCTCAGCAAGCTACTGCGCAAGTTTTTAGGTGTGTGTTTGCTGTAACAGACAAGCATGACAACCTTCACAGAATGTATTATTGAGGCTTAAGCATTACAAAACTGCTAGTCCCTCAGAGTTATCTATGCTGCTTATTCCGTATGTGCACTATATCTGTATAAAAGAGCCACCATAGGTCCAGAACCCCCCTTTTTATTTTATTTTTATTTTATTTTATTTTACCAACAGTCTACTTGGCAGCCCTTACAGGGGTCACTTCTCACTGTCATTTTGTACACACACACACACACACACACACACACACACAAGACTCGGGCCTTTGATCATTGGCACAGGTGTGATTTTCTTAATGCGTGGAATGTAATTGGGGGAATCTTGCTACCATGTATTTTTCCAAGGAAAGTGGCAATTTTAAAAATGCCTCTGTACCATGCAGAAATAATGGGAGGTGCACGTAGTTTGTACCCTGGGTATGTTTATCTAATAACATCATAGTAACATAAGAAGGTGCCATATATGAGGTCAGAGTATTTGTCCATCTAGTCCAACATTGTCTACCCTGACTGGCAGCCACTCCTCAAGGTGAGTCAGAGGTATTTCCCATCATCTGCTAGTGCTCCTTGTAACTGGAAATGCCAAGGACTTAACTTGACATTTTCTGCATGCAAAACAGGTACTCTATCATTGGTTCCTACCTATAAATGACAGGCCATAATTTTGCTCTTCTTTTGTTTGAAATAAAGTTCCATCTTATATTGAATTCCTCTAAGCAAGAATTCACAGACTTTAGTTTGTTGGGTCTGTCGTCTTAGTTACATACAGGAAGTAAGATCTGTAAATCCCAATCAATTTTTTTTTACACGCATTCACACAAATAAAAGCAAACTGTGCTTTTATGTTGCTCTAAAATTATTTGAATGTGTTGTTGCCAAGTCAAACCCTTTGGTATCAAAATAAAAATGTTCAGTAGCACCTTATAGACCAACTTCAAGAAGTGTGCATGCACACCAAAGCTTATACCAGAACAAACTTAGTTGGTCTATAAGGTGCTACTGGATAATTTTTTAATTTTTTAAATTTTTATTTCGACTGCATCAGACCAACACGGCTACCTACCTGAACCTTCAGTATTGGGTAGGTTATAACAATTCAAGCAAAATCCCAAGATACTGAATAGTACACTCCTGTCTGGGATTATTGTCCTCTTGCATCGTGTGCGCAGCTTTGGGTGGGATGCACATAGAGCGGTGAAGGAGGAAGGGGACACCTGCCTATAACCAACCAGATCAGTCAAATCAACCCTGGAGATCAGTAGGGTGACAGATGTCGCAGCCAGACCGTGCTCACATCCAACTCCAATGGAGATGTGCCCATTCATAAACCAGCTTCTGGATAGGAGTTGCAAGTCCATGGCCAATAAAATGGCTAGGAGAGAGGGACAAGCCCCCCCACCTCGATTCCTTGTACACCAAAAATACTGTATATACTCTTTACATAACATAACTATATTGCCTAGAAGAAGGCTGCTACTTAGCCTGCACTTACTTTGTTCAGGTATTTGTTCCCAACCCTATGAAACAAAGCCTTGGAATTCTACAGTAGTTAATTTAATTTAGCCATTCACCCATGCTTCACAGTACAAAATAATCCCATGATAAAGAGAGCCAGCAAAAAAATTGCATACAGCAGAATTATATCACTCAAAAAAGAGTACAAATAAATGGTATTCTTTGAAAGAGATGAAAAAGTTACTGGTTAACAATATTATTATAATAGTTAATTAATACATTTCTGTTGACTTTTAGCTTAAGTTTGAAATAATGGGATTGAGTTTCAGCCAATGTGGACAGTCTCTGCTTTAAAAGTTGGATGTTTACCAGATTTACATTAAATAAGTTTAGCAGATTTGGGTACTAGAAGTATAAACATCGCAATCACAGATAACAGCTGAGTACATAGACTTTTATCTGTTAATGTAGACTTTACTTTGGAAACTAAAAGTCAACTGAAATTTGAATATGTAAGAGCGATTTGATTACTCCCATCAAGTAATTCTGATTCATTTCATGAGACTGTGTCAACACTGCAGATACTGAGTGCAATCTAGTGATCTAGCTATACAGTTAGGACCAAACGAGACAACATGTTATTCCCATCTTTATCTCTTTCATGCCTGATTTATTTTAAACAAAAACAAAGAAACAAACAAGGGATCTGGAACATTAAAATACATGGTGGAATAGTCCTCAGGCTATTCTTCCTGTGCCTCTGCCAGACATTCCTCTCTATTGTAAGGTTACCAGATTTTTTTAAATGAACCCGGGGATGCCTTTTTTTTTTTTTTTTTTGGATAAGGAAAAAAAAGTTATTTTTAAAAAATTAAGAATTAATATCTTCTCTTCTGTGGTAAGCTCGGCCACATGTCCTTGCCCTCCCGGTGCTCTCCTACCTCTTCAGCGGCAGCAGCGCAGCAAGGTCGGGTCTTCTTTCTTTTTTCTCCTTCTTTCTCTCTCCTCCTCTCCCCTTTCCTTTTGTATTGGCTCTGGGGTTTTGCTGGCCCCGGAGCGCCACTAGGCAGTTTGCTGGGTGCTCTTGCTCCTGGCTCGATTTGGGTCGTGTGGGAGCCATGAAGTCATGGCAAAGGCTTGTAGCGCCACCTGGTGCCTCGCTGACCTCGGTGACCTGCATGTCCGTGCCTTGCAGTGTATTAAGTGCAGAACCTTATATGGCAATGGGTGGGTAAAAGCCATGACCGGATGTAGGTAACGTGAGACATTGGCAAACGGCCATGCGAGAGGAGAGAACAAAGGATAATAAAAGAGACCGGAGAGGAGAGAAGTTCGAAAGGAGCTGCTCATACCATCCTGAAAATATTGCTGGCTCTCTGTGTCTTTATTTTATGCTAAACTGCGCCATTTGTGACGGCTGGCTTCCGTCAGGGTCGCGTGCGGTGTGTGTGTCACTGGCTCCCCCAGTTGATGCGCCAGGCATCCCCAGTTCCCCTTTGGTAGTGGCAGCGGCAGCAGCACTCTCAGCAGCCCAGAGCAAGCCTGGTAGCTTCAGGAGCTGCTTGCTGCCAGGGTGCCCACCATGTTGCTTCACCGGAAGTCCCCATATAATGTGTCTTGTGCCGTTGAACCAACCATGCAACATTCATTCCCTACTAATAAATCTACAACACTTAAAGTATAAATCCGGGGACATAAAATGAAATCCGGGGACATGCCGGGGATGGATTTTGTCAGGGGACAGATTTGTAAATCTGGGGACTGTCCCTGGGACACGGGGATGTCTGGTAACTATACTCTATTGGGCCCTAGCCGCACTATACATTTAAAGCAGAGTCATACCAGTTTAAACAGTAATGGCTCCCCTACCACTAATCCTGGTAGCTACCACTAATCCATGGGTAGGCAAACTAAGGCCTGGGGACCGGATCTGGCCCAATCGTCTTCTAAATCCAGCCCTCGGACAGTCCAGGAATCAGCGTGTTTTTACATGAGTAGAATGTGTGCTTTTATTTAAAATGCATCTCTGGGTTATTTGTGGGGCATAGGAATGCGTTCATTCCCCCCCCCCCAATATAATCTGGCCCCCCACAAGGTCTGAGGGACAGTCGACCGACCCCCTCCTGAAAAAGTTTGCTGACCCCTGCTGTAGATTGTTAAGGAGTTGTTAGGAGACCCCTGTTCCCCTCACAGAGTAACAATTCCCAGAATGGTTTAACTATCATTCCCAGTAGCTTTGACAGGAATAGGAGGGTCTCCTAACAATTCCCAGCATGTTGAATGAACTACAGCTCCCAAGAATCTCTGGAGGAAACCATGATTGTTTAAAGCAGTATTGTTTAAAGTAGTCTGCAATGAGAGAACAACTCCCAAATTAAAATATTTCATTTACTGATGCTGTCACTAATACTATCAGCTGGAAAAGATCCAGATGGTTAAGTAGAATTTAGAGCCCACTGACGTCAGTGTGAAAAATCGGTACCATTGATTTCTATGGTATCTAAATGAAACTTAAATCTAACACTATATGTAAATTTTCCAAAAACATATCTGAAAGAGTTAAATTGCATGCAGTAACAAGAAATTGGAGCTCCATTTTACAAAGGGAAAAGAAGGACAAAGGAGTTGTTTCCTAACTGGTTGAGGAGACCCTAGATTAAATGCTTTGTAAAATGCCTATGAAGGGTATTTTTTGTGTGTATCACCTTTCCAGTAACTTTTCATGTTTCAATATGCAAATGAAATTGATTTTTTGGCTAAGGCTGGTGGTGTAGCAGCAATAAAACAGCTATCACGTTTGCTAAAGTTAAGCAGTCCAGTATGATTTCAAATTGGGATGAGGAAATGCTTGTCGAGATTCCTGCATTGCAGGGGGTTGGACTAGATGACCCTCAGGATCCCTTCCAACTTACAATATGAGGGTTCAATCTAAGTCATTTAGTTCAGTGTTTCACCCAAACCGCTGGAGGCTTCAGTAGAAAAGGAGATATGGGGTCTTCGCATTACTTCTTGGACAACAGCAGTCAGAGAAGGAAGTGGTGTAACACGAGGGAAACAATTTATGGAAGCATAGTTTTCAGGAAAGCAACGCAGCACAAGGTATGATTGCCCACGTGTGTGTCTTTTAATCCTTTTCAAGTTACAGCTGAAGCGCGCTTCCTTTTCTGTGGAACTCCTAAAGTCAAATAACTCTTTCCTAGGAAGCGGCTATATTTATATCACCCCTGCCATGCTGATATAGAAGAAAAGCGGGGGAAGGGAGACGGAAGCGTCGAAAGAAACCAGATGCGATCTGGAAAAACCTGCACGGCATGCTGAGATGTTTTCTGCTGCGGGCTAACTGCAACTCAGGGACACAAGGGCGCCATTCATTCGGCGCGCTTTTGTCCCTCCCCCTCGCCGAGAGAGAGAGAGAGAGAGAGAGAGAGAGAGAGAGAGAGAGAGAGAGAAGAGACGAGCGGGGAGGCCGGGCTCCTCTTCTTCCCACACAGAGCGAGTCCAAGGGGCACTTGGACCGATTTCCCGAGTGCGCGACCGAGAGAGGAATTTTTCATTTGGACTTGGCGAGTCCCAGTTGCAATCAGGCAGCCTGCGAATGGCATGCAATAGAAAGGGGCGTGTTCCTGAAGGGGGGGGCTCTCTCTCTCTCTGTGTATACTGTATATATATTTGTATATATTTGGTACAAGGGTCCAGGCCGGCCAGCCCCCTTTAGGAACACGCCCCTTTCCAATGCCTGCCTGCCTGCTTGCTCTTTGGACTTGCCAAGTGCCCGTCAGCCCCCCGTCAAAAAAAGAGTTGCGCGTCTGCGCAACGGAGAAGGAAAGGGTGCGCGGGGTGGCGAATGAGCGAGGGAAGCTGCAGAGACGGCGGAGGCGCCGGTGCTTTCGGGGACGAGAGAACGAACTTCGGTTTGTGTGAGTGGGTAAAAGTAAAGTGGCTGGAGGAGAAAACAACAACCACGAGCCTGGCCCAAGTCGGCGAGACTGCGGTTGGGAGAGAGAAGGGCCGTTACGAAGGCGGGAAAAAAGGGGGTGCAGGCCGAGTAGACGAGGCTTTGGGTGGCGGGAGTCGCCTCAGAAACGCGCTCTTTGCTCGCCCCGCCCCGCTTCCAGGCTCTCCTGCCTGCTGCTCTTTACGTGACCAGCCACCCCCTATACAGTGTATATATATATATAAAAAGTAAGCCTCTGGTTGGGAAATATTATCTCATTCCGGCCCCGTATGATCCCAGTCAACAGCAGACTTGCTGGCTCCCACAGCAGGTTGCTCGCAAGGTCCTGAACAGATCAATGGGGGTTTCTCAAGGAGGCACGACGCAAGCCTTCACAAGTGTGGGCCAGATCCTTGAGAACTTTCTAGCAAGACAGCAGGTGTTAAGGGGAGGTGGATGACAGGGGGGTTTATCTTCATTTGGGGGCCTCGACTCTGCTGTAGGTATTCTCTCCCCTACACCCCCCCCCCGCCTTTTAAACACGGGGCAGAAGAAAACAAGTTGGCTTGCTCAGGTCCTTTGTTGGCATCTGAACAAAAGAGCCCTGCAGGACCCGACCTATAATAATATAATAATAAATTATTACTGATACCACACCCATCTGGCTGGGTTTCCCCAGCCACTCTGGGTGGCTCCCAACAGAATACAGTGGTACCTCCGGTTAAGTACTTAATTCGTTCCAGAGGTCCGTTCTTAACCTGAAACTGTTCTTAACCTGAAGCACCACTTTAGCTAATGGGGCCTCCTGCTGCTGCCGTGCCACCAGAGCATGATTTCTGTTCTCATCCTGAAGCAAAGTTCTTAACCTGAAGCACTATTTCTGGGTTAGCGGAGTCTGTAACCTGAAGCATATGTAACCTGAAGCGTATGTAGCCTGAGGTACCACTGTAGTAAGAACATGATAAAACATTAATCATTAAAAACTTCCCTAAACAGGGTTGCCTTCAGATGTCTTCTAAAAGTCAGATATCTGTTTATTTCCTTGACATCTGATGGGAGGGCGTTCCACAGGGCAGGCACCACTACTGAGAAGGCCCTCTGCCTGGTTCCCTGTAACCTCACTTCTCACAGTGAGGGAACCGCCAGAAGGCCCTCGGAGCTGGACCTCAGCATCCCGGCTGAATGATGGGGGTGGAGACGCTCCTTCAGGTATGCTGGGCCGAGGCCTATAGCCCTTCTAATCCAGCACCTTGTTCACGCAATTGCCAGCCAGATACCAGTGGGAAGCCTGCAAACACCCAAGCACTCCCTTTTCCTTCAGTTTCAAATAACTGCTATTCAGAAACATTACTACCTCCACACGGACTATTTCCATATTTTTCAAGTGTCTTTGTTTCCGAGGGATGCCCCTCATTTAAACCTACAGTGGTACCTCGGGTTACATACGCTTCAGGTTACAGACTCCGCTAACCCAGAAGTCGTACCTCGGGTTAAGAACTTTGCTTCAGGATGAGAACAGAAATCGTGCTGCGGCGACCCCATTAGCTAAAGTGGTGCTTCAGGTTAAGAACAGTTTCAGGTTAAGAACAGACCTCCGGAACGAATTAAGTACTTAACCCGAGGTACCACTGTATTTTAAAGTTGTCCCTTGATAGCGTTGCAAGCCTCTTTATCTCCATAAGTTTATTGCAGATATGCCTGATTCCATGGACTATCCGCTAATACCACTTACACCCAAAATATACATCCAAAATGCTTAAAAAGAGATATTTGAGCATTTAAAACTTAATGTAATTCCTTTATATGTTAATTGCCACAGGGCTCGCCCACTAAATGTCTATACTAGATGACTCTTGGGGATCTCTTTCGATTCTACAATTCTGTGATTCTGTGGAACAGTTGCTTGTGAACAGGCTTCTGTGGGATCAGCGATAGGGAGCTCAATCATGTGGAAGCCTATGTGTGAGCATTCTCCCTGGACTTCCTCCTCCATCATTAAAGGTCAGCGGCATGCCTGTGACTTGCAGTGGGCTAGGCAAAACAGCTCCAAGTAAACACATGGAGCCTTTTTACACGATGCTTACATACTATATTAGGACTCTGCTCAAAATGAGAGGGGCGAAAGGAAGTTGGAAATTTAGGTTAGACGATTGTTATGTACTGAGTTGAATAGGATCCAAACTGTAGCAGTCTGATTGGTCCTAGAACAATAGGATCCAAAAGGCAGCAGTCTGATTGGTCCTAGAACAATAGGATTCAGAATGCAGCAGTCTGATTGGTCCTAGAACAATGCAGCAGTATGATTGGTTGGCAGGAACCACCCAATCCTGCTCCAGATAGAAGTGAATCCACAACCTGATTGGCTTACAGTAGAATTCCAGAATTAGCCAATCATGTGCAGCCCATTGTGTAAATAATGTATATAAAGCAGATACTGTGAGGGGACATTCATTCATTCCTCCTCACCACTATGAGCTGAATAAAGAGCATGAAATCACCTTGCGACTCTGAGTATATTTCACTGGCGACGAAGGTGGGATCCCGCTGAGCTGACTGCCACACACAGCACCGCAGCACCGCCAACTGCCGCACCGCTGCCTCGCACCGTGTATCCAGGCTTCAGCTCCGGGGCACAAGGAACTCAGAATGGCAGCCAACAGCAGCTTCTCGCCATTCAACCCAGCATCTGGAGACTGGGAAGCGTACGCCTCCCGTTTCACCTTCCTCCTAGAAGCCAAAGGGGTCACCGACGAAGAAGACGCCAAGAAGAGGGCGATATTCTTCAGCGTCTGCGGAGAGGAGACGTTTGAAATCGCCCGGGCTCTCCTTGCGCCTGAAGACGTCGCTACTGTTCCATACAAAACAATAATGGAACAGCTGAAGGGGCACTTTTCGCCGCAGCCCTCAGTGGTGGCTCGTCGAAATGCCTTCTACGCAAAGCGGCAAGCCCCTGGGGAAACCATAACTGGGTTTGTGACCTCTCTCCGCCAAGCCGCCCGGTTCTGCAACTTCTCAGAGCTGGAGAACATGCTTCGTGACCGCCTCGTCGGTGGCCTGAAGGATGAGAAGCTGCAACGACGCCTCTACGCTAAGAAGGACCTAACGTTCCAGGTCGCTCTGGAGGAGGCCCTGGCAACAGAAGCTGCCGAGAGGTCGACCCAAGAGGCACGGCCGAGCCTGCCATCCCAACCGAGGGTCCACCATGAAGACCTCACCGACGACTCAGGATCCGACAGGGAGGAGGTGCACCGAGTACAGCAGCGCACTCAAGCAGCGCACAGACCACAGCTGCCTCGACGAGAAGGAGGGAACTGCGCAAGCTGCGGGGAGAGTCACGAGAGGAGGACCTGCCGTTTCCGCAACGCAGAGTGCAGGCAGTGCAGAAAATCGGGACACATCGCCCGGGTGTGTCGGGCTCGGCCCACCCGACACCAGGCATCAGATGACCAATCCAAGAGCCCCAGGTCCCGGGGCCCAACGCACCAAGGCAACTCGACGGAGCTCACGGACTTCCAGGTATACCAGTTGCCCCACCCCAACGTAGAGAAAATTTATGTAGAGGTACAGATAGAGGGGGCCCCATGCCGCATGGAGCTTGACACGGGTTCAACTCTATCCATAATCTCGGCAAGGACCTTAAGGAAACTGTGTCCCACTGGGGGTCCCAAACTCAGGCCGGCCCCATTCACCCTCCGGGACTTCCAGAAACGTAAGGTCCCCACAATGGGGGTGGGGACCTTCAGGGTGCAATACCGAGGGCGGACGCGGCAACTGGACTTGCTTGTGGTCAAGGGCCCCTACATTAGCTTACTGGGATTGGCATGGTTTGGACCACTGGGGCTAGCTGTCACCGGGGTGAACCACACTAGCTTACAAGTGGACGTGGACGCCATATGCAAGGAATTTCCAGGGGTTTTCGATGGGAAATTGGGACAGTATACGGGCCCCCCCATTGCGCTACAGCTTGACCCCGCAGTACGACCGGTCAGGCTCAAGGCCCGCCGGGTCCCGTTCGCCTTGAAACCCCGTATAGACGAGGAATTGGACCGACTCGTAGAGCAAGGAGTGCTGGAGCCGGTGCCTAATGCTCCCTGGGAAACCCCAATCGTCACACCCGTCAAGCCTAATGGTTCGGTCCGCATCTGCGCAGACTACAAATGTACCATAAACAAGGCCCTCACGGCCCACGCATACCCAGTGCCAGTGGTCAGCCATGTCCTTGCCACCCTGGCTGGGTCGAAAATTTTTGGCAAGCTGGACTTGGCCCAAGCATATCAACAGCTGCCAGTAGATGAGGCCACAGCAGAGGCACAGACGATTGTGACGCACAGAGGAGCGTTCAGGGTAAAGCGGCTGCAATTCGGTGTCAGCGTGGCACCAGGCATATTCCAGAATATAATGGACTCTCTCCTTAAAGGGATTCCTGGCGTCACCCCCTTCTTCGATGATGTGTTGATTGCCGGCCCCACACCAGAGGAGTTTGAGGACCGCCTCCGCACCGTTCTGCACCGTTTCCAGACGGCGGGTCTCAAGGTGAAGCGGGAAAAATGTCTACTAGGAGTGCCTCAGGTGGACTTTCTGGGATTTATGGTGGACGCAGAAGGGGTCCACCCGACTGGGGACAAGGTACGGGCCATTTGTGATGCCCCAGCGCCCAAGAGCAAGACTGAACTTCAGGCCTTCTTGGGGCTATTGAACTTTTACCATTCCTTCCTTCCCCACAAGGCGGCGGTAGCGGAGCCCCTACACAGACTCCTGGACAAGCGGGCCCCTTGGGTGTGGGGCCAGCGCCAGGAGGCCGCATTCCAGGCAGTCAAGGACTTGCTTGTCTCAAACTCGGTCTTGGCACACTTCGACGAGAGGCTGCCGGTGGTGCTAGCATGCGACGCCTCACCCTATGGCATTGGAGCTGTCCTGGGGCACCAACTCCCGGATGGAAGAGAGGTACCGGTGGCGTACTTTTCCCAGACACTCAACACAACCGAGCGGAACTACTCGCAAATCGACAAGGAGGGTCTGGCAATCGTAAAGGGAGTAAAAAAATTCCATGATTTCTTATACGGGCGGCCCTTCACCGTGGTGACTGACCACAAGCCGTTGCTTGGCTTGTTTGCCCCCGAAAAGATGACCCCCCAAGTGCTGTCTCCTCGCGTCCTCAGGTGGTCAATTTTCCTTGCCAGCTACCAGTATGCACTGATTCACCGACCTGGGAAGGCGATGGGCCATGCGGACGCCCTCAGCAGGCTACCACTACCGGAAACAGGCCCTGACCCAGCACCTGCACAAGAGGTTATGAGCCTGGAGCTGCTTCCCGACCGCCCCATTCAGGCACAAGAAGTTGCACACCATTCCAAGAAAGATAGGGTCATCTCCCGGGTCCTGGACTGGGTGTGGAGGGGATGGCCCAGCAGCAGCCCCGGGCCAGAATTCGCCGGCTACACAACCCGCAAACATGAACTGTCGGCCCACAAGGGGTGCCTGTTATGGGGAAGCAGAGTCGTTGTTCCCCAGCCCCTCTGCAAAAGGGTCCTCACAGCCCTACACGAGACACATCCAGGGGTAGTAAGAATGAAGGCCCTTGCCAGGAGTTATGTGTGGTGGCCGGGGATCGATGGAGAGATAGAGGCCTGGGTCAAACACTGCCAGGCCTGCCAAGAATCCCGCCCAGATCCCCCAAGGGCCCCAGTCCAGTCCTGGGAGTCTGCCCGAGCACCATGGTCACGCCTGCATGTGGATTTCGCTGGCCCCTTTCAGGGGAAAACATTCTTCATAGTGGTGGACTCCTACACCAAATGGCTGGAAGTCGCACTGGTACCGTCCACTTCCACGTCCGCAGCCATCCGGGTACTACGCAGGCTGTTTGCAACCCACGGGCTCCCTGACACTCTCGTCTCAGACAACGGGACTGCATTTACGTCAGGAGAATTCCAAACCTTCACAGCGCAGAACGCCATCCGCCACATCCGTTCGGCGCCGTTCCACCCTGCCACCAATGGCCAAGCAGAACGCATGGTGCGGACCACCAAGGACACCCTTCGCCGCATGACGCAAGGGGACTGGGAGTACCGCCTTGCCACATTCCTTCTAGCACAGCACAGCACCCCCAGCTCAACGACTGGCCGGAGCCCCGCTGAACTACTAATGGGTCGGCGCCTTGCAATCAGATTGGACCGCCTTCACCCCGATAGAGCTCAGGATGAGATAGTGGTGGGGGAAGGCAGGAACCCCCGGACCTTCGAGGCCCAGGACCCAGTGTACGCAAAGAATTTTGGGGCAGGCCCAGCATGGGTACCCGCCACAATCACCAGGGTCACTGGCCCCGTGTCGTACGAGGTGCTAACGGATGGGGGGCAATGCTGGCGCCGCCACTGCGACCAGATACGGCGACGATTCCCGGGAGAAAACCAGGAGGAGGACAGGTCAGAGGAGTCCCAAGGGAACAGCGGGGCAGTGAGGCCCATAGAGCAGGAGGGGCCAGCAGGAGAGGCAGAATCAGTAAATACAGAGAGGACCCGTGAGGCCGAAAGGACACCGGAACCAGAACCACGACTGAGCGAGCCGGTTGCACCAGACCAAACAGCCACATCACAGCCAGCATCCTTGGAACACGAGCCAGAACCCGGAGCCCGGACCAGGGAACACCCCAGGCCACAACGCACACGTAGGCCGCCGGCATACCTTGAGGACTATGAATGCGACCTCCCAGGCAGGACTGGAACTTAGAGGGGAGGGGTGTTATGTACTGAGTTGAATAGGATCCAAACTGTAGCAGTCTGATTGGTCCTAGAACAATAGGATCCAAAAGGCAGCAGTCTGATTGGTCCTAGAACAATAGGATTCAGAATGCAGCAGTCTGATTGGTCCTAGAACAATGCAGCAGTATGATTGGTTGGCAGGAACCACCCAATCCTGCTCCAGATAGAAGTGAATCCACAACCTGATTGGCTTACAGTAGAATTCCAGAATTAGCCAATCATGTGCAGCCCATTGTGTAAATAATGTATATAAAGCAGATACTGTGAGGGGACATTCATTCATTCCTCCTCACCACTATGAGCTGAATAAAGAGCATGAAATCACCTTGCGACTCTGAGTATATTTCAACGATATTTGTCTACAGGAAAAGAAGTAGACTGGCATCATCACACTCCCATTTAGTGTGTTGAGAATGGTGATTCCTGCCAAAATAAGACTGAAAGATTCTCAGAAGCTTTCCTCAGCTAGGAACTTAGCAAGTTGAAAATGTTTGTTTGACTCTCTAAGTCTAGGAAACAAGGACGTAGCTTTGTTGAGGGTGCTGAAAGTTCTCTGTAAGATATCCCTAGTCCCTCAAAAAACCTAGTTATCTAGATTACCTTGAAGAACAAAGCATGAAATCAAGTTCCACCATCATAGTTGCAGTAACTTGTACTCATTTAAAGTAACATTATTTTTTCATTTTTTCATATTTTTTTCATTTTTCATATTTATTATGAAACATTCTACCCCTTCCATTATTATTAGCCCTCAGAATGATCCTCTACTTTCACTGTACACAAATTCTGTTCTGTGAAATAGACATGATCTGAGATTATGTAGCTCTGACAAAGCTACAGAAATATCTTAGCTGTGTCAATAATAAGAGAGCCTTGTTGTAGATTAGAACTTGGAGGAATTGGCAATAGTTTTCTGAGTACTTGGCACACAATTTAAAATATGCATGTTAACCCACTCCTAAAATAACCAAATTTAGATCCAGTGGCACTGGAGAAGTACCATCCAGTCTCTAATTTGCCATTTTTGAACAAGGTATTGGATTGGGCGGTGGTCTTCTAACACCAGATAGTATTGGATTATGTTGATTCTATGAATCTACAGTGGTACCACGGGTTAAGAACTTAATTCGTTCTGGAGGTCCGTTCTTAACCTGAAACTGTTCTTAACCTGAGGTACCACTTTAGCTAATGGGGCCTGCCGCTGCGCGATTTCTGTTCTCATCCTGAAGCAAAGTTCTTAACCCAAGGTACTATTTCTGGGTTAGTGGAGAATCCTAACCTGAAGCGTCTGTAACCCAAGGTACCACTGTATTTCAGTGTGGCTTCAGAGCCATTTATGGAATGGCAATTGGCTTTTTAAAATTCTGGACGATGACTTACACCAGAAAATGGCCCAGTGAGAGATGTTATCCTGTTCTCTTAGACCTCTCTTAGACCAGGCATGTCCAACAGGTCGATTGGGATCTACAGTGGTACCTCGGGTTAAGTACTTAATTCGTTCCGGAGGTCTGTTCTTAAACTGAAGCACCACTTTAGCTAATGGGGCCTCCTGCTGCCGCCACGCCGTCGGAGCATGATTTCTGTTCTCATCCTGAAGCAAGGTTCTTAACCTGAAGCACTATTTCTGGGTTAGCGGAGTCTGTAACCTGAAGCGTATGTAACCTGAGGTACCACTGTACTGGTCAGTTGTGGGGTCGATCCCCCCCCCCAAGCTGAACAACTTTGGCTTTCCAAAAAAAAATGCTGAGCAACGGCGCCCGCCTGAGGGGAAGGGAGGAGGGGAAGGGCTGGCGTGGAAGGGGTTCCGTCCTGCCCTCCGTCCTGCCCTCCGGCGGCTTAAAGGGGCAGTGTGCTGTTATCAAGCTGCTAGCACCGGAGGTAGCAACCGCGTTACCAGGGCTTTGTTACATGTGCTTTTACCTCAGGGCTCTTCCCGCCCACCCGCTTCTGAGCCTCGGGCCTTGCCGAGGGTGGCGGGTCTGGAGCGATCTGCCGGGCAGGCTGGGTTCAGGACCATGGCCGACCGGATCTGGCCCGCAGACCGGTTTGAGGAACCCTGTTCTGGGCAAGTCTACTCTAGACTCCTGTGATACACTCTACATTTTCAGCTGGTTCACAGTGCGGCTGCCAGAGCCTTGATGGGAGTATGGTACCAGCGACACCTGCGTTATATTGATTGCACTGCTTTCTAGTTTGTTTCTGGATTGAGTTTAAAGTACTGGTTTTAACCTTTAAAGCCCAGTACAGTTTGGGTCCAACATATTAATTGAACCGTCTGCATTTGCACCATTTTGCTCACACTATGACATCTCCCTCCGAAGCTCTCATATACACAGTGGGGTGCGGGTGGGGGTAGAACTGCAAACAATGAGATAAGAGGAAAATGAAATGCAGGAAATGCAGGCAGTGATAATTACACCGTTAATAAGAGGATAGTAAATTGAAGAAGTAAATTTTATTAGAAATATGATTGTGGAGAACTGTTACAAGGTGATACAATGAAATTCAGTTGGGGGGATTTGAGGAAGTCAGTTAACAAAGAAAGTTAAACTTACTTCTAAAACCTAAGTGTCCCCCCCCCCTTTTCTCTTTTTCTATATTTAGTATTGTAATGTGTTTTCTTTTGTGTTTTGTATGTTATTTCTGTTATAAATGTGGAAAATTAATTTAAAAAAATTTAAAAAAGATAATTACACCATTAACGGGTTATTCACAAAATCGCTGTTGGTGATAACACATACATCCTGGCATTGAAAATAAAGAGTCTTGGATTTGATTAATAATAATAATAATAATAATAATTTATTGTTTGTACCCCGCCCATCTGGCTGGGTTTCCCCAGCCACCCTGGGCGGCTTCCACAAAGACCAAAAATACACTAAGATGTCACACATTAAAAACTTCCCTGAACAGGGCTGCCTTCAGATGTCTTCTGAATGTCAGGTAGTTGTTTATATCTTTGACATCTGATGGGAGGGCGTTCCACAGGGCGGGCACCACTACCAAGAAGGCCCTCTGCCTGGTTCCCTGTAGCTTTGCTTCTTGCAATGAGGGAACTGCCAGAAGGCCCTCGGCGCTGGACCTCAGCGTCCGGGCAGAATGATGGGGGTGGAGACGCTCCTTCAGGTATACTGGGCCGAGGCCGTTTAGGGCTTTAAAGGTCAACACCAACACTTTGAATTGTGCTCAGAAACGTACTGGGAGCCAGTGTAGGTCTTTCAAGACCGGTGTTATGTGGTCTTGGCGGCTGCCCCCAGTCACCAGTCTAGCTGCCGCATTCTGGATTAGTTGTAGTTTCTGGGTCACCTTCAAAGGTAGTCCCATGTAGCGTGCATTGCAGTAATCCAAGCGGGAGATAACTAGAGCATGCACCACTCTGGCGAGACAGTCTGGCGAAGCAGGTAGGGTCTCAGTCTGCATACCAGGTGGAACTGGTACCAGGTGGAGCTGATGAAGTAGGTGATATGCCAAAGATATTCCAAAGCGCTTGCGCCACAATAAATTTGCTAGTCTTTAAGACGCTCTGTTGTTTTTGCTGCAACAGACTAGTATAGTTACATGTCTGGAAAGTTATCAACAGGATAGCCCTGCAACTGACCATGTTTTTGTTTCTACTACAACAGTATTAGGGCTTAAATTTATGATTCAGACCACATATTTACAAACCTGTTTGTTAAGATTTATCTATTTGAGTCATACATTTCAATTATTGAGATTTTTTTTTCTTTTTCTAGGTTAAAGTATTTGAACCTATATTGTGTATACCAGAAGATCCACGGAGGAAAACATGTCTTATTTACTCAAAGAATTTCTAAAATGTGGTTTTGCCTGCCAAATGCATAGAGTAGGAACATTATTAATTGGAAAACATACGCTGAAAAATTCCAAAGCCTTCAGTGGACAACAACTGAACACTTCACAAGCTTTATCTCAAGTTAGTGCCAAGAATGTGGACTCTTTCAGTTATGTAATTGTTGGAGCTGGATCTGCAGGATGTGTATTAGCCAACCGATTGACAGAAGATCCTCACAGCACTGTTAAACTCCTGGAAGCCGGGCCAAAAGATACCATTTTGGATAGCAAGCAATTGCTGTGGAAGATCCATATGCCCGCTGCACTAACCTACAACCTATGTGATGAGAAATATAACTGGTATTACCACACAACACCACAGAAGCACATGGATAATCGAATTATGTATTGGCCCAGAGGAAGAGTGTGGGGGGGATCATCATCCCTCAATGCTATGGTGTATATTCGGGGTCACGCAGAGGATTACAACAGGTGGAGCAAGGAAGGGGCTGTTGGATGGGATTATGAGTTTTGTTTGCCATATTTTAAGAAAGCACAGACACATGAGCTGGGTGCTGATTTGTATCGAGGTGGGAATGGTCCACTTAATGTGTCCAGGGGAAAAACAAAAAACCCTCTTCACCGTGCATTTTTGGATGCAGCTCAACAAGCTGGGTATCCCTTCACAGAGGATATGAATGGCTTTCAACAAGAAGGCTTTGGTTGGATGGATATGACAATACACAAAGGTTAGCCTTCAAAGAATGTTTGTAAACTTGTCTGTTTACCAAATAATAATAATCAGTCTACATGAATAATCACAATTGTTTTTGAAACAGTGTGCCGTGAAGCCCTGAGATTCCTTGGAAGTTTGCCAAGGATTTCTCAGTAAAATCACTAATGATGGACAAGTTTATCCAAAAGACAGTTTGATCACTGCTGCTGATCTTTCTATGCTATGTATATTTGCAAGGTGTGTTTATTTTATGTATTCTGTTACTTCTTCACGCAGTGCATATTTAAACCATGGAACCTGCTCCCACAGGAGGCAGTGATGGCCACCAACACTTTCAAAGAGGATTAGACAAATTCATGGAGGAGAGGGCTGTTGATGGCTACTAGCCATGAAGCCAATGCTCTGCCTCCACAGTTTGAGGCAGCAGTGCTTCTGGAATACCAGTTTCTGGAAACTAGAGGGTGGGGAAGTGTGCTCTTGTGTTTGAATCCAACTTGCGAGCCAAATACATGACCACTGTGAGAACAGGATGTTGGACCAGATGGGCCATTTGTCTGATCTGGCAGGGTCTTATATTCTTTTTTTTTTATTCAACTTAATTAATATTTATAAGAAGTTGTTGCGGGGTTAGTTAGGGAAGCCAGAAATGAGTGTGAAACAGCAACAATAACCACACAAATGTATCTAATTTACCTCTCTTCTGGTAAACATGTCTTGTTGACTTGGATTAAATGATCTAATATGGAATTACTATGGAAACCAATCTGCAGAAAGCATTCACTTCAGTAGAACTGATTTGTCAGTTTACTGAAATTAGTTTTTCTCGCTGAATGAGAATGCCAATTGATGGCCATCTTTTGCATCCACTAAATTTGTAGAATAATTTTTGACAGCACTTTTAACCACTTGATTTGCATTTAATTCTTAAATGTAGATAGTCTCTCTCTCTCTCTCTGTCTCTCTTTTGCAAGGTATTATGCACCCAGTCCACAAAACTACTATTCGAACCCTTCCCTTGCCCCCAGCAAAGGTGATCAGCACTGTCAGTTTTTGGAGTCTGGTGGGATTAAGAGTACAGCAATAGGCATAGAGTGTTATATTTGTGATTCTACAGATTGAGGCAGAACTTCAGTTAGGGGCAGAAATGATAAATTCACACAGCGTCCTGCCCAGCAGGGTGTCCCCCCCCCCCATTTTATGTATGGGAGATGTGTGTGTGTGTGTGTAAACTTATTCCAGTGGGCAAGTTAATAGATCGCAAGTTGCTGGATTGGAGCAATTATTTTAAAGGAGAAGAACAAATGCAGAATTTCAAAACAGCGAGAAAGTCATTTCTGTAGCTCTGAAAGGGCATAGATTATTTTGGTTACTTCTGTTATATGTAAACCTATATTTTGTAGGTCAAAGATGGAGCACAGCTAGTGCTTACCTTCGCCCTGCATTGCCACGCCCAAACTTGTCCGCAGAAGACAGTACACTTGTTATAAAAATTTTGTTTGAAGGGACCAAAGCCATTGGCATTGAGTATGTTAAAAATGGAGAAAAGAAAAAGGTAAGATTTAAATTTCCTATCCAGAAAGAAATTTCTGGAAAGGTAATAGATTTTTAGTTGTGATAAAAATAAAATGTTACTGCAGCAGAGTTATAGCAAAGCTGCTGTGCTGCTTGAAGTAGCTACACTGCTTGAAGTCGTTACACTACAAAGTTACAAATGAAACTTTGATATACTATATATGAACATGTACCACCGATGAAGCCCATGAGAGCGAAACAAGGCATTATTCCGGAAATCCTTGTCAACTCTGTGGAACTGTAGTAGGCTCCAATATGGACTTTATGAACATATGTGGAACAGAAACTACCAGATATTTGGTCTTTATGAATGAACTGATCTATTGGGACTTCCGTCTATATTATTGCACTTTATCGCCGAAGAATTGATGCTTTTGAATTCTGGTGCTGGAGGAAACTCTTGAGAGTCCCATGGACTGCAAGAAGATCAAACCTATCCATTCTGAAGGAAATCAGCCCTGAGTGCTCACTGGAAGGACAGATCCTGAAGCTGAGGCTCCAATACTTTGGCCACCTCATGAGAAGAGAAGACTCCCTGGAAAAGACCCTGATGTTGGGAAAGATGGAGGGCACAAGGAGAAGGGGACGAAAGAGGACGAGATGGTTGGATAGTGTTCTCGAAGCTACTAACATGAGTTTGACCAAACTGCGGGAGGCAGTGGAAGACAGGAGTGTCGGACACGACTAAATGACTAAACAACAACAAAATGTGTTGTTTATATGCAAGATAAACATTTGATATTGTGATAAGAATATATAGAAGAGTATTGTTTATGTGAATGCACAGCCGATTACATCTTGTGTGTTTGTCAAACAGTCAGATCCGGCTGACTGTCTAGACTCCAGCTGTCTGGACTAACACAAATAGTATGGAAAATGACATTTATGACCCAGCTGCTCTCTGAAAGGTTGTTTTGAAATACTGATTTTATTATATCAAAATTATATTTATTAACAATTAGCTTTCTTTTATTTCAGGTTTTTGCTAGTAAAGAAGTTATTTTAAGTGGAGGTGCCATAAATTCCCCACAGTTACTTATGCTGTCTGGAGTTGGAAATGCAGATGACCTAAAAAAATTAGGAATTCCTGTTGTCTGCAACCTTTCAGGTGTGTATCTAATACTGTGTTTGGGTTGAATATAGTTCTGCTTACACTGATCAACTGCTTGCCTTGGAATCTAAGATAAGTTAACTAAAGGAAGTTAGTCAGTTGCAGGGAGTGATGGAAAACTTTACCCCTATGTTGTTCCTTAAGTTACCTTATCTTATAATCCAAGCTGTACTCATTTCTATAATGTTGGCAGTTTTTTTGTTGTTGTTTCTGCTAGGAGTTGGCCAGAATCTTCAAGATCATTTAGAAGTGTACGTACAACAGAAATGCACTCAACCTGTAACATTGTATAAAGCACAAAAGCCTCTTCAGATGGTCAAGATTGGGCTTGAATGGTTCTGGAAATGTACAGGTAGGACTTAAAATAGTGTCATGTGATGCTGTTAGATAGGGATAGCAAACTGGCTTTTAAAATAAAAGGGGGCTATCCAAGTGAATGTACATACCTGTGAGCACTCTGATTAGAGAAACCTTTGACCAGTAAACACATTTTATCTATACCAGCCCCCCCCCACACCTCTTCATTCACCAACCCCACCTATACCCTTTACCAAGATTCCCTCACCAGACCCCCCCCCCACACACACCTTGACAACTCCCCACCCCTGGACCTTGCCAGTCCCTTACAGCATGCCCAACACCTACATCTAGCCCTTGCCAACACCCTCCTCCTCACCCCAATAACCCTCGAGACCTTTCCCATTCCTTCTCATGCTGATGCAGCCAAGCAGGACAAAGGGGTGACCTGGTAGGTGGAGCCCTGCAGGAAGGAGGTCAGAAGTGGCAGCCAGCTGGCATTGCGATCTGCCGCCACCACCTTATCCCTGCTGATTCTTTATCCTAAGCAGTGATGGAGACAGTGGATTACTAGGCTGGCTGCCTGCCTCTTCTAACCACCTTCCTCCTGCCTGCTCTTAGTTTGTCAGTTAATCTTACTGACTTTAGTGGGGCTTTCTTCTGAGAACACAGCTGTCTAGGATCCACATATTAGCATCAAGATAACTCGTGTTTCTTCCACGTGTTCCCCTCCAACTGCGTCTTCTACCTCCACACACAGGAGTCAAATATCCCTCAGAATCCTTCAGAAAGGATATTGCCAGGAATATGCTTTCTCTCAGCCGGAACTGTTTTTTATATAAAAAACAAAATTCAAAACAAATTTATATAAAAAACAAAATTCTCTTCCCCATTGCACAATTTCTGAATCTCCCCTATGGTATTTCCATTCTTCAGGTGACGGAGCCACTGCTCATCTAGAGTCTGGGGGATTTATCAGAAGTCGACCTGGAGTTTCTCATCCAGATATTCAGTTTCACTTCCTCCCTTCTCAGGTGATTGATCATGGACGTGTTGCTTCTCAACTGGAAGCTTACCAAGTGAGTGGTACAAGAACACTAATTATGAAGAAACAGAAGTACTACCTGAAAAATTGTGCTGCCATAATTCCATTTTACCTGTAGCATATACAGTGGTACCTCTGGTTAAGAACTTAATTCGTTCTGGGGGTCCGTTCTTAACCTGAAACTGTTCTTAACCTGAGGTACCACTTTAGCTAATGGGGCCTGCCATGCCGCTGCTGCGCAATTTCTGTTCTTATCCTGAAGTAAAGTTCTTAACCCAAGGTACTACTTCCAGGTTAGCGGAGTCTGTAACCTGAAGCGTTTGTAACCTGAGGTACCACTGTAAATAGAAAAGTCAGATTATGTCCTTCAGCATCCTTGGTAATCACTCTGTCATAGTAAAACAACAGAGAAAGATCTAAACCAGACCATTTCTCTTTCATGGTACCCCTCAACATGGCACCCACAGATGCCATTGTATCCATCAGATATTTTCGTTGGTGCCCAGTGGGATTCCCTGTCACTTCTGGGTTTTTAATTTAAAAAAAATCATTTTTGCAGACTCTCTCCTTTTTCTTCTATCTTCATCTGTGGCTGGGTTGACTACAAAGAGACCCACAGGCCTGCACATGCTCTATTCTTCTTTACTTCCCCTTCCCATTAATGCTTCTGGGATGCATGTGGAATCAGGACATCTTGTTCTATTTTCTTTATGGAAGCCGCCTTGAGTCCTGGACTGGGAAAAAGTTGGAATATAAATAAAAAATATAATTATAGTAATAGTGTCAGGGGTTCAGGGACAGAGGCACAGGGTAGGCAGGAGATGGAGAGCGATGGGGATGAATCCCAGGACAGTGAGGAAGAGGATGACAATGACTCTAGAGATTCCATGAGTCTTTCCAGCGAATCAGAGGATTCCCAGAAGGGGGCGCTGGTGGTCAAGGCCAGGGGAGCCCCAGGGGGGACTTGTCAGGAGCAGGGGGCCAGCGGGGGATCCCAAAGTGGCAGCTGGGCGTCAGGACCAGCCTCCCCGCCAGAGTGCAGCGAAGGGGGTGGAGGTTCCAGTGTATCAGGGGAGGCGGCTCCGGCAGTAGAGAAAGGAGGGAGGTCGGAGCAAGCCACCCTCCCGGAAGGGGAGGGGAGTAGTGAAGGGAGTAGCGTAGCTGTCAAAAGGAAAGTTAGAGGTTGGGGGCGCGCGCCAAGTTCAAATGTAGAGGCGCGCGGAAGTACAGGGAGCCCGGAGGAGGGGCCAGGTCCCAAAGCCCGCAGGAGGGGGCAAGAGCAGTCTGATTCCGCGTCGGAGGAATCCAGGAGGGGCGAAACCCCAGTGGGCAGAAAGACCCTGTGGAAAAGGAAAGAGAGAAAGAGGTGGAGCAGCGCAAGCCTCTTAAACTGGTGCAGGGCGGGGACAGATTCAGAAGGGACTTCAGCGGTCTAAGCCTAGCAGACGTAGGGCTGCGCGCCTCGGATCTGAAGCAAACAATGAACTGCAATAAACACTTTTATATATAAGAAAAGAAAGGCGTTGGTCTTTTGTGAGCTGAGACTTGAGGCAGCCCTGACAAATAGTAATAATTTTTCATAAGAAAGGAAAGAAAGAGGGTGGAGGCCTCACAGCCTCACCTCAGAATTCTTCAGAAAAGGCGAAAAGGGACCTTGCTGCCGCCTGCTGTGTTAGGGGAAGGTGGAATGATTGAGGGAGGAGATGTCCCTGGATATTGTTTTTGAGGGTGCACATGTAATGCCTCCTGTTTTTGTATGGTGGTTTGTTTGGCAGTGGGGTGTTTTGAGGAGGATGTTGTGTCTGCATTGTGGGTTAGGGATTAACTGTTCTGGAGCTGAGGTTCTTGTATTCAGATGTACTATGGACAACTTATAGAGAAGTCAGTTTTTAAAACTATATTAATTTAGAAAGAACATCCTGATAGCTTATTTCATATTCTTTGGGGGCTATTGCAGGTTCATGTTGGACCTATGCGAAGTACAAGTGTAGGATGGCTAAAGCTGAAAAGTACAGACCCAAGAGAGCATCCTGTCCTTGAGCCCAACTATTTGTCAACAGGTAAGTTGCATAGGTTATCTGTATTCTATACCTTGTCCCTTTTGGTTTGTGGTTCAAAACCATGAGAGCACTGCTTTGTATTTTGTTTTAGTTTCATTTTCCATCCATCCCAAACTATGTAGAACATGGCAAAGTGGTCATGTATCATCTACTGAGAGCCCAGTTCTCTCAGATAACTATGTTTCCCCACATGTGTAACTGTTGTTGTGGTCATAGTCATCACCACCACCATTATTAAATAATTGCCTTCCACATATGCCTCATGGCGATGTACAAAGCATTAAAAACACTAAAAATGACATCAAATTTAAAAACAATACAGAGTACACATTCATGGCATAGACCTTTTTATCCAGCTGGAAAAATTTGTAGGTACAAAAATACCTTCAATTGTTTCTAGAAATTGTTCCTGAAAATTTGCTGTTTCCAGGTTGGTAGAACCCAATGGAATCAGGTTGCCTGAAGTGAGCCAATACAAAATAATAACAGTACAGGCCATAATTAAAATGTCTAGAAAGGCATGTTGAGAACCTTCTGTTTACTTCGACTGGATATTCCTCAACTTCTGGTTGTAGTACTGCGGTCTAAAATTTTGTGTGCTGTTCTGTGCATGCAAAGCTCTTGCAGATGCATGATGCACCATTGAAGGAGCAGATACATAAACATGCATACCATGCAGCTTCCACAGCTATATGAATTTGCTCTATCATTAAAGTTTTCAGTTAGAAAACAGAGGGTTGTCTGAATTCAACACTAATGTTGATCACATAGTAAATCTCGATAGGAAAGTACTAACTGAGTGAAATGCTAAATAGAAGTGGCTCACTGGAGGGGACAGAGCTGCTGGCACGTGGGTTGCTGTTTTGTACTGGGAGAGGAGCAAGATGGCCAAAAGGTTGGCATGATGGAAATGGACCTTGGAGCCAGCTTTGGGGGAGATGCCTCTCTCTCTCTCTCTTGATTAGCAAAAAAGGTATTAAATAAGGCAATACCCATTCCCTGCCTGTCCTGTTCTTGACTTCTCACATTTTACTTGCATTTCTAAGATACTGCCTGTATGTAATAGGCAGTACAGTAATAATGCTCAGTGTTGAGCATGCTTAGAATCTTTGTCTTTGTCTTTCTTATTTACAGAAATAGATGTCTGGGAATTTCGTCAGTGTGTGAAGCTAGCAAGAGAGATATTTGCTCAGGAAGCCTTTGAAAAATTCCGTGGACCTGAAATTCAGCCAGGAAGCCATGTTCAGTCTGATGGAGAAATAGATGCCTTCATAAGACAAAAGGCTGATAGTGCCTACCATCCTTCATGCACTTGTAAAATGGGACAGAGTTCTGATCCCACTGCTGTGGTTGATCCCCAGACCAAAGTTATAGGGACAGAAAACCTGAGAGTTGTTGATGCCTCAATAATGCCTAGTATCGTAAGTGGAAATTTAAATGCCCCAACCATCATGGTAGCAGAGAAAGCTGCTGATATAATCAAAGGACTACCATCGCTTCAAGAGAAAAATGTTCCTGTATATAAACCCAAAACTTTGGAAACTCAGCGATGAAATAGCTGTGATGTTCTCTGCAGAATGTATTCTAATAATAATTGAAAATCAACTTTCTATTTCAGTCAAACAAAGAGATTTGGTGTGTAATGAAAATTGTTCAGAAAATAGCTGCACGCTCAAGTAAGAACAGGTAAAGATATATAAGAAACTGCTTGATAACAGCATGGCTGATATGCATAGATATTTATTACTTCATGTAGTAGGATCTTATGATGGAATTGACTTAAGATCTTGATTATTTAGGATGTAGTTTGTGGGCTTACGGAAGAATTTCCCTACACTATAACATGGATATTATATCAGATTTTCTCAGGGCTATACAGAATATAGAAGACTGAGCCTACACATTAAAGAGGACTGGTTGATCTAATACTTAAATGAAGCCACAACAAAGTTCGACTGAAAGCTTTGTTTTGGGGTTTATCTTAACTGGAACAATTAGAACCAACTAAATTTGTTGAGTTGTGACTAAAGTTAGGACCTCCCCCCCAATAATTTTTTGTAGGACCATTTGTCCCCTATAAAAGCAATTAATGAGTTCAACAAGTGCACAGAATAATAGTATAGATAAACAAAAAAAGAGACTATCTCCAGCTGTCAACGGCTTCTGTTACTCTTAATAAATTACAGGTACAGCAAGTTACGTAATGGTTGCCTATGAAGCATTAGATGTCAACTTGGATGTTGAGGACATGGTTGTTGTACAGCCTAAGTTTAGCTGAACCTTCTTGTGCTTATAGTAGCAGGCCCACATGTTCAGGTTTCTGTGTGCAATTTAGTGAATAATTTAGTCGTTCAGTCATTCATATAGGAACTAAAATATTCACTGCGCCCAGGAGTACTGTTTCCCTGGGGAGGGAGTTCCAGGGCCATAGAAAGCACCTGATCTTCCTCTCTGAGGACAAGGAGGCTGCTCTGACCTTTAAAGAGGAAGAGCTAATGCTGGATTGCCCTTTTTTGTCACCGTGACAGCTTCCACAGCTGTCGCCCAACTTATGGGATGGTTCTGGTATTAGTAGGGCTGAAAAGAGGGGCGTCAGGGGAAGACTGGATTCATAATCAAAAGGAGGCAGACCCTTTCCAGTTTCCCAACACATCCCTAAATTAATGTTGCCTCTCTTTTCAGCCTTACCAAGCTTGGAGACCTTTTAGGCAACAAGTGACTAATACATTGGTACCTTGGATTACAACCATTTTGGATTACAACCACGTCAAACCCAGAAGTGTGTGTCTCTCTCTTTGAATTACAACCCATTTTGGGGGGGATTACAACCCCCCCTTTTTTGGGGGGGGAGGCCCCATTGGCAAAAGCGCGCCTTGGGTTACAACCTGTTTTTATTTATAACTGGACCTCCGGCATGGATTATGGTTGTAAACCAAGATATCACTGTACATTTAATAAACTTTAAATAGTAGTAATAATAATAAAAAACAACACCCAGGAAATAAACGAGTTAGCATAGTTTCTTCCCATTTATTATGTCCCACTTTAATTGAAGGGAAATTATTTAAAAAGTAGAAAAGGACAGAAATGCAGGACCCCTTTTTGGTACTTCTGCCTTGCTAGTGAGAATGCAAGTTCCTTCCCTCCTCTCCTTAAAATTGTGACCTAATCTGCTTTGATACAAATTATACATGGCAGATAATTTAGTGACAGGCAATTGAAAGCAGAAAAGGACACCTGGAGAAAATGATGTTCCTTAACACCTTAACCTAAACTGTACCTGGTTGTACTCATTAGGCTGGAGGAATGGTGTTGCTATCATTTCTTCATGCAGTAAAATCCCCAGCAGTTTTCACAGGGCACACTCTAGCCAAGGCCAAAGGGGACAGAAGACTCTGGGTTTCCAGTAGGGTGAGGATCTTGGGCTACTGCAGTCACAGGATTTGACATGATAATGAAATAGAGCTGGGGTTGTAAATTTTTGGCATAAATCCAAATTGCACCATTTCAGATTTCATCAGAACGTCTGAATAAAGAACCTCATAGAAATAATAATAATAATTCTTTATCGCTTGCTTGAATGAATTTATAGGTCAATCTTAAATGTACCTTTTCTGTTATTGACTATAACAAAGGTTACCATGAACATATTTTAATTGTTTATAGCTATGGATGTTTCATTGTGTCACTTGTTTTTAATTATCTGGCTTTCAGTGTAATATATTTTCTAATAGCAGCTTGCTGTTTTTTCACTTTCGTTCTGCTGCTGTGTTCATCTTTATTACTTAGTTGTCAAGGAAGAATTGCTTATCACTGAGGGCTATCACTTACTAGCCAAACTTTGGTCTGGGTGCTTACGTAAATGGTAGTCCCATGTTGACTAATCAAGGAAATCCTCCTTGTGTATTTTCCACATAGGATCAAAAGTAAGAGAAAAATACCAGCACTGCTATGTCATCTAGTAGGAAATCCCTGGCTCTTGTAGTCACACTTGAACTAAAATCACTTGATCCTTACTCATTACACTTTTCTCATATATTTCATAAATGGGTATTGCAACTTTGTCCAAGTTAAATTTCTCAGATCAGTGTTCTCTGTTTTGTACATTGTTGGCACAACCTTGCAAAGTTAGTAGTGGATAATGTCCCAGATAACTTGAGTTTCATTGATTTCATTTAATGAACTCATGATTAACTTACGCTGGGTTGAGCCCTTTGTATATAATATTAAAAAGCAACTGTAGAAGATGAATTCCTGATGTTTCTAAACAGGTACAGTTGTTTAGAATAATTATTACATGTTCAGAATCCTTATTTAAAATGCAGCTAATGTAATTACATGCTTTTAAACATTTTCTAGTGTGCTGCTAATCTTCTCTCCCCCCCCCCCATATTTCTAGGATATATTTTTGCATTTGCCCTCTGTAGAATCTGTTTTGAAAAGCTGTGTAAAATGAACTTCCCTAATTTAACACCTATAATTTGCTGCTTTGTGAGGCAAAAGCAGCACTATGATGTAGTATGATATTAAAATACAAAGTATAGATTTAATGCTGTGTACAGATCTGCGTATGCGTCTGTGAACTGCATTGACATATCAGTACTTCTGAAGCTGGTGAACAAATGGTCACCAGAGTCAGTTTTGATTAGGCAAGAGTGGCTTTTCTCACCACCTGACACAGTTCACTAGTACTACCATTGCTGAGTGTACCTGCTGTCCATAAGGGGCAAGTGCACATGGACCTACCCTATCATAAACCACTAGTTTTAAGAGCTTAATGTATGTGGCTGTTTTATTTTAGGTTTTTAACCTTTGCAACATAATCTAGCCATAGGCATTGCACACAGAATGTCCCTATTCTACATACATTCACAGTGGGGAGTAAGGCCCATTTATGTCAGTGGACATATACGGTTGGCTCACACAGGCATGTTTGTGTTTAAGCTGGTGTGTGATAATACAATGTCATTTGTGTTTGATCAACCACACCATTGCAGCCCTCTAGTCAACAGCACATGAATGAACCAGCCCTTCTAAGTAAACAGGCACATGATTAGGCAGAAAGCCAATTTGTACATCTGAATCATGCTTGCTGGACCAGTGAGCCTGAAACCATCTTCTCTGTTTACTTTTTACATTACTGTAGTTTTATAAACTCAGAAATTTTCATTATGAAATGAGTTAACATTGGCCAATACTGCAAGGAACTTGGGAGGATTATGGAAAGTTTATTATTATTAATAGAATTTATATCCTACTCTTCCTCCTGAAGGAGCCCAGGGCAGCATACACACCTACAATTAAAAACAAAACATTAAAAACACATTATTATTATTTTAAAAAACAATTCCAATACAGCTGCAGACTGGGAAAGATTTCAGCTTAAAAGGTTTGTTTAAGGATCTGAACCCAAGGTATTGTTTGTCAGCATGTGAGCAACATAACAAGTGCAGTAATCAGAACCTTTTAACTGTAGTTAGCCCCCTATTAGATTCCTTGGGACTTTCAAGGCAACATCATCCACTTGAGAAAAGTGGAAACAGGTTAAAAAAACCTGCTGACTCAAAAGCTGGCTGGAGGGACAACTGCAGATGCTCTAAGCAGGTCCTGCTACCTGGTGTTGCTGCAAAGCAGTAAAACTGGAGCATTGTAATTAACTGGGAAGAAGAACGGCATGTTGGCATAAGAATGCTACTGAAGAGAAAATGTGACTGCAGTGAGCACTGTCCCATAAGAAATCAGGTAAATAATTTCTGTGATAAATGTTCTGTCATTAAACTGGGACCAAAATGATTTACTCATCATGATAAAAGTCGTAGATCAATCAGTGTGATGCAAACAGTGAGTTTTTAATAGAGAGACTTTACTGAGGCAATTGTAGTGTGCTGTACTGCATTCAGGGCATTCAGTCCAGTATAGCATGATTACCTTTGTGGCTTTTAGAATGCAGAGATCTTCCAAATCATATGATTTATTAGCCCACTATGATGTGATTGATGTAGAGCGCCATTTTAAAATACTGCATATTACTAAAAGATGCTGTGGTAGAAGATAAAATACCTGGTTTAATAGTTGTTTACATAACTGCAGATGATTCTCCATCCATGTTATTGTATAATATATATGAACCTGAAGGTTATTGTAAACAGTATAAGCAACTGTTTATCATGCTGCCAGAACAGTGGTGCTTAATCCCTATATTCCATTTTTTTTTGTGTGTTTCTGTTTATTTTCCCCATGGTTTATTCAGCATGATTTTACTATCATGACAAATGCTGTCCTGGTTCAATGCTGTGGCTGAATTTACAGCAGGTAAGGGATCTCCTTCCCCAGTTAATAGTTCATAAAAATGAGCTCAGCATTTATAATTCCCCAGCTATATCCTAATTGCAACATAGAAGTAATATGTTAATAAGAGAAAACACTTTGCTTTGCATCATAGTTTATGAAGCTAGAGGCCCAGCAATTTGCTGAAAAAAAGTTTGGGGCAAAAAAATAGTCATCAGGGGGTGGAGGTGGGGGATGAAAAACAGATGTGCCTAAATTCCTGTATCAGCACAACATGAATGTACATGTTCAGCACCAATGAACTCTGGGAATGATTGCAGTTGCCATAGGAACATGAGGTTCTGAGAGTGAAATCAGCTGAAACAGCTGAGGTTAAAAATGACAGTTGGGGACTGTATGTTGTATGTCTTGAGCTGCAAGAGATGAGAGCTTTCTGAATTTCCATAGCATGAAAAAGATGAGTTGTTGGACACAAGACCAGTACAGCAAATTGAGGGCAGTTTGGGCTGGGCATCTGTGAAGGGCCCTGGAAGTCTGTAGGCTGTGGAGTGGCAGCAGGAGTGGGAACAAAAAGGGCTTGTAGTTTTTCGTTTTTTAGCAGGATTGGCAGTGTGTGTGTGACTTTCCTTCTCTGGCATAATGAGGTCTCTCATGTGCTAGGTGGCAATAAGTTTATGTATTTTCTCTGGCAAGGCTAGAAAACCGTAGTTGCTGGATTTTTGCTAGGGATCTACTTACATTGTGTAATTTATCATGAATTACTGTTCTATATTATTATCATTTCTACAGTGCAAAGTGCAAAGTTCTTCTCAATCATCTTGTATTTTATAGCAATTTTCATTATAGCGCAAACATTTGGTCATTCAGTAGAGGATTTTTGAATCTGCTGTTTGTCAAGTTGCATGACTAATTTAAATTGATCCAACTGAAATCAGATACCGTATAGGGCAGCCTTTCACAACCAAGTTGGACTACATCTCCCACATCCTCCTGACTATTGGTCATACTGGCTGGGGCTGATGGATGTTGGGAGTCAGGAACACCTGGAGAAAACCAGGTTGGAGAAGGCTGGTATAGAGACATCAAAGGTTGCTGAGTCTAGGTAGTAGCATCTCCATTCCTCCTAATATTTATGGCCAACACAACTTTAGTAACGAGGAACTTTCCAAACAAGTTACCAGCCAAATGAAATGTGCCATTATTTGGATTCTGCTTGTGATGGACAACAAAAACAAGTTCTGGAGTTACTGGTCTTTTGCCACCCTAAATTGAACCTGTAATCTGATTCTACATAAAGGCCCCATTCGCATAATCTGTCCCCATTTTTCCCTGGCAGATGGATTGAGGCCTACTCATGTAAGGTGCTTATATTTGTAGAAACACACAAATACACACACCGTTTATTTTAGAGCTCTGGTATAAGCCCAAGGCTTGCTTCCATGCTGTGCTGCATGGTAGAATGAACAGATACAGAGAGTCTACAGGTGTGAACTAGTCTGAGAAAGTCATTCTCAATTAGTTTTGTTGAGATGGGAGGCAGAGACCGGATGTAAAGAGCAACCTGATCAACTATATTGGTTTCTGATACTTGTACTTATCTGACCCTGAAAAGTGTCTTGCCAGGGCCGAGAGCTTCTTCCCTTCCATTCCTTTTCCATGTAATTGCAAAACTCAAATGTTTCCTCCTCCATCTAAGCAAATCAACCCAGGAAAGGCTACTGACAACTTGAGAAAGTGAAAGCCTTTTCTTTTTTACAATTTCTGTATGGCTCATAAACTACTGGGAGATTGTTCTGTTGAAGCAAATTGCACAGCTCCCATTTATTATAGGGATGCTTGTACAAGAAGTACTTATTTACCTATGGATTATGTGTCCATGATGTCAGGAGATAACCACCTTCAGGAAGCTGCTAGTAAAAAGAGCCCCAAGTATAATAAAATTATTACACATTTTTATTCCGAAGAACATTTTGCATTTCTTTTCATACAAAATGATGTAGGTCAAGAAACAATTTACAAACCCTTAAATTCTCTCCTGGCATTTGAAAGAATGATTCAAGAAGAGGTCTGTAAGGTATCCATAGCAAATTGCCACTGTGTACAAAATGGTTATATTAACATAGTTTGTATAGGTCACACTTTTTAAAATGTGATTTGAATTGCTACCTATTTTGTTAATACAGATAAACCCTGATAAGGTTACTTGGCAAAGCAAGTCAATTTATCGTGTTAATAAAATAGATTTTTGATATTCACCTGCCTCCAAAATTGCATTAGCCTCAATATCAGGATTTTACTGCATCATGGACAAATGTCTAAGCCCTCCTTTGATTGCATAAAAATAAATCCTGGAAACAGTCCACATAGAACAACAAAAGTTGAGGCCACCATGCCATCCATTTCCCCAACATATAAGGAATCTTTTGGTTCTGCAAATGACTGCTTCATCACACATTCCACTTCAAGCAGAGTAACTTGTTAACATTTTGCATCCACCAGCTAAATTATTTCTTCATAAGAATTCTCTACACCAAGTAAAATACTTGGTCAGTTAATCTGTAAATATATACACTTCAAGGTTAAAAGAAAACCTTGTTAGGCGTAGCCTAATTCAATTCATTTCTTTTTATTTACCGGTTATTGCAGGAGTTGTAGTATAAATAAAAATCAGAAGTTTCCAAATAAAAAAGATAACAGTTAATTCCAAATCTCTTAACTTTCCAAATATAAGACTATAAATAGTCATCTTCCATGTTTTAAATAAAGTGAGACTCCTATAGGCCCAAAATATTTTATAAAATCTCTGTAGCATCAAGTTTCTCAAATCTTTACCTCGAAAGCATTTTACAATGAAGAAATAAGAGGTGGCTCTATTTAAATATTTAATCCTAAAGCTCTATACAATCCAAGTAAAAATACTTCTATCTAGAATTCTGTGGAGAATTACAATAATTAGGCTCCATAAATATTGCTGCAGTTCAATTACGGTACAATAATTACAAAATATAGAACATCTCTTTACAAATACAAATGTTTGTAGATTACAATTTATTTACAATAATTTCTGCTATATAATTTTTAACAAACTATCTTATCTAACTCTACTTTAACCTGGTTGCAAGTGCATTGGTAAAAATGCAATTATTCCAGTATATTTTGCCCTTAATGTGACAGTCATAAAACAGACTATCTTTAATGATATTTTGCTATGTAAACTGGTGTTACATACGAGAGAAATGCTTTTTAGCATCAGTCCAATATAACAATCTCATGTAGGTAGTGTTTGACAAACTGTATTAGACAAATACTTTAAAAAAAAGGAGGCAAATTTGAAAATAATATCTGAGTGGGTATGTTGAATGTAGTGGACATTTGATATGCCATATAATCAGAGGTAATGACTTTCATCACCATATCCTTCTCATGCAGACTTTCTTTTTTGGTGCCAAACCTTTTTCCGCTGAGAAAGTTTTACACTCTGAAGGGCAGCAGCACAAAACTGAAAGGCAGCAATCTTTCAACTTTTTCTTCAACATCTGAAAACAGGCTGGTTAGAATCTCTTTCAGTCTAATAACCAACCTTCACTCACTGATGAGCTCAGGATTCTATAGCAAAGGACTTGTCAACATCCTGCCATTCTGATCCTGTTTCACCACACTGGAGATATTTAAGAAGAAATAAAAGTATGGCTTCCTCGCAATGTGACATCATCACTCGTGCAAAACTTGATTCCTTATTAATTCCAACTAGTGCCTAGCATCTTGGAACTATGAGGCACTTTTGTTTATTTAAAATCAAACTTTTTTTTCTTGCTAAATACTATAAGGTTGTAATGCATATCATTTCATCAGCTAAGTCTTCTTCATATTTACCAGTATCTGGCTCTTCATCACTATAGCCAGGACCAAAGTCTTGAAGTTCATAATCTTGTCTATTTAAAATGGGGAACATGTCACCATTGGCTCCATTGCTAATGTTCCCATTGAGAAGATTACTCGCAGCACTTTCCATTTCATCAATAGTCATGTCACAAGCATCAGCAATCTCATGTTTTGTAGCAGAAACAAACTTCGGGTCTTTTGCATACCGTCCTAATCCTTCAGATATAAGTACCTGAGAAAGTAATACTATAAACATTAATTTGGCACTTAGGATAAGAAATCAAAAGCAAACAGTGACAAAGCTTCAATACTTTAATTCATTTTAGAGAGTGCAAACCTTTTTATGTTGCATTATTTTTATTTCAAGTGCCTTCTGAAAATCTACTCCCTAGATATTGAATTGTCCCACAACTGTGTAAAGAAGGCCTTCCCAATAAGCTGTGCGTGGCTGAGTTTGGAAGTGACATTCTGATGAAGCTAGGAGAGGGGTTGGGATGATGCATGACTGAGGGCCACCTGGAATACACTAATGTTTTCAGAGAAATTCTGGAGTCCATAGTTGTAATCAAAGTCACTCTATGTTACAGGATTCTTCCTGTAAAACTGATAAAGAATGCAGCCAAACTATGTTGTCTAGTTAGTATTGGTGGCTTTCAGCTTCTGTCCGGTTTTGTAGACACAATGGGACAAAAGTTGACATGGAACAGTATGGCACATAGGGAGGATATAGCTTAAATTGGGTGGGGAAAATAGTTTTGTCTCCACAGGCAAGATCCTTTTGGGGATTGTCCTCGTGGGGCAAATCTGACAGATGAGCGATCTACCTATTTGTGAATCACCTTATATCACAATGACATCAGGTGTACCTTGCAAAGTGCTGCTAAAATGAACACCCCCCCCCTTCATCTTTGCAAATCATTTTCTGAATCCGTTTTTACAACAGAGGAAAAAGCCTTTGTTGTAGCAAGGGATTCCATGTAAGCCCCTTCCTGAAACGGGAAGGTGCTTGTATGAAACCCACCAACCTGTGCAGGATTTAACACACACGCCCCCCCCCCCGGTTGTCAGCCAAGCAGGGTGTTAAATCCTGCTGCTTTGGGGCTGCATGCCCCCCTTTTGTGGCTTGAAACAGCCAACATAGGATTTTCAGCTGATTATACAAGTGACTTTTGATGGTGGGCAAGGTGTGGGAGAAATGGCTTCGTGGGGGTGGAGGTTCTGCACCTTGGCTTAAACCATTCCTCAGTCGTTTTGCCTTGGGTTCTCATCTGTGGGGAACAGGTAACAGCTGAAGTGAACATGCTCCCCCCAAAGCATCAGGGAGTGCCTATCCTAAACAATCTTCTGATTTAACAGAAAAAGAAAAAACATCCGGCTCCCTCGGCCAATAAAGTGAGATGAGCGCCGTAACCCCAGAGTCGGCTACGACTGGACCTAAGGGTCAGGGGTCCCTTTACCTTTACCATAATAAAGAATATGTCACTGCAGGGTGGAAAGGCAGAATGTGGTCTTGCACTTGTCTTTTTGCTGCTTTGGCAATTCCCTAAGTGACACTGCTGTTACTGTATCAGTGTTCCTTCCTTATCTGGCAAAACTCATAAAACAGCCTTCTCATAAAACAAAACAAAAAGCCACCTGTTTCTTTGTTTAATATGTTGGGATGTTTCTGTAAGCAAATGAGCCTTCTGTAACCAAATTAGGCTTCTGTAACCAAATTAGCAACGTGCACCTGATAACATCACCACTGCATCATCTGTGTCTTCCCATCAGCCTCAGATTTTGAGGGGCATGGAGTAGCAATACTTCAACCCTCTTTTGCTCTGAACTACCAAAAGCAGAGACAGTGGGAATTCCTCCTTAGCCCCACCACCCAGCCTTTTACGTAGACACTGCAAGCTGTGGCTGCTCCCAGACATTTGAAATCATTTGAGGCATCTCATCTGATTCTGTCAAGACTTCCTCGGAAGGTGGTGCACACTCCTTCCTTGGAGGTTTTTAAGCAGAGGTTGGATGGCCACCTGTCATGTATGCTCTAGTTGAGATTCCTGCATTGCAGGGGGCTGGACTACATGTCCCTTGGGGCTCCCTTCCAACTCTGATTCTATGGTTTTAGGATTCCATGTGGGGCCCTTTGAAACATCAGTTGTTGTTGGTTTGCCTTGGAAATGCAACAACCTTCTTGATCTTCTTCCTGCTCTTCACAGCCTATTGCAGGGTTAGCGATCATGGCTGGCAAATCTCTCACTTGTCCTTATGTGTTGCAGATGGAACAGGGCTACCTCTGCTGTTTGTGGCCTCTAGCGATTTAAGTATGTGTAATGGCAGGTAAGCCTTTGTTTTCTAAAACGACTTAAGTAACACCATGCATCTAAAAACAGGAGCTCAAAGCACTTACCGCTTCTACCAAACTATCCGCACTTCTCTGCTTGTCACTATGCTTATGCCTAAAGTCGCTCGGTACAGTCAAATTAGCTGGCGTAAATGTCCGATAGGCAATATCAGGATCATCTGTGTACCAGGAGCTCCTATGCAAAGACGGGAGGCTGCCATTCATATGTTCCGTTGATTCTGCTCGGTCAACTTGGATAAGAGGCGTATAATAAGGAGTACGGTCACGGTTGGGTGGGGTAGCTGGTGGTGTGGCCCAGGAACGGGTTGAACGGCTGGGGGAATGCCGGTGAGCTTTAGTGGCATCCAGACCTGCAACAGCCATGACCTGAAGAAGAGATTAAAAGCTAATACACTCACAGATTTATGAAGGCGGTAGCAGATCACATGCAAAGTCGTTTCAGCCAGTAACCACACTTGTCATCTCCAGCCAGTTAAGGTGTTCAATCAGACATTTGTTTGTTTTTAGATTGAAGAGTGAACCATGCCATTGTTCAGTTTACTTATGATTTGCATTTATGAAAATGATGGACAATGAATGTGTTAAACAAACAGGAGGGGTGTTCGTGAGAGAGCGTGTGTGCGTGAGAGAGCATAGAACTTTGATTTATTACTTCTCTGTTCTCTCAACAAAACATGTGAAAGATGGCTTAAAGCTCACTGTATTTTGGGGTTGCCAGGAAATATATTGGAAACTTTTAACAACCCTGAAGTTGTGCTGGGTTAAAATACTGGCCATAGTCCAGAATTATATTGTGTTTAACTTCCACTGATTGCGATGAGACTTAATGTGCCTAGCTGTGCACTGAACTGTGGCACCCAAGTCTCAGCTAAGGGAGTAACCAGTGTGCTGTAACTCTTTGGCTGCATGACTGAGGTCCATCCTGTGTAAGCACTTCGGACAGCAAGAAACTCTGAAACAGATCCTGGCAGTGTTACCCAGTGTTCATATTTTTGAATATGGAATGGTGCAAAATAGGCATAACTGAACCCAGTATTCAAGACTTGGGGCTCATCCACACTAACATTTGGCCCCACACTTTCCAAGTGTAGCTCCACACTTTAAAGCTACATTTCCAAGCATTTTTTTTGGACTGTCATTTCCCCAGGAAAATTTGATGCTGAATCAGAACAAATTGGAATTCAGGTTGTCTATATACCGTATTTTTCACCCTATAGGGCGCACTGGCCCATAGGTCGCACCTCGTTTTTTGGGGGGGAAATGAATAAAAAAAAAATTTCCCCCCAGCTGCGGGGCTGGGGAAGCCCGAACTTCCCCCGACCCCAGAACAGGCTGCTATCCGCAAGCCTTGCGAGCCCGGTGGCAACTCCCGCCGGGCACGCAAGGCTTGCGGACACCTGCCCAAAGCACGGGGCATCCTCCGGAGGGCGCCCCGTGCTTCGGGCTGCAGGCTGCTGCCCGCAAGCCTTGCGAGCCTGCGGGAACTCCCGCCGGGCTTGCAAGGCTTGCGGATAGCTTCCTGAAGCCTGGAGAGCGGGAGGGGTCGGTGCGCACCGACGCCTCTCGCTCTCCAGGCTTCAGCGAAAGCCTGCATTCACCCCATAGGACGCACACACATTTCCCCTTCATTTTTGGAGGAGGAAAAGTGCGTCCTATAGGGCGAAAAATACGGTATTTGCATTTGTTCCTATTCATAGGGAAAGCTTCAGGGCTAAAAAAAAAAAGGGCTCAGATGCAGTGAAGATCTGTGCGGCACAAAAGGAAGTCTGGATGAGCCTTTAATGTGACCTAATATTGGGGAAGAAAAAGCATTAGTATTAAAAATGCACTGGATGCAGTGTCCTAATAAATTACAGCAACTTCTACTGAATGTTTGCAGAAATAAATAATTACATCAGGGATAGGGAAGCTGTCACTCTCCAGTTGTTGCTGAACTGCAACTCCCATTGTCTGTGAACATTGCCCATGCTGGCTGGGGGCTAATGGAGTCCAACAACATCTGGTTGGTCACAGGTTTCCCGTCTCTGAAATACATAACTTTTTGCCAAGCTACTCAACCTTTGCAGCTACACCATGAGACCAATGGTTTAATTTTGGGACACGCTCTCAGTACAATCAACTCCTGTTACTTCTGAGCAACCACACATAGGATTGGCTTGCAGTCTTATGCCCACTTACATGAGATTAAGCCCCCTGAGTCAGTGGGACTTGGTTCCAAGGGAAAATGCATAAAGCCAGATTTTGCTGTTTAATGTCAGCCCCAGAAAAAACCATCAAAATGCAACATACACCATTCTTCAGTAGAAGCATTAATAGGATCGTAGACATAGCTGATTGTAACTTGCAAAAGTTGTAAGGGAGGAATTCCATGTCGTGCTAAGGAGATTGTTCTGTTAGCACAAGCGTTTTTCCTTGCCAAATGGACTGATCTCTCTCCTCCCTCTGTATGCTATTCTGGGGTTGGGATTTGGGGAGGGCGCAGGAGGAAGAAAGGTGAGGGGGAGCTCCACTGAACTAGCTGGCTTCTGCTGGTACAGCAACTTAGTTGAATCTGGCCCTTTGTAACTAACCAGGGAAGTATGAGTTGCTTACCAAACCCTTTAAGGATCCAAATTGCTCTTTGTCTTGTCCATCAGGACCATTTTTTCCTCCTGAGACTGGACTTGGTGAAGAAACAGTTGCTGATAGTCTAGAGGCATAGGAGCACCCTTCCCATTCCCCTGCAGTCACGTTTTTCTCTCCCCAATTCAGGATCAAGAAAGTTGAGCTCTCATGAGTTTTAACGTGCTGGTGACCTTACAAAATCCCTAGTTGGGCATTTAGAATGGGGCTTAAGGCAGCTAACATCCTCCCACCATCCATCCATCCTTGCTATCACACCTCCATGTGTTTGAGAGAGATTGCCTGCCCTAACTGCATGCACTGGGGAGCCTTGATTTTTCCAGTTTCAAAAGGCGCATGAGCCTCCATGAGTACAGGAGGTTTCCTCCCCACAAACAGTTGTCTTGGAACACCCAGAAGGTGACAGGGACTGGATGTGGAACTAGCATACCCAGGCAGACTCTTCTCTCTTCACGTGTTTGCTTAAATCCTATTCAGAACACTTGGAAAGGGATTCCTATCTTTTGTCCCCCTGAGTGTTGCCAGTATTGGCGTATTCCAAAGAAGTGGCATAAAATTACATATCAAACATAGAATTCTGCAACTAAAGTGTGAACACTTGTGTTTTAACTCACCTGCTGTTGCATTAAATGCAGGGGCAAAGCAGTGCGGTGGTGAAAAGTGGGGGATAGTGGGATTTCATCCTGACTGCTCTGTCTGCGGAGGCATTCAAAATTAAAGGAAGAGCGGCGATTTGCTGAAACATGAAAAGATTGAATTGGTGATTACTATTTTCTGGAAACAGTTTCAAGAGGAGCAACTACTAGTCAATTGCAGGAAAGGTGACAAATAGTTTTGGGTTGTCTTAAGGAGTAACTTCGGGGACATGGGTGGCGCTGTGGGTTAAACCACAGAGCCTAGGGCTAGCCAATCACTAGGTCGGCGGTTCAAATCCCCGCGACGGGGTGAGCTCCTGTTGCTCAGTCCCTGCTCCTGCCAACCTAGCAGTTCGAAAGCACGTCAAAGTGCAAGTAGATAAATAGGTACCGCTCCAGCGGGAAGGTAAATGGCATTTCCGTGCGCTGCTCTGGTTCTCCAGAAGCGACTTAGTCATGCTGGCCACATGACCCAGAAGCTGTATGCCGGCTCCCTCAGCCAGTAAAGCTGGATGAGTGCCACAACCCCAGAGTTGGCCATGACTGGACCTAATGGTCAGGGGTCCCTATACCTTTACTTTTAAGGAGTAACTTACTGATTGCTAGCTACAATTAGGTCATTTTCTGGTATTACCATTAGGATAGACAGATTGATCTATGAAGCGTCAGGCTGCAAAAGCTAATAATCCATAAAATCCAAAGTTCTGATAACTCTCCAAGGCAGTCTGCCTGGCCCAAGGAGGGAAGTGTGATAATGCAAAATTACATCACACTCAATAAAAACCACAGCTCTGGGGTTTTGTTTTGTTTTTTTGACACTTGGAAGAAAACATATTGAAAGGCCAATTATGTCTCAAAAGTGTTGACAGAAACCCAAGACAGTCTCCTAGATCGCACAGCTGAGATAACCAATATAAAATAATGATGTAAAATAATGTATCATGCTGGGTGTGAATTAAATAGCTTAGGAAACATTCCTTACAACTGATTTTTCCTTGAGTTAATTTCATCCCCGTTATCCATAATCAAGAAGCCCATGGCAATTGTCTTTAGTGAGCCAGAGTATTACTCACATTTATAAAAACTCTGTGTTTTAATTAATAATATTTCATGAAATAAAGACAGTGCATATTCACTTCTGAGAAATGGAAGGAACTCCTAGTATTGGAGAGATTGTATGTTGCTTTCTTTCAGCAAATAACCATTGCCTAAAAGCTGTAATTATGTTAACAGAGGGAGTGAAAAGGACAAGACATGTGCCGGTAAGTAAGTCACTGAAATAACAGTAGTATTTATTTAATTTGTATCAGTGCTATAAGCCTGTGTATATAAGGGAAAGTTTGCTTCTCCAGTAACAAACGCAACACTAATTCACTTCCTTGTGATCTCAAAATTCAAATCGCCCTTGTCACATGTTGCATCTGACAATGCTTCCTTCTTGTGCATAGCAACCTTAAGTTTTCCAGCATTGAACCTTAGATTATGTTACCCCAAGGGTGAGGCAGATAGGATAGAAGCAAGATGCAGGCCGCATCTATGGCTTGGTTTGCATGTAACTCTAAACCAAGGTTTAGCATTATGGTTGCTTCCAGTTGATGAGTTTACTGAGCATCCTTATTTGTTGTGTCAAGTAAATGTTATCTCAAACCTTTTAATGTATTTTCTCATCACTTCCCTGAGGTTGGTTGTGGCTTATTCTTATAATACTAAGACATTTAACTCGGCTATTGTTTCTGTTGGTTTGTTGCAAATCTATTTCACAACTAGCGAAGGGAAGCTAAATGGCACTGTGGTAAAGGTAAAGGGACCCCTGACCATTAGGTTCAGTTGCAGACGACTCTGGGGTTGAGGTGCTCATCTCGCTTTACTGGCCGAGGGAGCCAGCATACAGCTTCCGGCTCATGTGGCCAGCATGACTAAGTCACTTCTGGTGAATCAGAGCAGCGACGGAAAAGCCGTTTACCTTCCCGCCGGAGCAGTACCTATTTATCTACTTGCACTTTGACGTGCTTTCGAACTGCTAGGTTGGCAGGAGCAGGGACCGAGCAAAGGGATCTCACCCCGTCACGGGGATTCGAACCGCCAACCTTCTGATTGGGAAGCCCTAGGCTCTGTGGTTTAACCCACAGCACCACCCGTGTCCCTAATGGCATTGTAACTTCACAACAAATACACAGCAAAGGAAGTCATCCTGTTGCCTGGTTACATGTTGCAGTCTGGGTCCAAAATAGCAAAAAGTTACATGACACTATTTTTTTTACAGTAACAAGTTTATTTTGGATCACATAATTTTATCTCTTAGGAGGGAAGGGTTTCCTGACAAGGTGTATCAATTTTCTACAGAATGCCTTAAGCTTTAGGCTCGCATTTCTACACTTCAAGTTCTATTTTTGGGTAGTGTATGTCATGGTACCATAACTGCCTTTGTTGTGCTGGTTGATGGCCTTTGTTGGGAAAGAGTGCAACCCTGCTCATTCTCCTTCACTTCTCTTTGGATTTTGACCACTGTAGACCCTGGTCTTCTCCTGCACTAACCACTGTACGTATTTCAGCAGTTCCATCCCTACCTTTAGGGTTGGTTTCAGAAAACACAACTGAAGCTATTGCTTGCCACTGGGAGGATTGAGCTATGGCACGGCATCCCAGAGGGATCCATTCTGTTCCACATGTTTTTTTTAACAACTGTGCTCTTGGAAACGTCATCAGGAGTTTTGGAGTGAGGTGCCATCAATGTGTGGATAACATATAGCGCTCTCTGTGCACCATCTGAATCAGGAGAGGCATTTCAGTAGCTAGGCCAGTGCCTGGATACAGTAATGGGCTGAATGTGAGCCAAGAGACTGAAAGTGAAACCAGACAAGACAGGAGTGTTACGTGTTCCAAGTTCCCAAGCCTGGGAGGTGGTGAGGCAGCCTGTTCTGGATGAGAATGACCAATGGTGTAGCTGGGGGCACTGTTGGATGCAGTGTTGTCGCTGGAGGCCTGTGTGGCCTTGGTAGTTAGGAGTGCCTATTTCTAGCTACAGCTGGTTTGCCAGCTATGGCACCTCCTGAAGAAATCACTTGCTCACTTTACTCCATGCTCCGGTAGTGTCCAGATTGGACTGTTGCAGTGTACTCTATGTAGTGGTGCCCTTGGAACAGGTTTGGAAGCTGCAACTGGCACAGAATGTGGAAGTCAGAAGAATGTCTAATATGGCTGCAAGGATTCATATTACATCTGTTTGGAAACATCTGCTCTGGTTGCTCGTCTGTTTCTGAGCCCAATTCAAGGTGTTTGCATTAGTCCTACACTCCAAATATAGCCTCCTCCTATATATGCCAGCTCAAGTATTGAGATTAGCAGAAGTGGTTCTCTTGGTATTGCCACCTCACAGGTCCAGTAGTTTTAAACAGGGCCTTCTCTGTGATGTCCCCAAAACTGTGGAACTCCCTCTTTGCATCTTTTGCTTAAGATAAACCTGTTTCCTCTGGCCTTTGGAAGTGAAATAGGATTTTTCTTTGTCCTCCCTTTAAATGGTGTTGCTAGTTATATCTGTTCTATGCTTTTGTTGCTTTTCTATGGTTTGTTAATTATGCATGTTTATGTGATGGTATTGTCCTAAATGTAACCTGTCTTGTGGTGTTGGGGTAAAGGACAGTTAAAAAATACAGTGGTACCTTGGGCTAAGTACTTAATTCGTTCTGGAGGTCCGTTCTTAACCTGAAACTGTTCTTAACCTGAAGCACCACTTTAGCTAATGGGGCCTCCTGCTGCTGCCGCGCCGCCAAAGCATGATTACTGTTCTCACCCTGAAGCAAAGTTCTTAACCTGAAGCACTATTTCTGGGTTAGCGGAGTCTGTAACCTGAAGCGTAGGTAACCTGAAGCGTATGTAACCCGAGGTACCACTGTAACTCCATAAATGAATGCTGTTTTGGTAACAGAGGGTAGATTTCAAATGCTAATCTGGAAAGTATAGATAACTCTAGATCAATTCTAATTCTGACTTTTAGAGCTGCCTCTGGTTTCTGACTGTTTATGGTGAGTAGAATAATTTCGATACCATGGTGTCAGGGAACTGCCATCGGAAGGAAGGGAGGTGAAAGGGCTCACACAGGTTGGGAGAGACTCAGCAGCTGAAGAGGGAACCAGTAGGGGGAGAGGAGGTGAGCTGAGGGAAAGTGAGCTGGAGGGATGGCTCAGAGACACTTCCAGCGAAAACAGTGGGGAGGTTTCAGGACCTCCTGTAGGGACACCCACTCCTCGCCGGAAACTGTCACGCAGAGAGTCCAGAAGACGTGTTTCCGTTAAGGAGCTTTTATGTTGGAAGCGATTCCGAAAGCAACCACTGTCGGAATCTGCCAGCGACTGACGGAGCCATGTTTAAGGGGCTCCGTTACAGACAGAGGTTTGCAAACTTGACCAAACTCTGAGGGACTTGGATTTTACACACAAGCAGCTCATCGTCCCATCACAGCATTCCGACAGTCTCCGTGAGCAGCTTGTGCAGGAGAAGGCATCATGAGCAACCCAGCCGGAACCGGAGAAGCAGGAGCTGGAGCGGGTCCAAGCCTGGAAGAAAGGTACCGGGCGTTGGAGGTCCAGCTAGCGCTGCAGACGGCGAGGCTCGAGGAGAGGAGGGCTCAAGATGCAGAGAAGGGGAAAACCACCCCGCTCACCAGAAAGTTGCCAGGATTGGTACAGAAGTTTGGGGGGGAGCCCAAGGACTATCATGCCTTTAGGACAGAGATGCAATATGCCCTTAATCTGCAGTTTGATGACTTTCCCGACGAGGAATCGCGGGTGGCTTTTGTGATTGGGCATCTCGAAAAGGGGGCGAAAGACTGGGTGAGGCCCCTGATGGCAACGAATAATGACATCCTGAAGGACACGAGGAAGTTTTTTCGTGCCATGGATCTGATGTTTTCCAGCGATATTGAGCAGGGAGTGGTACGCAGACAGTTAATGGCGTGCAAACAGGGGAGCCGATCTGTTCGTGAGTACTGGACTGAATTTACCATGTTGATCCATAAATTGGGGTGGGATCTATCGGCGGAACCCATTCAAATGCTCTTTGAAGAAGGGCTTTCTTCGGCTGTGAAAGACGAACTTTCCCGGGCGCCCAGGGCGGAGTCTATGGACCAGCTGACCAAATCAGCGCTGGCCATAGGAGCGTGCCAAGAGGCGAGAGCCTTGGAGAGGCGGGAAGGGAAGGGGGAACGTTGGAGGGAGCTTCGCATTCCAGAGATTCCAGAGCCACCGTTCCCGCCGGGAGAGCCGATGGAAATTGGAACAGCGCGCGCGCGCGCAGTTTCAAAGCCCAGTGAAGAGCGGAAGAAGGAGGGGAAGGGCGCCAAGAAATGTTATCTCTGCCAACAGCCAGGTCATTTTGCCAGAGTCTGCCCCCAAAGAAAGAAATGGCAAGGAATGGCGGGAGCTGTTGGGGAGAGGGAGGAAAAGGTACCGGAGCAAGTAAAAGCCAACGCCTGGCTGCCACCGTCAGGGCACAGCAGCCAGGCCAAAGAGCAGTGAAAGTGCCCACGCCGGAACCTCCTAAACCCGCCCTAGTGATAGAGGTGTTACTAGAGCTGCCTAACGGACACCCACTAAAGATAAAGGCGCTATTGGACTCAGGCAGCTCCTGCAATTTCATGAGTAAGGAGTTTGCTGCTGAGCACCAGATACAGACTATCCCTTTAAGTAACCCTTTGCAGGTGACCACGATCGATGGAAGGGAGCTGCTGGGAGGAGAAGTCAGCCAGCAGACCGTCCCAATGATAATGAGGGTAGCAAGACACACTGAGCTAATAGCGTTTAATGTGGCTACCTTGGGAGGAGCTCCCATTATTTTGGGGATGAGCTGGCTAGCGTTACATGATCCGCTAGTGGGCTGGCATCAGAGAGTGGTCTCCTTTGGGTCAGCACATTGTCTAGAACACTGCAAAGAGCGGGAGGCTCAAGGAGGGGCCAGAGCCACTCTAGCAGGGACGGAAGTAACGGAGAAGGGGAAGGTTCCCCAACAATACGCCGACCTGAGCAACGTCTTCAGCGAGAGGGAGGCAAACAAACTACCCCCACATAGACCCTTTGACTGTCAAATCAATTTACTCCCTGGGGCACAGCTCCCTGTAGGCAAGCTGTACGCCATGTCAGACAGAGAGATGCAGGAGCTAAGGGAGTTCATTGACAAGAACCTGAAGAGAGGGTTCATCAGAGAGTCCAGGGCGGTGGGGGGCAGCCCAGTGTTTTTTGTGGATAAAAAAAACACGGACAAACCTAGACTTGTAGTGGACTTCAGGGCCTTAGATGCAGTGTCAGAACCAGTGACTTTCCCGATGCCCAGAATTGATGACATTTTGACAAGGGTCAGGAAGGGAAAGATTTTTACTAAACTGGACCTGAGGGGGGCGTACAACCTGATACGAATAAGGAAGGGGGATGAATGGAAAACCACCATGTTCACCCCTTTGGGGGCATTTGAATATTTAGTTATGCCCTTCGGCTTACAAGCAGGCTCCGCGTGCTTTCAATCGTTTATGAACCACTTCCTGGGGCCTTTGCTTTACAAGAATTGTGTGGCCTTCTTAGATGACGTGTTAGTATATTCAGAGAATGAGGAGCAGCATGTAAAAGACGTCAGGGAAGTGTTGGGCAGACTGCAAGCCAATCAGCTGTGGGTGAAGCTAGAGAAGTGTCAGTTTCATGCCAAGGAGGTGGAATTCCTGGGGTACCGCTTGTCGGACAAGGGATTGGCCATGGATCCTGGCAAGGTCCAAGCGGTACTGGAATGGAAAACACCGAAAACAAGGAAGGATGTGCAAAGATTCCTTGGATTTGGAAACTTCTATCGGAAGTTCATCAGAAATTTTGCCCACTTGACGGCGCCCATTACGGACTGTCTCAGCAGTAAGAGGAAATTCGTTTGGACGGCGGAGGCGGAGCGAGCTTTTGAGGAGCTGAAAAGGGCGTTCGCTTCGGAAGAACAGCTCCTGCATGTGGATTTACAAAAACCGATGCGAGTGGAAACGGACGCATCAGACCGGGCTGTGGGGGCGGTGCTTCTGCAGCCTGGCAAGGAGGAGTCGGAGTGGAGACCGTGTGCCTTTTTTTTGCAAAAGCTGGACAAATCTGAGAGGAACTACACGGTGTATGACCGAGAACTACTAGCCATTCATGAAGCGTTCAGGAGATGGAGGCATTTATTAATTGGGGCACGACATAAGGTGCAAGTGTGCACGGACCACAAGAACTTAGAGTATTGGAGAACGGCACGAGTGCTCAACCAACGGCAAGTGAGATGGGCCCAGGAGTTCTCCAAATTCCACTTTGAAATTTGTTATGTGCCAGGTCCAGAAAATGTTAGGGCGGACGCTCTCTCACGCAAACCTGAATATTTGGAAGGGGAGGGGGCACCCGAAGAGAGACATGTCATCCCAGAGGACCGCTGGGTGTGTGGGGCGGCATTGGTGGGGCAAAGAGAACTGGTAGAGGAAACAGAGAATGATGAATACGCCCAGAATAAGCTCAGAGGTCTTAGGGGTGAGGGAGAGGAACCAGGGGGTTTCGAGGAAAGAAATGGAGCTTTGTATTACAAAGGGGCACTGTATATCCCTGAAGGAGACTTAAGGGGGAGGGTACTCAAGCAGTTGCACGACAGCCCCACGGCGGGGCATTTTGGACAACACAAAACCATGTGGTTGGTCACCAGGGAATTTTGGTGGCCTAAGGTGAGGGAAGATGTACGGGAGTATGTAAGAGGGTGCGAGCAATGCCAGCGAGCCAAAGGGGAGAGGCGGGCGCCGGCGGAGCTATTAGAACCCTTACCAACCCCAGAACGACCTTGGGAGGCAGTGTCGATAGATTTTATGACTGATCTGCCGAAGTCCAAGGGGAAAACAGCCATCATGGTGGTGGTAGACCTACTAACAAAGATGTGCCACTTTGTAGCCTGCTCGCATGCAGTCACGGCGGAAGAGACAGCGAAGTTATTTGTAGAACACATTTTTAGATTGCACGGGGTGCCATTGAGGGTGGTCTCAGACCGAGGAAAACAATTTACTTCCAGGTTCTGGAGGAAGCTCATGAGCTTACTGCAGGTGGAGGTCAACTTTTCGACTGCCCGGCACCCTGAAACCAACGGGCAGGCGGAAAGAGCAAACGGTGTCCTCCAGCAATACCTGAGGTGTTATGTCAATGACAAGAGAGAATGACTGGGTAGAAAAGTTGGCGCTGGCGGAATTTGCCTACAACAATGCCGAGAATGTGTCCACAGGGATGAGCCCCTTCTTGGCTAATTATGGGTGTCATCCCAGGGCTTTCCCAGGGGGAGAAGGGGAGAGATGGAGCGTCCCGGCAGCCGAGCATTTTGTAGAAGAAATGGAAGCAATCCATCGTCAGCTCCAACTCAACTTAGAAAGGGCGAAGGAAGAATACAAGAGGCAGGCAGACAAGAACCGAAGGGAAGGTGAAACCATAAGGGTGGGAGATAGGGTGTGGCTGTCAACCCAAGGGTTGCCGTTCAAAGGAGGTTGTAAGAAATTAAGACCCAGGAGATTGGGTCCCTTTGAGGTCATTCAACAGGTCAACCCAGTGGCTTTCAGGCTCCGGTTACCCAACCACATGAAACTGCACCCAGTATTTCACAGGTCGTTACTGTCACCGTATGAGGGGGGACGAGAAGGGATGGCCACTCAGGGACCGGTCATAGAAGAAAGGGAATGCAGCAGCCATGTGGCAGAAATCCTCGACGCCAGGTGGAAGGGGGATCAGGTGGAGTATTTGGTAGCGTGGGAAGGAGAACCGGAGTCAGAAAACACTTGGGTAATGGCAGAAGATATCAATGACGAGGTATTGATAGAAACGTTCCATCAAAGGTTCCCAAGGAAACCTCAGCCTGTGGAGAGGTTCCGGAGGGAATACTTTGGGACCACCGATGAGGAGGAGGAGTTGGAAGGATTCCCGGACTCGGAAGGGGAAGGGGAGATGGACTCTGAGGAGGAGGAGTACTTCGAGACCAGGAACCGCAACAGGTGGAGAGAAGTGTTCGAGACATCGGAAGATGAAGGAAGTTCATTCCGGGGTTTTGCCTCCTCACCGCCCATAGAGGAGGGGGCGGGAGGGGGTGAAGGGGGCCCTGGAGGGGAGGTGGATGTCAGGGAACTGCCATCGGAAGGAAGGGAGGTGAAAGGGCTCACACAGGTTGGGAGAGACTCAGCAGCTGAAGAGGGAACCAGTAGGGGGAGAGGAGGTGAGCTGAGGGAAAGTGAGCTGGAGGGATGGCTCAGAGACACTTCCAGCGAAAACAGTGGGGAGGTTTCAGGACCTCCTGTAGGGACACCCACTCCTCGCCGGAAACTGTCACGCAGAGAGTCCAGAAGACGTGTTTCCGTTAAGGAGCTTTTATGTTGGAAGCGATTCCGAAAGCAACCACTGTCGGAATCTGCCAGCGACTGACGGAGCCATGTTTAAGGGGCTCCGTTACAGACAGAGGTTTGCAAACTTGACCAAACTCTGAGGGACTTGGATTTTACACACAAGCAGCTCATCGTCCCATCACACATGGGGCCAAGAGACATCCACAGGTCCTGGAGCAAACCAAACATACGTCCATATAATGAAGCCAACTTCACCAGTTGTACTCACGTGTGGGTGTTGGAGGTAGCAACCGCCTCCTCGGAGATCTTTTTGAATCATAGCACATCTGGGAGTCATCTTCCTCAAAAAAACCATGTGGGTGATGGTAACCCTTTGGCCGTTCGAAGTCCAAATCATTACAGTGATATCTACTGGGATAGTCATATGTATACCTGCGGTAAAGAAACAGATGGTTAATGCAGGTCATACAGGAATAGTCCAGGACATTTTGCTGTCTCAAGTTGAAGCAGCGAATAGTGCCCTTCCCCAAAAAAATCAAAGTGCAGAGTATGTAAGGACTGTAGGTTATCATAGTACTTCAACTGCCACAACTGCCTTCCCTCCATCCCAGGCAGTAAAAAACACACCAATAAATTACATAACTAACAATTTGCTGCCCTGCTGCCCTCCCATCAGATGTCAAAGAAATAAACAACTATCTGACATTTAGAAGACATCTGAAGGCAGCCCTGTTTAGGGAAGTTTTTAATGACTGATGTTTTAATGTATTTTTAATCTTTTGTTGGAAGCCACCCAGAGTGGCTGGAGAAACCCAGCCAAATAGGCGGGGTATAAATAATAATAAAATATTATTATTATTATTATTATTATTATTATTATTATTATTACTCAAGGCATTTCTAGCTCATAAAAAGTAACCATCTTTTTATTCAGTGGCTCCTCAAACCCTAATTATAAGTGTTTCTTGCAGATTTATCATGCCATATAGAGGCTAATCCAATATTGGGATAACATGTAACTCACTGTCAAGATATGAGGTTTGCTGATCACAGGATAAATACCGGTAATACTGATTTTTATTTTTTATTTTTTGCAGCAACCAACTCCTTGCCCTGCATTTAATTAGAACTAGGAGTTAACTAAATTTTAATCCAATGTAGGTCATGAATGGAAAATCCCCAGATGATGTTGGAGTGTAACTCATCAGACCAAGGCAGCATTGTTTATGATCAAGAATGATGAGAGCCGTGGCCCAATTTTGTTTTAGGTGAATTGTCTTCTCATAAACACAGATGAAAGGATCTCACAGAAGTATGTTGAGGAAAACAAAAACAGCACAATAGTTCTGATAACAGTACTCTAATCCAGTTACCCAATTACCTTTTCACTGTGGCTATTATATCTTCCAACCTGCAATCTTGTGGCTATTCTAGTATCAAGCATCTTCATCTTCTTGCCTCTACAAGATACTCCATTCCCAAATATTAAAATCAATTTCATGCTTTCTCCCAAATCTTCTGCCTGCCTAGTATTTTCTGTTAAGCTGTATTTCCTTGACCTGGATGTGTGCCTTCCTATGGCCTCTTCATGTGCTAACTTAAATTAGGGAGCAATGTAGATTCAAATAAGCTGTGTGGCCATATGTTTAGCCCTGCCTCAAGGTGATATGGATCCTCTTTTCTTGGCCCTTTGTGTGTTCAGGGTAAATTCTGAAATAGGAAGTCTTTTCCATCTGTGAAGGCTCCCTGGATATTACGGAACTCCAGTAGCACATTAAAATAGTTTTTCTTTCTTTGCTATATAGAACATAAAATTATCTTCATAATTGATTTAGGTATATACAAAACTGTTTTCTCAATAAAGACTAGCAATCTTACCTGCTTCCTGACAGCATACTGTCTTCTTCATAATATTCTTCACCACTAAAATATTCCTGATCATCCAAGTAGCAATCATCATTATAATAATCTCGAATTTCATGATCTTCTCGGCAAATTGTGGGTAGATGTCTATCTCCAGATTCTGACCTACAGATAGGACATAGATGTTTGGCAAGGCCTAATTTCTTGAAGGAACAATGTTGACATAAATTGTTGTAGCTGCACTTTCCACAAACTTCCCTTCTTTGGAAACATCGCTGTCTTGTCTTTTACACCTATGCATAAATCATTGTAGCAGAAATGTGCTCTGATGCCTATCACTGTGGACTTTCGCTTCAGGTATGCTTTTCTAATGTCATCTTAAAAGATAACACACATGGTTTTAGAATTAAGCGAAGTAAAAAAAAGTTCTCGCTGATTTTTTTTATAGCATTCATGAGAAGAAAAAACTATTATTAAGACAAAGCAACTCTGACTGTACAAAGTTTGGGTGTCAATGATCTTACTTTAGGAATATAAAACACTTAAGGTTATGAAGACAACCGCTTTATTTTCATTTGGTTCAAGAATAAGCTGTACGTCTCTAGTATTTTCCTGTATTTCATGGCTAGAGAAACTATTTTTCTGATGAAAGGAAGGTAATCTGTCAGGAGCTACATCTTGGCAGTGGGTGGAGCTGTAGCCAGTGATGGGTGGGACCAGAACCAAAGGACATCCCCTCTCCCTCCCTTCCCCCTCTGCCACCACCTTTCCCTCATTTTTCTTCCCTTGCCAGCTGCGTGAAATTGGGCTGTGGGTTGCATGCAGCTCTTTGCTTTCCCATTCCTTGTTTAGGTTCACGTTATACCCAAATAATAGTTTCAGGCCCTCTTCAGTCTGACGCTGAACATGCAGCAGCCACAGTGGGGCTGATGCAGATGTCGGAAGCCTGCCTGGTGTGCATATTCTTGTTACCCCTTTCACACATTTGGATACCCACAGGAGTATAATACTCATGAACTGGAGTAGCCTTAATAATTATTCTTTCTCATGATGCCCATAATGTTCTGAGAATTCTTATGGGCCCCACAGTTTATAATTACCCCAATGTGAGTATCACAACTCATGTTGTTTTTGCTATGGACTGAAATTATTTTTAAAAGCATGCTCAGTTGTATCTGGGCATGTCAATACCCTTTTGCCAAGAGCTTCACACTGTATTTACTTACCTAATGTAAGTTTCATAATAGCGAGATCTATCCAAGAAGGGAAACAATGTAGAAGGAGAAAAGAAGTATAATTAGCATTCATGAACTGGTGATAGTAAGGTACTTGCTTAATAAATTTATCTACAACACCCCACCCCTGAAATATATTTTGCTACTTTAATAAAAGAGAAACACTAATTTGCAATTAGTTCTTGACTTAATGAACTGTAGAGCAGAACATGCTATTAATGCTTGTATCTGTTGAATTGATCTGATTCTCTTCACCACAGTAAGGTAGTTCTCGTGGGCATTTGCTGGATCAGATAACCAACTAAATCAGAACATGTAGCTGAATAAAAAGCGAAATGCAAGCTATATACTGAAATACAAGTTTCAAGTAATCTATAAAATGAATCCAGGCCAGTGAGATAATCAAGGATAAGTGGTCAAAAAGCAGCCAATTTTTTATTCAAAGACTGAAAGGAATGAAGGATTGAAAATGGTATGCACTTTTTTGTAAAAAACAAAGAAACCCCAAACCCACTACAGTGGATGCTTGGGTTGCGAATGTGATTCGTGCGGGATGCACGTTTGCAACCTGCAGCAGCGCGTCTGCGCACGCACGGGTTGCAATTCAGTGCTTCTGCTCATAGTGCGATTTAGCACTTCTGCGCATGCGCAACCGCCAAAACTTGGAAGTAGCCCGTTCCAGTACTTCCGGGTTTCGGTGGGTCCATAACCCGAAAAAACGCAACCTGAAGCACCTGTAAGCTGGGGTATGACTGTATTTGATTAGTTCATAAGCATTATGTACAACAACGTGACTGGGATATAGAATGGTCTGAACCCAAACACCGTATTTCAGATTTACCTCCTATTGGCAGATCTTCTACGTTTCTCATGACGATCACTTCTGGAGTGGGAACGATGCCCAGTTTCAGATATGTACTCATGACTTCCACCACTTGTGTGTCTTCCATTAGCCACTTTGGACATGTTGGCATTATTGAGGTTAGCATTTGTTGAGTTTGGAACATGCTTCCCTACAGAGTTGTGGTTATGATGGCTATGATGACTATGGTGGTTGTGGAATAAGGAGTTTCCTGCTGGAGGAGGCACATTTTTCTCGGTAGTCTCAACCGCAGATGGAATTGAAGGCCTTTGGACATGCAGGGGACGGTGCGTGGTATTGATCTGCTGAAATGAATCCCTTGTATCATTGCTAACATGGTTTACATGATTTCCAAACAGGGCACCATTTCTCTGCAATATACAAGTTAATCAGTTAGTTAATATAATACATTGCTGAAACCAAGCTTGCATCAGTGTATGTGCATACCATTATGTGGTACATTCATGGTCCTGAGGTCAAGCTATTGCCCCGTCATAATGTGTTGTTTTATACAAGGTCTTCTGTAGTGATATGGGGGTGCCCATGATCATGGCAGCTATATTATGCTGCTACATTGAAAGTCTGCAAGCAATGCCAGTAAGTGAGTGTTTTAAAAAGCACTGTGCCATAGATACTCAGACTACAGTGTCTGTAGTTGAGAGCCAAGCAAAATAAAGTAATCAAATATTATAGCATTTACAAACTATACTATAGATAGCATATATCCTGAAATTTCAACTGCCCATTAAAACTATGACTTAAAGCCATGCCACAACAATCTTGGTGTTGCAGATAGTATCAAGAGTTCTGTGATTCTGTTCTCATACAGCTGGAAGAGCAAGTTGTGCTCCACTGCAACTGCCCACGCTGTGGATCAAGTTGACCATCCATGCAGCTCAACCTATATGCATGGATGGCGCATCATACAGTAAAGTGCTCAGAGTTTCTTATGAAAAGAGTGAATGGCATGCAGTTCTATGATTCTTTTTACACCTAACCCAGATGGTGCAGTCTACTCAGGACTAAGATGGAGATAGGAGCAGTATCTCTTGGAGCTCAATCTAGGGAAGACAGAAGCAATGACAATTGGCAGAAGAAAACATCTGGTGAGGTGTCTGCCTCCAAAGTCTTAACAATCCCCATTCTTGCTATCAATGACAACTGTAATCTCAAATCAGTGGCAGGAGCCATCTTTGATCAGTCCAGCTTTCTCCCTAGGCTTTTGTATGCTATTGGAAACTCACAGACAACAGGACATAGCCATCAACTTCTTGCTTAAAGTACATGTAACTATAGGAGATCAAACCTATCCATTCTGAAGGAAATCAGCCCCGAGTGCTCAGTGGAAGAACAGATCCTGAAGCTGAGGCCCCAATACTTGGGCCACCTCATGAGAAGAAAAGACTCTCTAGAAAAGACCCCAATGTTGGGAAAGATTGAAGGCACAAGGAGAAGGGGACAACAGAGGACGAGATGGTTGGACAGTGTTCTTGAAGCTACTAACACAAGTTTAACCAAACTGTGGGAGGCAGTGGAAGACAGGAGTGCCTGGCGTGCTCTGGTTCATGGGGTCATGAAGAGTCGGACACGACTAAACGACTAAACAACTACCACTATAGATTTCTGGGGTTGATATTGCAAATGCTGTTATCATTCTACAGTAGTCCTGGCTAGACATTTCAGGGAGGAATGCAGTCCAAACCCCTTGCACATTTGAAATATAGAAATGATCTTTGTTGTATGAGAACATCCAACTTCCAAAATTAACTGTTTGCTAGTTGTGCCATTACAACCCTGCTTTATTCCATTGAAAGATGGGAGGTCACCAAGCAGCTTTTATTTACAATCACTTTATTGACTTGGCAGTTTTATGCGTTCTAGAGAACTTTTATTTTTGAAATTAAAAATAGTTTACTTCTAACTCTTCATGTGAAATTCATGTCAGGTGACATGCCTATAGAAAATAACTTAAAATTTAATTTAAAATCATGATTATTAAAAGTATTAATGCCCTCTTGACTCCCCCCCTATTTTAATGTACTTTTTCTGCACTGCCTTGGATGTGCGGCTGTTTCCTGTGGTGCAATAAGCACATCTTGTCCAGATATTACACAGAGAGAAATTTCACTGACTTCAATAGACCTTACCTGCTCATAATGTAAGGAAATTATGCACTGCAAATTGATTCACGTAAGACAGTCTATAGTAAAACAACTGAGGCATAAAGAGAATGCACTGAACCCCTTGAAAAAATATTGCAGTGTTGAACAAAAATGTTTACTATCAGTCTATATATGTTTACTCAGAGGTACAACAAGACTTCAAAGCAAGCATGTATAGGATGGCAGCATAATTTTGTAAATTTCACAAGTTCGAGCCAACCAATTTGTTATATGTCCATTTACTTTATATACTTCCTCTTCCTCATGGTGATTTTGCTCAGGTTCATCTTCTTGCAAATCACAGGATATAGCACGCCGAATTTCAGGTCCAATATCATGAAGCGTCCTTAGTCCCGCCTAAATGGGTAAAACATAATCATTGTGCATTAAAAAATAATTAACTTTTCTCTTTCTGATTCATCACAGTTAAGGAACTGATGTGAAGAGTTTTTGTTATATCCTTCTATTAGCACCATGTTTGCTTTTGTTGACTTCAGATTGGTTTCTAAGCCCCTTTAACCTACCATATTTTTCGCCCTATAGGACGCACCGGCCCATAGGACGCACCTAGTTTTTTGGGGGGGGAAATCAAGGGAAAAAAATCCCCCCCCCCCAGGTTTGCGCATTCATCCCCAAGCTAGAAGAGGGAGACGGAGCGCTCCGTCTCCCTCTTCTGCCTTCAGGGACAGCCTCTCTAGCCTCTGTGGGGCAGCGGCTTGCCCCGCTGTCCCCCGAGCTTGTGGGGCTGGCGGGAGGGGGAGGGGAGAGAAGCAAGCTTGCTTCTCCCCCCTGCCAGCCTCCAGATCAGGTCTGGGAATAGCGGGGTGGCGGCGCTCCGCCTCCCCGCTATCCCCCGAGCTTGTGGGACTGGCCATGAGAAGCAAGCTTGCTTCTCTCTCCCCCCCCCCCGCTAGCCTCCAGACCAGGTCGGGGAATAGCGGGGTGGCGGCGCTGCACCTCCCCGCTGTCCCCCGAGCTTGTGGGCTGCAGGTTGCTGCCCACAAGCCTTGCGAGCCCGCGGGACCTCCCGCCGGGCTTGCAAGGCTTGCGGATAGCTTCCTGAAGCCTGGAGAGCGAGAGGGGTCGGTGCGCACCGACCCCTCTCACTCTCCAGGCTTCAGCGAAAGCCTGCATTCGCCCCATAGGACGCACACACATTTCCCCTTCATTTTTGGAGGGGGTAAAGTGCGTCCTATAGGGTGAAAAATACGGTATATATTTACTGGTGTTGCAGCTGCTGCCATTGCTCCTTTGGCAGTCAAGGAACGTGCCAATACTTCCAAGCACATCGTTCTGCTTCCTGGTAGAGATTTTTACGAAGTGATGACCAGACCTAGGGACCAAGCATTGCTTGCATGGTTTGTAAATATACCAAGAAATCCAACTGCATTGACAAAAATTTCTACCATATATGTTAGTGTGGGAGCCACAACAAACACTATACCACTACACTCGTAAAATATTGGTACTACAGACCAGAATCAGGCCAGTCTTGAAAGAGCTTGAAGCTATATGTACTGAAGTCCTACCCTCCAGAACAGGAGAAAACAACATGCTCCCTCCTCCATGTGACAGCCCTTAAAGTTATTTGAAGATGGCTATCATATCTCTCCCGTTTCCTCTTTTCTAGGCTAAACATACCCAGCTCCTTCAAGCACTCTTCATAAAGCTTAGTTTCCAGACCCTTGATCATCTTGGTCGCCCTCGTCTGCACATGTTCCAGCTTGTCAGCATCCTTCTTAAATTGTGGTGCCCAGAATTGGACACAGTATCCAAGTGTGGCCCGACTAAGACAGAATAGAGTGGTACTACTACTTCCCTTGATCTGGACACTATACTTCTGTTGATGCAGCCTAGAAGTAGTTCACAGATGGAAATATTCATCCTTTCAAAAGGCTGACAAGCAAACATCTAGAGCCTCTTTGTCCTAAAATTCACGTGAGTGATTGGACTACGATCCACAGAACCTTCCACAGGATTTGCATCCCTTAAAGGAATCACTGGAAGTTTCCTAACAAGATTGGGGGAGGAATTATCTGCAATAATCTTAAAAGGAAGAGCATGAGGCAATGATGGATGAATAAAACCAGCATAATGTATTATTCTTGAACAACAAAAGGGGATCAAACACACCATCAAGCAACCCAATATCACACTTGGTACCAAGAAAGTCATGTGGTTGCATAGACTGACCTACCACGTTGTTGTTTTTGTCTTTACGAAAAATCAAAGCTTTAGCTTTATGCTAATACGCATAAAACATCTTCCTAATCAGACCTTTACACAGCCTTACATAAAAAAGATTATAGGGCTATTCAAATTATAACATTGATAAATATAATCTGATTTAACATCAAGTGTTGACATCTAATTATAGCAATATGAGGTGATCAATGTAGTATGAGGTTTTGATTTATTTCCCCTAACCAATAATATTAAATTGCAGGAAAGATTTCCCCCCACCACCGCCTCAATATCTGGCCTATCACCATTACTTTCTTAATATTTTTGATCCATTCATTTATGAAATACAAATGTGGTTGGTACATACGATAAATCCTATTTATTTACATTAGCAGATATGCCTGCAATTCTGATGGTGATTGTCAGGAGTCCTACCAGAGTCATGAGCCGGTCAGCAATAAAACACCCAGTGTCACTGAAGTTAACTCTTTATTCAAAGGAACCAAAACAGTACAGGCCTAGTGATCACAGCAACTCTTTCCAACTCTTGCCCCAATGAGTCAGTTGAAAGGACTGAAAGCCCCTGCCTTCCCACTACTCTCTAAGGCCCCTCTCCCGGTTTCTTCCCCAGCAGCCTAAGGCTCATTCGCCTGCTCTTTCTTGCTCTGCCCTCATTTCTCTGTGTGTTCTGGGAGATCAGGGAGGAGGGAAGCAAGTAACAGCAGGAAGGAGTGTTTTCCAGGCTTCTTCATCAGCCCGACTCCACTTTGCTTCTTGACCTCCCTCTGCTTCTGGACTGCTCTTTGCCACAGCCCGTTCCTGCTCACTAACTCCTGTTACCTCTTCAGCTTCTGACATCTTCTCCTGCCAGTCTGCTCCTCCTTCTCCCTTTGACCACTCATTGTTGTCCTACCACCACTCTCCTGGCTCTGAGCCCTCTTCTCCTGGGGATTCCCCAGCTGGTTTCTCCCACCACTTCTCTGCATCCAGCCTGTCCATGACAGTGATCCACTTTCAACTTCACCCAATTTTTGGCATAACAGGTCCAAACTCACAAATTATACTACAGTGGAACCTTGGTTCTCAGAATGCCTTGGTACTCAAACATTTCGGCTCCTGAAAGCCAAAAACCCGGAAGGAAGTGTTCCAGTTTCTGAAGAGTTTTGAGAAGCCGAATGTCTGATGCGGCTGTTGGCTTTTGTTTCCGGGGCGCCTGCGCCAATTGGAAGCCGCGTCTTGGTTTTCGAATGTCCAAAATTGACTTTTGGAATGGATTACATTCAAGAACCAAGGAACCACTGCATCTGCTTAAAAACTAAAAAAAAAAAATAAAAAAAAATCTAAAAATTCCCAAGCAGTGCTGGGCACTACCTGGTAATGTTCAATAATTTCACTGGTTATAGTAAAGGTACCCCTGACCATTAGGTCCAGTCGCTGACTGGGGTTGCGCGCTCAACTCGCTCTATAGGCGGAGGAGCCGGCGTTTGTCCACAGACAGCTTCCGGGTCATGTGGCCAGCATATGGCAAACCAGAGCAGCGCACGGAAACGCCGTTTACCTTCCCGCCGGAGCGGTACCTATTTATCTACTTGCACTTGATGTGCTTTTGAACTGCTAGGTGGGCAGGAGCTGGGACCTAACAACGGGAGCTCACCCCCGTCGCGGGGATTCGAACTGCGGACCTTCCAATCAGCAAGCCCTAGGCTCTGTGGTTTAGACCACAGCACCACCCGCGTCCCTCACTGGTTATACTCTTGAGTAAAACACTGTTGAATATAACTCAGTAAAGGTATATTTTTCCAGTGAACTATTTATTTGGTCCAAAGGTCTATATTTCTTGGGTAGTATAAAATTGCTTTCAGTCTTCTTGTTAAGCAGATGTTAGTTTTTGCAATAATTTGTTTCCAGAGACTCTTTGACAACAGCAATACCACAAATGGGAATCAAAAAGAGAAAACCCTTAGCCAATATCCAAGTAGAATGTCTCTCAAAAGCTGTAACGTCTTCCCTTGAACTGCCCAATTTCTCCAGGCTTGTTGTATGGTTCTTGGCTTCCAAAAATGCTTCAAACATTGACCCAAAGAATTCCATTCCAGCAAGAGCTTTCAGAGCCACTGGGTAGCCAAGATTTGTTTTCTGGATCCATATCCCAGCTTCAGGATTATTTTAGTCACCATTTGTTCCCCCACCGCTCAATTCAACCTTTCGTTTAGAGGCGGCCAGTTTTATCAAAGCTGGTGCAGCTGATATACTCCCTATGACTTTGTCTCAAGCCCCTTGTGCAAGTAGTAATATATCATGTTGCAGAGTCAGTCACCTGATAAAATGAGTAATTATCACCAGATAACGTTATGATGTTCAATGCTAGTTCCCACCCTGAAATGTTTCCTTAGCTCTACCTGACATGTTAAAAACCTGCTAGATTAGTGTAACACGTACAGGATGAAAAAGAATGAACAGCCCATTCTCCACAAGGTTATAAGTACCTCTCAAAGAAAACAGTGGTTTAATCCAGTGGTTCTCAGCCTACGTCAAATGCTCAGACAAGTAACTTGAAAGAAGCATACATTTGAGGAAGTCTAAATGAAAGGCTTATATAATATTATATAAACTTATATAAGTTTGGGAGCCATTACTCAGATGAAGGGTGCAACAGTAATCACCATACAAATATGGTAACAAAAATTAAGAAATGGGTCTCCAAATGGAAGTTTGGGTCGAAGACTACTGTACCATATCTGCAAGCATATATCTGCTTATTTCAGAGCAAATCCCACTGAACTCAATAAGGCTTGTTTCTAAGTAATAATGCATAGGGACTCCATATATTACAGTGCTTCATCTGAACAATTCAATAGGAACAGTCATAAATAATTCCATGGTCTATGCACTTTCCCTTTTATAGTCTTGCATATTGTGTTCTGCCTGTCTCTCAGGTACTTCTGGCTGTCAGGGTATTAATTTATTGTATGCCACAGACCTATGAAGCATGATCCTTAAAGCCTAGGGTGGAGTGGGAACAGGAAAAGACTTTGGGACTCCCTGGCCTATAGTTCAGTTTTGTGTGTCCCCAGAGATACTTTTTAAAAGCACACTTCATTCTGACTGTTGTCCCCTTACCAATATTAAAGTCTAACAGTGATATAACAGATTGTGTTTCCAGCTCCAGAACCAGCTCACCACCAGCGTTTAAAACTGCTTTCCTTCTGCTAGGATGGGTAGGGTGATGGATGGTCAGGAATAAAGTACAGTGTGGTTCCTAGATCAAAACTTCAAAATAAAAGTCCACCGTGCAGGTTTTGTACCAATGATCACTAGAAAGCAGCCCAAGACTCAGTGGTCAGAAGAGAGACCCAAGGAAATTTACTTTAAAATCTTAAATAAATCCTAAATGATGGGACTAAGTAATCCTAGATTGAGGCATTCTGACTAACAAGGACTTAATTATTGAAATGGCCTCAATTACTTAATCGCATTGGGGCTGTTTCTTCAGTAGTTTGTTCCATAACACACAAGAGTATAACCTCTAATTGATATAATTCAATGCAGTTGTTCTTTAGAAGGGAAAGCGTAGGTAACTTTTCAAGAAGGCCGTAATCAACACACCCACATTGTATGGTACCTAATATCTGAAAACACAAATAACTTCCCCTTTGAAAAAGCAAAAAATGAAATGGACACACATGCACACATCTGTTGGCTTTTTTAAAAAATGCAATCATATGATATCGAGGAATGCTTCAATAGTTAATATGGTCACATTACTACATTTGTCATTAAGAAGTAAGCACACAAACACCTTTACATGGATTTAAAAATATAATGCAAACAATAATCATAACGAAACCTAAATATGAGAAAAGATGTACTGGCTTTGGAATTAGGATAGGTTTAATAAATATCAACACTTTCTCTCTCCCTTCAGTTTGGAGGTAATATTTTAGATTTAAGAAGGAAATGCTTCTTAATATGCTTGCAAAGAAAAGCTGTTGCACATACACACAATGCCCTTATAATCAAACAAATTGCAGTGCTTTCCCATACAATTCCTCTTCTACGCTCTATAAAAATTTATCACATTCCTAAATAAATTCTAATCTATAAATAAAAATGAAAAAGAGTATGTATTTTTATATCTGAACTTTTATATATGTTCTATTATTATGTAAGTATGCCTTTTAAAAAAGCTTCTTTCATTATATTAATAAAATCCACAGAGTCATTAACAGGTCATGTAAGCAATATTTAATACCTCTATTAGTATAACTATTGAGCAAAACAAATGTTGCATTGGTTGACTATTTATACTATTCTCTGGTAACTGCCTAGAAAGTAGATAAGAACTGTAAGCCCAAACAAGTCATCTGAAATGTTGAAAGGTTTGCAAATACCATGGAATCTAATATAATTTTATCATGGTTCTGAAACGGCTGCTGCTAGCTTTCAGGTGTCACTTACCTGCATTGATTTACAGTGAAGGAAATACTTCACTGCATACTTATTCTGATAATTTACTTTACAAGTAATCAGTGCCTAATAAAATAAAATGCAATACTCATTTGATTAGAAAAGCATACAGAACATCCAAAAACCATGCCACCCCCAAAAAAGCTATAGGGCACCTACGCTGTAGCAGTGAATGTAAGAAACATAGTAGTCGAGTCTGCAATCCTCAGAACCATTTATCTTCGTAGATCCCATCCTATTTCAGCCCCCCTGAAACTGTGTTCCCTTCACTCTTCCTGTACAAAGGACTCTGTGATCTCCTGTCAATTCCCGGCGCTGTTCAGCTGAGCTTTGATGTGAGCCCATTATAAACATGGCACACCAATGAAGTTGAAGCAGAGTGACGTACAAATCCCCCATCTGCATCTGATAGCCATTGATAATCTTTTCTAAATTTCCATCGTGATTACAGTAGCTAATTGAGGGTTATAAACATTTCACAAAAATAGCACAGGTTTGTCAAACAAAAGTGTGTGTGCGCCTCTGTGTGTGAGTGTTTCTAGTTTACATAACAGGAAGAAGCATTTTTATTAGATACTATTTCATATAACATTAAGTGACTAATCACATAGGTATAGATAATCCATACATATCTTCTCCCGCGGAAATGTAATGAAAGGGCAACCTCTATACTATGTATTAGACATAAATAATTAAAGTCACTCATGCTCCACTAAACACTTATTTTGCTATGAATACAGAGCATCAGTTTTAAGTTTCCATCATTACTGACAGATAGTTAACTGCAGCCCTGCTCCTAGGTGATTTTGCCGCTGTTTATTGAGATTGGAAATGGTGAAACAAGGGTCAAAGTGATACGTTTGACTATGGGAAATAATCACTAAGGCCCAGTTCATATTTCATTTTATGAGTAGGAATGACAAGTGGGGATTTATTATTAGATTTATTTAGTATTATTTATATCCCATCCTTTCTCCCAAAGTGGCTTAGGGTGGTCTAGAGACGGGAACATACAAACATTAATACTCCATCATTAATAACCATGAGAAGGGTGTTTTAAGTGAGCATAAGAACCAGGTCTAAGAAAATTTATCATGGCTACCTTACCTTCACTTTATTTGTTCTAGAAAAAGCATACAAACATTGCAACAGAACTGGAATGAGGATCCCAACCCAAGATGGTGAATTAGATGATCTTACCACCTTATCCTGTGAGCTGTTGCTCATAGGTGGGACATAAAACTATTGGTTAAATCTTAAAGAACATGCTTGGGCTTTATTTCCACATGGCCTTCCAGTTGGTATTCTAAAGTATGTGTTTTACAGTTGACTTGTATTGATACTGTGGTAGGGTGTGATTGTATGGATGTTGCCTTATGAGAGATATCAATCTAATAAAATTCAACTATGTTTTATTTAGACCCAGTGACGTTAATGGACCTAATTCAGTCATGTTCATTCATTTCAATGGGTCTACTCTGAGTAAAATTTAGTTGAATACTGCCCCTTATTTTTGTAGTGTGTTCTCAAGAAAGAATGTAATGACAGTTGTTTTTGAAGAAGTTGTACCGTATTTCCCCCCCCTTAGGACGCACCGGCCCTTAGGATGCACCTAGTTTTGGTGGGGGGGAAATAAAGAGAACAAAAATTATTTCCCCCCCCCCAGGCGCGGGGCTGGGGCGGGGGAAGCCTGAGCTTCCCCTGACCCCAGAACAGGCAGCTCTCCCACAAGCCTTGGGAGACTGGCGCGACTTCCCGCTGGGCTCCCATGCCTTGCGGATATCTGCCAGCCTCCAAACCAGGTCGGGGGACAGCGGGAAGGTGTGCTGTGCCTCCCCGCTGCCCCCCAGCTTGTGGAGCTGGCGGCGGGGAGAAGCGCGCTTCTCCCCCCCGCCAGCCTCTAAACCGCGTCTCCCAAGGCTTGCGGAGAGCTTCCTGAAGCCTGGAGAGCGAGAGGGGTCGGTGTGCACCGACCCCTCTCGCTCTCCAGGCTTCAGCGAAAGCCTGCATTCGCCCCATAGGACGCACACACATTTCCCCTTCATTTTTGGAGGGGGAAAAGTGCATCCTATAGGGCGAAAAATACGGTAATTTGATTTATATTATCAACCATAAACCATGTATTAATTGTACTTTGGAGAAACATGAAACTTCATTTAGTGGCAGAGAAGCATAGTGGTTCATCCACACAGCATCAAACAGATTGTTTTCATATGGATCAGTAGTTACATTTTTGGATGGTTTAAGAGGCCACAAATGTAACTTTTGTATAAAAGTTGTGGCCTAAATCGCAGTATTTTTTAGAGGTCTAGACTTCTTGTATTGCAACTAGCAAATTTCCATGATGTTTCAGTTTTCATTTGACTGTCTAAGAAACTTTACCTCATGGCTAAAATTGTGTGTGTGTGTGTGTGTGTGTGAGAGAGAGAGAGAGAGAGAGAGAGAGAGAGAGAGAGAGAGACAGACAGACAGACAGACAGACAGACATGATATCACCAACTTCTCGATATAGGAACCAATAAATACTGAACTACAGAGAGCAATTCATCTATATTCAGAAAACAAAAATCCCTTCACAAAAGATTCCATCAAATAAATAATTCAACCCAAACTAATTTTAACATGTTCTTGCTGCAACTGAGTTTCTAAAAAGGAAACTATAGCCATCAAGTGCTTTTCAATCCTTATCTATTTCCATCCCTTATCTTGATACTGAAGACAAATGGTAGACACTCTAAAATTACCGTATTTTTCGCTCTATATAGTTTCTGAGATCTCTGTGATTGGAACTAACTTTTATTCAAATGTCTCATGCTATTGGCCCTGCAACCTTCTGGGGTCTGGAAGAGGCCATTCCAGGGGCCATAACAAGCATCAGATCTCCCTGACATAAGGTGGAGGAGGCACAACCTTGGAGACAGAGATCCTGTGTTGGATGCTTCTTCTCCCCATCACAGAAAATTCTGTTCCTTGCTCTCGTGTATGGCCCAAAAGGGGGTACGCCCTGGGTGGGTTAGGGGAAAGTACGGATCCAAAAGATCCATAGCCTTCCCTTTCCCAATAGGCCCCTAAACCAGGGAGAAAACTATACATACTAACTATACAATACCACTAGAGTTGTATTGAAATACTTCTTGGGAGTAGGAGGATGGAAGAACACAGCAGCTCTGCTCTGCCCATCTTCCTGCCTGCAAGATGTTGCTTGTGGTGGTTTAGTCACTTTCAGTTCTCTCTCACACACTGAACTTATGGTTGCAGACTTAAAGGCCTAGTCTAGGCATAATGCTTAACCATTGGTAAACATGGACCATGGTTTGTTCCCTTAATCCTGGCTAAGATCTCAAACATGACTCCATGGCTTAACTTGCTGAGTTAAGACAAAGGGTAAGGAAGTGCCTTAAACATAAGCCCTATTCATGTGTTCTGAAAGCCAGGAAAACAACATGTGAGGGTGTGGGAGACATACGTATGTTACCTTCACCCTAACCCTGTAATTCTGTTCCAGTTGAAGAGTTACTGTATTTTTGTTGACAGTTGATCTACGTTTTGCAGTTTTCATTATGGTTCTCCAGAACTTTGTTATTTGAAACTACACTACCTGAAACTTCCTTATGGCATTGACAGACATGTAGTTTTGCACGTGCTATTGCAATGTATGTAAAAGTTTTTTGCAGCTATAGTTCACAGAACAGGGAAGTGGCTGGCCCTTCACCACAAACCAGTTTCAGCTCTGGGGATTCCCCACCTCTCAAAGAGCTTTGTTGAGAAAATCCACCTCCACTTCAGGCCCAGTCTTCCTATTGGTCTGTTAATATATTCTGAGTACCACAACCTGCATTTCTTGGCATGCCCCCCGTTGACAGTGGCTTGGTCTCCTTATGTCTCTGGGGATTTCCCCCCGGTTTCTGATGTTGGGTCTTCCCACAGCATAAAGAGCACCAGACATTTCAACCCACGCATATCCCTGATTTTGATCAGTCTGCTGCTAGACAACAGGTGATCCAGTGCTGATAAAGCTTACCACTAGCAGCAGCATACTGAAGCATCTCTTATAATCAATGAACATTAAAAGGCACAGAATACTTAGAAGAGCTCCGGAAATATTATTGTTTGTATGCATGGGAAATAACAGTACAGAATGAAACACAAACTTTCAAATCCAGCAATGGGCCTTCTTCAGGCGTTCTGACACCATGCTAAGTAAAGACATGAGGGGAACTATGGGGACAAGCAAGCCAGTTCTGCCCTCCATTTTTCCTGTTGTCCTCTGTAAATTGGACGGTGAATGTTGGAAGTATGGGGCCTCCTGTACCTATGTGTTTTAGAACCCTGGTAGTTCCTGGTTTACCACAAATGAGCCTATTTGAACTGTGTGCTAGTACATGGATGAAACAAACCACAATCCGTGGCTTAACAGAGCTCATGGTTTGTTTTGCTCCAAAAAACCATGATCAGTAATCAAAAGAATAAAATAAAATCTTGCCTACAGATTGTGTTCTTTGGGGGAGGAAAACAAACCACAGTCCTAACACTAAGCTTTGGATAATGGTTTGTTTAATGCAGCGAGCCATGGTTTCTGGCTTACCATGCCATGTCAACGTGGCTACTAAGTAGAAACACTAAGACTCATAACACATAAAATGTTTCAGGATGCCATGCACCTTTAGCAGTTACAACCAGTTTGGTTATGCACACTCCTTCACGGTAATAAGAAACAGAGTAAGAGGCAGCAAAGACCTTTGTATATGAACTTTGTATATGAATATTCTGTATGACATTTGAGATCTTTATATGTGAACTTTGCTATATGACATCTGAGAAGGTTTTCTGTAACTGTAACTATTGCTGTTTTACAACTGGAAGAGTTTGGCAATCAGCCACAGAGCTTGGGGTAGGGTTAATGATAAACTGCAGTCATCCAATCAATCTTCTTCCTAAGATCCATGATGAAATCTTCAATTTAGCTCACATTTGCATGAAAAAATATTACTCAAGGTATTTACGTCAAAATAACATTTTAACATCCATGTGGTCCTGCAGGTCCAATAGGGGTGGGAGAAGATATCTGTAGTTCTCAAACTCTGTAATAGCGAACCTCCCTAAATCAAACACAATAAAGGAGCCACTCCTCCATACACAAATATATATCCACACAGAGAATGCTTCAGCTGACGTCCAGCATTCTGAAGCACGCACCCTGATTTTGCTCCTCTGTTGCACTAAGTGGAGGGTGTGGAGGTAGCACATCACAGAAAGGATAGAAAGAATTCGGGAAACAGGTTGTAGCAACAAAAACCTAACTTCTCCGTAAAAGCTAGCGTGCTTTGACATGATATCTGAGCATATGATGGGAGGAGATAAAACCAAGGTAGTAAAAGACACCAGGGAACAGTTATTTGAAGGTTTTTTTTTTCACATTAGTACCAAAAAAGAGTACCCAGTGAAGCTGCTGTAGAGCAAGCCAGACAGAGTAAAAGAAACTGGTTTTCCAAAGAGCATCGCTCTGGACAATGCTGTAACTGACAGGGTCATCCAACTATCTCGTTCCATCTGCACAAGCGTTTCTTCCTGTGTAATGCAGCTCCCCCCCCTTTCCTCACCCTGCATGTTCCCTGTGCCTTCCCAAAATCTGCTCCGGAGGGCTGGGGAAACCCTGCTAGTACAGATGTGAAAGGAAAGGGAGGGGAAGTTCCATTGTGCAAGTGGAAATCCTTGCATTGTTAGAACAAGTAAGTTGGATACTGATGTGAGTTTGAGCATCAACAGCTCTTAGGGGAGGTGACCTTGGGCAATCACCCTAATGCTGATGATGCCTCTAGACTAACATGTGAATGGTTTGAGGCATAGAGAAGATTGAAAAGGCTAATTTATGCTTAGGGTCCCTGTGGTATTCAAAACATTCAAAGGTACAGAAATTCATCAGACGGGAGGTCTATGTATATGTGACCCAGTATACTACACCTTTCTAGCTCTTCTGGCTTGGAGAAAACCTTCATAATATCTTGCTAGTTTCTACCTCAAACTTAATGCAGAGAAGCCTGTTTCGTGTGTGTGTGTGTGTGTGTGTGTGTGTGTGTGTGTGTGTCTGCTTGCCACTTACATAGTGAAGTTTATCCTAGTGGCATGTATGTATTATGTCTAAAAGTGATTAAACTGTTAGGGGGAAAGTTTGATCTTTTGAGATTGTGGGTTAAAAAGCACAATGGCTTGAAATGGTTCTCACTAGCTCTGAGAGATCAGCACTCTACAAAACAAACAAAATCACAGAGTACTTTGTCCCACAGAACTCCAGTGTTGATGCAACATGGACTTGACAGGTGTTATTCTCAACTATTCTCTGAAAATAAGGCTCCAAGTAGAACCCTTTTCACTTCCCCATTCTCTGCTGAACACAAATGGGATTCTAATAAACACTTAATATTCATATGCCACCTACCTGCTTGTACTGATATGAAAATGCTTCTTTTTACATCCACCCACCCATACCAGTGTTCCTGGGAAACTGTATTTATTCATTCCTAAACATATTGCATGGTGGTGCTAATAAGAATAGGGTGTCTCCCCCTCTCAGCTTTTTCAGTCTGTTATTGCTGTCCAGATGAAGCATTCTAACGCATACTGCAAATGCTTTGAATACAGAATCATTGTATTTTGAGACATTTGTTTTCAGGGGGAGATAATGTACAGTGTGTTCAAACCACTTTGACTCTACTTACAGTGTGTGCCTCTGACTCTCTGCTTTTCAGATCTTAGGATATTCGGAGAAAGAAGGGGCTTGTGGAGAGTAGTATGAAATAAATAGTCAACCAAAAGTTTGCGTTTTCAAGAGCTGCTTAACCCCCCCCCTTACAATTTCTACTTGAAAACATTATAGAGCTTCTGCTACCAGTTGCTGCTTCTTTTACAGAAAAAAAGGCTTTGTACACTTACCTTGTAATATACAGAACAATACTGTTTACTCCTTTTAATGGCGGAAGACCCCAAAATGTCTCAATAAAATACAGTCCTTGTGGCACCCACAGTCATTTACCTGTTGTTATCAACAAACTTGCAACATGGTTAGTTAAAGTGTAGAAAACAAAATCACCTGTAGTGCAATTGTGGTGTTCTTTGCAGGATGTTTCCCCACCAGTCCTTGTTCTTTCCGTTTCTTGAATTTCCTAAAGTAGTCCTGTATCAGGAAGGTGGCATAGAACTTCCCCACGGTTACCTCATCATCTAAATGAACAGACCAGACAGATCTCTCCCAAGTCAGCACATTTCATTAGTAGCCAATATATACTCTTATCCAAATCAGGAAAAAATGTGACAGTGCCATTGGCACAAGGGTTTTTGTTGTTGTTGTTGCTCCTGATAATAAGGCAGACTAAATCTAGCATAAAGCAGTTTTAGCAAGCAAACAAGACTAGGCAGTAGAAGCAGTTGATAGGTGAACTATTTCCTAAGAAAGGAAAAGATGCTAATTTATTAAAGTTCAAAGAGGTAAGATTATCTTTTAAAATGCACATGTCTACATGACTCTGAAAATGCAAACTTTGATCAGTTTGAACCAGAGTGTTATAAAAACTATAATAGGAGGAGGGCCTTTTCGTATTTGCTGCCTTTCAAGTAAATTATCACCATAGTGAATTCAAATATATCTAATTATTATTGTTTCTGTCTGACCTATTAAAGTGGCATATAAATTATCTCACTCCCTGAACACCTCTAGCAGGCAATATTCATATTAAGTAATATATCAAGCATTAGAAACCAGAGTTTGGGGGCAAACCCTGGAGACTAAATTTAGTAAACTTTCACCTGAGAGTCCAGTTTGGTAGTCTTTTAGGAGAGAAGTTAATACTCTCTTTTGGCAGTGATTGGTTCCAAAATAACAGCAAAGATAGAACGTAACTCTATCTTAGATCATTAGTAAGGCAGGTAAATTGTGAAGTGTTCATATCAAGACTAGGTGTTAATACAAATGCTTTCCAGCATGCATTAGCTTTTACATTTATCTGACAGTATTAATACTGCTAGGTTATTTAAAAAAGACAAAGCACGATGAGCGGACATTGTTAATTATTGGACTATATTTGCCATTATTGGCAATTTAGTGAAATGTCTTTTAGTAGTTTCCTTTTATTAGAACAGTTCCCAAACAGAACACTGTGTTTCTTTTCCTTGTATTTTGTACTGGTTTAAGGAGGGAGGAGGAGGAAAAAGCCGTGGGTAGTGCAATCCTATATATATCTACTCAGAAGTAAGCCCAACTGAATTGAAAGAGACTTAATGCCAGATAAGGATATATACAATGGCACAGCACTTCACGGGAATATATGCTTTTAGTCAGTTTCAATTACCTATGTCTATCAACTATGGATTTTATATTTAAAAGAGGTCTCTGTGTCAAAACTAATCCATTTACATTATCTGCAGTCCCAAATTATTCAATTGTAGATAGCTTTAAACAATAAATCCTGAAATTGACCGTATACCAGACCAGGTAGGGCCTGATAGGATTTGGTGTGGTATGTGATATGTTAGAAGATGTTAAAGGATATCTTATGAAAGAAAACAAGAAACAAAAAGATTTGAAGTAGCTTGGTTGGGAGCCCTGTCTGTTCCATTCCGACTCTTAAATAGCATCATTTGAGCCTGCTCTCACCATGTAACAAATGCCTTATTAAAGGATACATGGTCTATAAACCTCCACTAATTACAATGCAAGTTTAGGGGCTTCAGTACTAGGGATCAAGTCTTAAAAGCTGTGAGGGAAGACCAACAAGCTTTTTTGTTAGCCAAAGCTGCAATCTCGTAAGTTAAATAAGCGTAAGATGTGAGTTATCTGTACCATAAGTTGGGGTGGGGGTTGCACCGTATATGCATGTGTAAATGTGGGCATACACACAATTCACATCTGCAAAGCAGCAAGTTCCTGGATGTAGTTAAAAAGCTAGGTGCAAAAGGGACATACCCACAATATATTTCATGGACAGCCATGGGTACAAAATCTGTCCAGACTTTTGAGAAAGACAAACATAATTAGATATGTGAAGGAAAGCCGTGGAGCAGAAGTGATCATACTTTAAACAGAGTGGAAATCAACGTAAAAGAAAAACCCAAGGGAACGAATTTCAGCAAAACAAGTTTGGGGAGAAGACAGGAGGGTGGCAGATGGGCTTCAGTGGCCTCTGAAGGTTAAAGAATGGGGAATTTAGATAAAATCTTGGGGTAAAAGAAAGGAATCTGCACTTAAGTGACTTCTCTTCCTGTTTCCATCATATATTAGCAGTGTTAATTAATCAGTGTTAAACTGAACCTGAGGATTTGCAAGTAATTTGACATTTTAAACCTCTTGGCAATTATGAGTAAATTAAGGAAATGGGTTTACGGTCAGTAATGATTAATCTTGCTAGATTCATTATTCCTTTATTAAGTCTACTTACCACAAAAAAACCAGGGATTTGGCTTTTTCTTAGCTATAACATCCTGTTTGAGAGATAATACTTAAGTGAATGCAGGAATCTGACCTATCATGTAAGTTTGTGAAAAACCCGTGGTTTATATAATGCATTTCTTTATAATCCTGGAACCTTTGCAGTACATTAAAAATTAAATAATTTTTATTTATTTATTTAGGAGTATTTACACTTCTCCTACTAACCAAAATTCTTAAAGTCTTCTTCACATTGTTGTTTACTTTGCAGCTTTCCTATCTTGTGTTTTTAATAAAACATTACATTACAATAAAACATTTTATTATGTTTTCCTGTATGTCAACTTCCAGGCATGAATAGTTGCAAAAATGTCTATTCCCTTTTCACTGCAATTTGCCTAAAGTTGTGAAAGATTTCCTGTTTGGCAGTGTTCTGTCTTCTGCATTTTAGTGGCATTATCTATTCTTTTTCTCTAGACAAGTTCACTGTACTTTGTTGTCTATGCAAATGGAAAATCAATATTCACTTTGAAAGCAGCAATGAAATGGAGCTGAACCTTTAATTGCACTCTGTAGAGGAAAATGTATTATGGTTTATTCTCTAGATGCACACTCAACAAATGCTCTCCATGTGCTTAATTTAGGAAGGCACGACTCGCTATTCTGAAGCACGTGTCTGTATTTCAATAAAAACAAGGGGAATCAAGTTGACCCGAGGCAACACTAATTCCATGCCACCACCCTAAAACAGAATTGCTTCAGAATATTCTGAAAAGACTGATAGTTGAAAGGAATAGAGGCTGCAGAAAAAGCTCAAGCACATAGTTACAACAATAACAAAGCAATTAATCTAGGCCATGCAAGCACTCAGGTGTAAGGTTAGAAAAGAGCAGAGTAGTTTTAAATGTGCAGTATCGGTTTTCTCTTGACAGCTCGATTTCCCTAGATATGATTTGACATCATCCCATCTGTAGTCTGAGCTGCCAGTTGCAAGTGGCTCTTCCAGCAACAAAGCAAATACTCCTTGCGCCATGCTGAAGAGTTGGACAGCCAGTATTGTTCTCTTTCCCCTAGAGACTGAGAATGTCACCTTCAGAGAGAGATCAGCTTCTACCACTCGAAGTGATCTCAGGGTCACTTCCATACCTGAGCCAAAACCATATTGAAAGCTGGGTTAGCACTATGAAAGTACAGTAAGCTATAAAAGAAGCCACATAATTAACTGAAATGGATCGGTCTCTTGGATGTCTCAGATAGGACTGATATGGATTGCATTATGCAACAGATTCTGCACTTTTAAAACATGAAAAGCAAGTCAAAACATCACTTACAATCAAAAGTTCACCATTATTTTATACTGAAGAGAAATATATATTGGTGTATATGTTTCATATATAGAATTGCGTATTATAAAATCTTGGCTATGCGGTCTTATGACAATTAATAATAGCTTACCTAGTTAGTTCTAGCTTATATATTAAAATCAGAAGACTAATTCTGTATCCTGTACATCCTGATTAACTTGGTTATATTTAACTGTTTTGGGGTTTTTTGGAGGAGGGAAATGGGCTATAGTCAGTCTATATTCACTGTTTACTATAAAAAGTTCACTCTCTCTCTCTCTCTCTCTCTCTCTCTATATATATATACACTTTATAAAAAATGGCACACAATTGTCCACTGACCTAGTGCAAATTTGGACTAATTTCATTACCTGCAGACAGCATAATCAAAAAGGATGTTCAATAATAAAAATAAGAGCAGAATATAGGCTCTATTAATTTAGCAGTACATTATATTGAAACCTGTAAAATGAAATGTTTACACATAAATAAATTATTTACAATCACAATATTTAGAATTTTTTCAAATGTTATCTTCCTAAAATAAACGTTTATATTTCTATTTAATAGATACATTTTCCCAACATTAATTAGCAAATAAGCATCTAAAATATTTAATGAATGCTTTTGCATTTTATAATTTAATTTATCATTTAATTACCACTATTATTCTGATTTTAGTGCCATGGTATTTTTTTCAAAATTGTATCCATATGTATGCATTGAAAATGTAGAAATGTATGAGATCATCTCACTAACCACCAGCGGGGGGGACAACTTGGTCAAGAAGCTTCATGCTAGTTTTCTTCCAGATTTTCTTTATAACTGCCCTGAGTTCTTCATTTGCTTGCTCTAAGTTTCCTGAAAAGAGAGGGGAACAAGAGAGAGAAGGCAGGCAGGCCAAATTTGAAAATGTTAAATTTAATTTTGGGAATGGTAATTCCATTTCATTCTGCTGTGATCAGGCTGTGCTAAAATGGAGACAAGGGCTCCCAAAAACATCCTATGAAAAGCATTCACTGGGGAGAAAACATTTGTAGTGAGGTAAGGAAAATTTGTAGTGAGGTAAGGAAAAGACGCGGGTGGCGCTGTGGGTAAAACCTCAGTGCCTAGGACTTGCCGATTGCATGGTCGGCGGGGTGAGCTCCCGTCTTTCGGTCCCAGCTCCTGCCCACCTAGCAGTTCGAAAGCACCCCTAAGTGCAAGTAGATAAATAGGGACCGCTTTATAGCGGGAAGGTAAATGGCATTTCCGTGCGCTGCGCTGGTGCTGGCTCGCCAGGGCAGCTTCGTCACGCTGGCCACGTGACCCGGAATTGTCTTTGGACAGCGCTGGCTCCCGGCCTCTTAAGCGAGATGAGCGCGTAACCCTAGAGTCGGTCACGACTGGCCTGTACGGGCAGGGATACCTTTACCTTTACCTAAGGAAAATTACCCTCACTATAACTTTCCTTTGTGATGTCATCACATCACAAACTTTTATTGGCCACATCAAGAAGTATATTCAGAGTGAAGACAGTGCCTTTATGATTTGTTCTTCTGACATTCTGTGAGCACAGTGGAACTTCCCACCCTTCTTCACTCCTCAGAAGAAGTGATCTGCTCTGTAGGTTCCCCCAATCCCCTGGCGCAGTTATGAGGGTGGTGTGAACAGATTTAGGGGCAAATGTGAACAGGGGACGAACAGCATGCAGAAAAGGATACAAATGCGGGTTTACATGAAACCCCTCCTTTCCCCAAAACCCTCTCCTTTTGTTTCAGAAAATTTTGTAGGTGGAAATAGAAAATTTTCCTATTTCTTAGGAAAAGTAGAGTGTAGATTCAGAAAGTCATCTGGAAACTCCAAATTCAGTTGGCAATGTTTCACCAAGTGTAAAATTTTCTCTGAAAATTATTTCACTGTATGTGATGAAGGAAAAGCCAATGTGCTGAAAGAATGATCCTCATCAGAATTACTGACCTAACAGTGCTTAAAGATCGAGAAAGACAGAGGTCCGACTTCTGTAAAGAAAGTTTACATTTGCACAAGAAATGTAGAACCCAGACAAGATGCATGGTACACAAATACTGTATAGTTAGGGGCTAATAATATTTCTTAGGCATCTGAGGAGAAGCAACAAGATAATTTTGACAGTCCAAGGCTGGTTTCCCTTATAATGCTTTTGACAGCAAAGGAAATTATTCCCCCCCCCCCCCCAGATTGGGATTTATGGCAAGTAACTCATTTGGGTACACTTAGAAGAACTGTTTGTACAACTTTTCATGTTTGGAAAATCTTAACGGGGTGGTCACCAGGTACAGTGGTACTTGGTTTACAAACATAATCCGTTCCGGAGGGAGGTCTGGTTGTAAACCAAAACAAGTTGTAACCCAAGGCGTGCTTTCGCCAATGGGGCCTCCCCCCCCCCCAAATGGGTTGTAATCCAAAAAAAGGGACACACACTTCTGGGTTTGACGTGGTTGTAATCCAAAACAGTTGTAATCCAAAGTGGTTGCAAACCAATGTACCACTGTATATGAGATTCTCATTACAAAGCAGTAATGTAAGAAGGAAAATAAAAAAGCACTTGGAAATATGTATCTTATTCTCTTACCTTCTGTTTTAATCTTCAGGGCGGTTCTTACTAAAGCAAATAAAGTAGCATTGAACATAACCGTTCCATCGCTGTTTAGGGGCATGTTCATGGCTACCAACCTCTGCAGATGTTCAGAAATAAACAAATACAAAGGAATTTCAGTGCAAGACACTGAAAAATATATATATACCAAATTCATGTGTCCATTCATATGTATATGTGTAAAATACATATATATGAAAAGCAGATAAAATGCTTGGGAGACAAAATAAGATAACATGACATTGTCCCTAACTTAGCAAAATCTACCAGAGGCTTATCCTACGGCTGTGTCGCTAGAAAAAAATTCTGCCTGATCCTCAAAATCTATTGTAGACATTATGTGGTATATGTGTAACACAAAAATTAGAATGTTAAAATAGCTGGTATCCTATGGTTTTACACATTTAATTAATACTTGGCATGAGTATTTGAGGAATATCTGGCACAATACAGCCAACATTAAGCAAATTCCATTGCTTTAAACTTTGGTGATTCCTTTTCAACTCTTTCATCAAAATCAATGAGCTCTAAATGTACTCTAATAAATTTTGGCAGGATACTTTTGGCCTACATGCTTATCTATTACCAAACTGCCCAAAATACAAGTATTTGGGTCTGGATTAAAGATAAAAAGGTGACTTCACATAGATGACTCTGGATCCTTCAACCTGAAATGCCCATGCTTTCATTGTAAGTCTTGTTCCAAGTAGCCCCATCTAATCATGCAGGTCCTATTTACCTTGCTTGTTCCAAAACCATCTTATTTAACAGATTCTGGGTTAAATCAAAGGGTGCTAGTTCTCTTCATCATGTCCTCCTTGTGGGCAGTTGAAGGACATTTGTCTTGTCTTAGCTGGTGGCAGAATTCCACTCTTCAAGGACTTCTGAACTGACTCGGTACAGCAATTTTTTTGTTTTTAGCTGCTGAAGCATGACAGCTTGATGTAGCACCAAACCACTGTGTGGCATTGTGTCTGAACCAGCCCATTACAACAAGACAAATATTATACAGAAAATTAATGGCATCATAAACAAATGTATGCAGTATGCTGCATTCTTCCAAGAAGTAGCAGCAGGCACCATTATTCGTGAAACTATGTTGGAAGGTTCTACATGTATAGCATAGCTTCGGCTAGACAGGTACAGATGGGGATTGTCTACTTCCTCGTCAAAGCTGGCGAGCAAGGAATGACAATATAGCTTTGTTGCACCTATACTCTTCTTTTGCTACCACTCACAGCCACATTTTGTTCTAAATCAGTGAGTCAAGACAAAGAACAGGAAGTTCTGGTTTTCATTAGATTGATTGAAAGGAGCCTGTGGCTATAATTCATTGAATCAGGCGCCTTGAATTTACAGCCATCTCTGCACTAGCAAATGATATTAAACAGAAGTACTGACACAATAAAGAGCAAATGCTCTGAAAGACAGAAAAGCCTACCTTACACGCAACTCTGTGGGGGCATAATTTACCAAAGCCAAGTGGAGGCTGTATGCGCCGCAACAAGGTAACAACATCAAGGTGTTTTATTCTCCCCCTATGAAAAAGGTATAGTATTAATAAAATAGTTTCACCTGCCTTTAAGTTACCCTCTTGTTTTTGGTTCTTTGGCTCCTTAGGTAGGAACACACTGCAGCACAATGGTGTCTAACTTACTTTGCTTCAGGATCATATTCTGACCATATTCTTTTAAATTCATCTAGATGATGAGGACCAAGAATAGACCAGTCGCGTGTCAGATAATCAAAGTTGTCCATGATGACAGCCACAAATAGGTTGATAATCTTAAAAAGAATTGAAGGAATTATTTAATTACATTTATATTCATATGAAAAATGCAAATTATTAATATTATCCTGGAATGTGTGTGCACAGAAATGTGTGCACAAATTTTAAATACATGTATCAAATTATAGATAGGGATTCAATGTGTGTGAATGAAAATTTTATATATATATGCACACACACACCAAATTATAGTCAGGAATTAAATGTCATGCTAAGGTGATCATTCCATCAGGCAAACTTTTTGGCTTGCCAGATGGAGCAATCTCCTCTCCCCCCCACCACGTGCTGTTCCAGGGGTCTAGGGTCGTATTCTTTGCTGCCCAATCATAGTGCTTAAGGATGTTCCAGTTTCTGGACTCACCAAAAAAGCACACAACATATAGAAACTGATGAAATAAATAATGGCAAAATTGCTTCCACATGTGAATTCTTCTCCTGGGTTAAAATCAGACTCTGGATCACATCGCTTTCCTGGCATGCAGGCCAACATGATCTCCTGCCAAGCCTCTCCTGTTGCGCACCTTTAATTTGGAATAAAGCATGACAAAATGAATCAAATGATATTCTTTCAATTAGAATGATACTGTTGTTGTTTTTATTTGTTAACAAGGGCTCCAGACATGTCACAGGAGTGCACAGTGTAGAGGGTTCATGTATGTATAAGAGCACTAGAGGTTGAGCATGCAGTCCCATCACCCTATCCCAGCAACCTCTCATCTCCTTGGATTGATGCAATATAGTGCATCCCTGTCACAGGCTGTCTTAGCACAGGGCTACCCCAAGGCTTTTGCTACCTGAGGACAAAGGCAACCGGCCCTCCCTCCCTCTGAATACACTTCTTATTTTCCTAGCTGTTAAAAATGTCCCCACTTTCTATGTAGTTTCAGTACAACTGGAAGGGCAATAATTTATTTGATAAAAATAAACAAATGCTTTTAAAGACACTATCTGAGAACAAATTGGTAAGCTTCTGCATTGTTATGTATGCATATATATCTTTCACTAATGTTAGAAATGATTTACTTTCACTTGCTTTCTAGTGCAGTTGCTATATTGGTATTATAGTACCAAAAACCCATGTGCTTTATTCTTATTCTTATTATTACTAGTTTTGTATGTTTATTTGAGCGTAATCAGTAGAACCAGTGATTTCAAATTACAAGAGAGGAGATTCTGATAAAACATTAGGGAAAACTTTATGAAGCTAAGAGCTATTCAAACAAGCTTCCTTGGTAGGTAGTGGACTTTACTTCACAGGGAGGTTTTTAAAGAGAGTTTGGATGGCCATCTGTCAGTCTTTCTTTTGCTGTGATTCCTGCATTGAAGGGGGTTGGACTAGATAGTTCTTGGGATCCCCCTTCCAACCCTACAATTATGTGAAGCAATCCCATCATGTAAGATGAGGCTTGCATCTGAATAGAGCTGCAAAAGATTGGGAATTAAAATGGGGAAAATTGGAATAAGCATAGTCTTTATTCCCAGTTAATTCAGTGCTCTTTTGTCTTTGACTCCATCCATAATAGCTTTGGAGCCCATTAATTACTCCTCAGAGAATGTGGTCTTTGACAGAAAGGAGGTTGCCCACCACCGTTGTTGTTGTCATTGTTATTAAATTTGTTACATCACTTTATCTTGCCCAAGACAACCCAAAGACACTTAAAACCAACCAACCAACCAAAAAACCCACATGGCTACATTAAAACCAGGGTGAGGGGAATAAAATACATTAAAAACATCCCACCCACTTCTAAAAGGCCACAGACAATTAAAGGTCAAAGAGGAGACCCTCCTTACTGTCATCCCCTTCAGTGGCAGGCCCACCCCCACAGCAGTCATTCTGAGGGTGATGCTTGGGGAGTACTATTCGGCCCTGTGGAGCCTTCAATGTGGGGGTTCCTTGGGGTTTAAGTTTATCCTCCATGCTGTTTAACATCTACATGAAACCGCTGAGTGGGGTTCCTCTCACACACAGGGATGCATGGAATGGAAAATTCCAGCAAGCGCATGTTGCCTGTCATCGTACTATTGTGACTGAAAGAGCAGCACCTTCTGACATTCTCCCTTCCATAACTTTGGATTAATGTTTAACCTGGAATAAATCATGTTTTGGAACTTCCATCACAGTAATAGTGTTTCATGTGACAGTATTTTAAAGGTGCCAGCATTCCTGTTCTTCTTATTGCAAGGATGCAGGCATTAAAAAGAGTGCCTACAACATCCTGCTGCCTTGCTAGTACACTGGGATAATTTAAAGCAAGCTCATATACTCAGGGTTTGGTTTTTTTACATTTCACTGTCTAGGTGTGTTGTGTTATGTGCAGGCAGGAGGATAGCAGAATTAACACAGTAGAAGGGAAGAAGGGTATGGAAGAACAGACAGCCTGACAGGCAAGGAGAAAGCAGCACCAAGGCAAGGCTGGAGTCTGGTTAAAGATCCATTCCAGATCTGGAAACGTTTTGGGCCAAGGTTAGATCAGGAAGAACCAATAGGTATCCTGGAGAGGGGGTGAAATAGAGCCATCCTGGGACCTCAGTGGACAAGACTGCCCCTTTCTTCTTCGCTCTGTACCACTGAGTGGCTCTCAAGGGACACCAGCAGAAGAGAAGACCAAACAGATCCACTTAATCTTGGATCAAGGTTCACTTACTGGCCTTTTTTCATATTTATCACACTGGAAAGTGAGCATTAACTACATTAAAAAGGAATTTTGAAAAATGAAATAAGATTAAAGAAGAAAGAGAAAGAATAATAACAAAAAACTATGCAAACAATACTAATGGTAGGCCACCATCAGTTTACATTGTGGATACAGTGACCATCAGTATATGAATCTTAAACATGTTAAGTTAATGTAAGCCCTCTAGATCTCCAAATAGCTTTCCACATGAAATTGATGCCTATGTGTAATATGTTCAAATGTCCTCAAACTATTGTGAAATAGATATTATACCTAGCTGAAACTTTAAGAAAGAATTTTAGAACCTCTGCTGTTTACCAGTTTTATAACTCAAATGTCAATTGTAACAAAACAACAGATAACATCTACCGAAAGAGAAGCAGCACCGCTTGGGGAAAAGTCTGAAAGTTGTTGTTCCTGTTAATTTGACTTCCGTCTTTCAGAGCAACTTTACCAAACACCTAAAAAAAGAAGAAAAGGACAAATGTCCATCCAATATGATTTTGTTTTATCCTCTAACAAGTCTGGTGATAAGAATATAAGAAACATCCTGTGGGGTGGTGGATGGGGGTTAAGTAAAGGTAAAGGTACCCCTGCCCGTACGGGCCAGTCGTGTCCGACTCTAGGGTTGTGCGCCCATCTCACTTAAGAGGCCAGGGGCCAGCGCTGTCCAGAGACACTTCCAGGTCACGTGGCCAGCGTGACAAAGCTGCATCTGGCGAGCCAGCGCAGCACACGGAAACGCCGTTTACCTTCCCGCCAGTAAGCGGTCCCTATTTATCTACTTGCACCCGGGGGTGCTTTCGAACTGCTAGGTTGGCAGGCGCTGGGACCGAGCAACGGGAGCGCACCCCGCCGCGGGGATTCGAACCACCGACCTTTCAATCGGCAAGTCCTAGGCGCTGAGGCTTTTACCCACAGCGCCACCCGCGTCCCGGGTGGGGGTTAACCTAGCCCAATTTTCCCCACCCTGACAGCTTTCATATTATTTTGGACTACAGCTCCCATCATCCTTGACGATTGGCTGGGATGGCTGGGATTGATGGGAGCTGGTACCCAGCCAAACCTGGAAGGCAGCAGGTTAAGGAAGGCTGATTTAGTCTAACATATTGCTTCTAGCAATGGTCAGCAATATGCTTCCAGGAAGCCTGCAGATCCTGAAAGTAAAAGCCCTCCCCACATTGTGTGATCTCAGCAACTGGGATTGGGTGGCATACTGAAAACAGAGGTAAGACTTAGCCAACATGGCTGAGAACTATTGGCAGAACTATCCTCCATGTGGATTTGTCTAAGCCCCTTTTAAGTTAGTGTTAATGGCCATAGCAGTAAATTGCAAAAAACTACTATGACTTGGATCTGAACTTTCCTACCATAAATGTTAGAGAGTTCATGTTTAAAGGCAGGACCTTCCTCTCTGCTTCTTCCCTGCATGGGCCACCCCTGAAAATCTGGGGTTTGGGGAACCAAACAAGCCAGATCACTCTCTGACCCTAACACTATGGCAGGTAGGTAGGACAACCCACCTGTCAACTCCTAGAAGTCATTATTATGCCTGTCAAAGGCCCTTCCACAGCACTTTCCACAGTGCCTGACAAACAGCTGGTTGGTGAGCACCTTGGGAACCACAGTGCAAAAACTGCTTTCTGCAGCAACAGACTTTGCAACCGAGTTCTGCTAAATCAGCAGGATTCAGCCTACCACCCAACATCTGACTGGTGGTGAATTCTACCATGCTTTCTGCAGGGACCAGTTCAAGTTTCCCATAGGAAACCCGGTCACAGTTGAGCCAGGCATTTCTATCTGCCCCACACCACATGAGGTAGGTGCTGATGGGGTAGTGAAAATGGCCTCACATACCAAATTGGGGCCCATGTCAGGCAAAATTAGGCCCATGGGTCAAGGCTCCTCACCTTTGCTTTACAGAATATACATACACAGTTAAGCTATGAATGGAATGTTGAGGTAGGCAGTTGCTATACATTATAAACTGATCAATGAGAGCCTCTTTATTTCAGACAAATATGGTTTTTAATTACCTGCATTCCGATAACCGCATAGATGAAAAACAACATTGCTATCAAAAGAGCAACATATGGCAGAGCCTAAAATGAAAAACAGTATTATTATTTTTTTAAAAACAAACAAACTGGTATAACCTTTGAAACTATTTTGCATCATTTTACCAATGCAATTTGATTGCAGAGAGGGATAAATGATTTGAAAACTGCAGTCTCCCTGAAAATGTTTGGCCTTTTCTGCTTGGGAACTGAAACCTGTGTGGATATTTAAAATGCTATGAACACAAAAAGCTCCCTTATACTAAATCACACCACATGTCTAGCACTATCTGCTGTTTGTTGGTGACTCTCAAGGGTGTCAGGTGAAGGTCTCTGCCAGTGCTGTTTCTGCAATGGCACAGATGCTGGGAATTGGACATGGAACCTTATCCACAAAGGGCATGTGCTCAACCTCTGAGAAATGAGTGCTCCACCTTAAAGGGCTGGCAAGCTGTCTTCAGGTAGGCTTAAACTACGTATCTCATTTATTGGCAGACAAGTAGATTGATCTAATGAACCACAGAGACCAGTGGTAAGAAGCCCCTGAAAATACATGATGTTTAGTACTACTTGATCCGGAGTCAAATATTCTAGTATTACATTAATCTGTTTTTAACATCGCCTTATTAAATGGTTGTAATTCACCCTGGAATGTTATGATGAAATGACAACACTCCCTTGTACACTGAATTTATTTTTGAAATGACCAGTTGTTTTAAAAACTACCATCAGCATTTTGAATTTCAAAGCATGAGAATGCATGACCTAGTTTCTTGAGTAGAGCAAATGGGAAAGTTTCAACCATTTCTAATTCCTAAAAACGTTACAAACCTCTAGCTCTGATGCTATTGTGTGAAAAGTATTAGTGATTATATCAACTGTGTATCCTTTTGGGTACCACACCATAATCATATCGTGAATGGCAGATTGCAATCATACTTCATGTTTCCACTTTTACAATTACCCAACATCAAGTGGGGTTAGAAAGCTGAAGTAGCAACATGTTATATCAGATTAAAGTTTCCTTGCACATCAAGAATTCTCAGTGAGCCAGTAAGAGCCAAATTTGGAGATGGGCTTAATTTTAAAAAAAGAAAAACTAAATGTGGAGCCAGACTGAGAGATATAATTTTATGCATAAATAGCTAATGCTTACAATGATATATTATGCTAAAATGCCAATCCTTTGAACACTTACTTCAGAGTAAGCCTGTTTGAACTCACTGAAATTTACATTGGATTAAACGGACAAAAAATTAGGCTTTATGGCTAATAAATACTTCTGCAGCTATTATGGTAAAAGTCAAAATGTTTCAAGTGCCTTTTAAAAATGATTAAAATCTAATTGTTTCAGAAAGTTCTTATTTTAAACCTGCTTAAGAACAATTTAAAAACAACAACATGAAGGCAGACAATTGGAATGAAGAATTGGCACTGCTGGAATGAGAGCCATATCATTAGCTGGGGAAAGGAGACTTGTTAAGCCAGGTCATTAACCCCTGTACGCAAGGAGTAGAGAACCTGTGGCTCCTTCAGATGTTGCTGGACTAAAACTCCCATCATCCCTGACTGTTGGCCATGCTGGCTGGGACAACTGGGAGTTGGAGTCCAACAACAACAGCAGGGCGCAGGTTCCCTACTCTTGCTTAAGGCTCAGTTGGAATGCCATGCTAAATTGTTGTGAAAATGATTAAGTACTCTCAAGAAATGTGCACAGTTTAAGTGATACATAGATCACTATCACGTGCAATGGATCGGGATGTGTTCTCTATGTGTATGTGTTCTCAACAGAAAATATATATCTCCATCCAACTGTTGCCTTTTGATGTGCACCTGCCTATGTGGTTGTTTCACATAACTAATTGGCCATAACTATAGGGTCTCTGCTATTCAGAATGATTGTATTTTGACCCCTAGATGCGAGGAGTTTAACCATTCAACTTACCTGAAAAGACTTAATAAATGTCCACAACAAAGTTCTTATCCCTTCACCCCTGCTGAGGAGCTTTACCAATCGCATCACTCGGAAAAGGCGGAAAAAGGTGATGGAGATTCTAGCACTCTCTTCATTGTTCTAAAAGGGTACGATGGAAACATCAGATCAAGCAAAATGCAAAACATACAACATTTCAGGAAAAGAAATACAACAATAAATGCAGAGGTGAAAGAGGTAAGATTTGAAAATGTGTCTCTGGGGTCTTTTCCCACTTTATAAACATGGTATGACAGGAAAAATTACATGCTAGCACACAAGACCTGTAGAAATGCTTCACACAATGCATGCATTTCCAAGTTTTCCAGTTTGTTAATAGGGTCACGTTGGGTTTGTCTGTAGTAAAGTTTGATAGGTACACTGACAACAAAACCAAATCACTGCATACACCTTTCTAGTAGGACAATCATGAAAAAAAATACAGAAAAAACCAGTGGAGAAAAGAGACATGGTAAAAAGAATAAACTCAAGTAGAGGTACAATCAATCACTGGGGTCAGTTTACTAATCTTACCCCAGACTCATCAGTTGTGACAGTGACAGTTTCAGTTGGCTTTGGCTTTAAAAAAATTAAGAACATTATATATTAAAATCAAAGCAAAGACCTTTAAAAAATAATGTATGTTGACTATAAAGAAGAAAAAATGCCTGTAGCTTGAAAAAATTATGAGCATAATATATTAAAATAAAAGCAAAGACCTTTGAAAATAATTCAACTTAAACACAAAGAGGAAGCAAGAACAGTTTGATAATTTGATGCTGATTGGAAAGGGGGAAAACACATGAAAAGCTCTGCTTTATCACTGCAGCTTACATTTCTGTGACAAATATTGCATGCCTGCTATAAATAAGTAAGAAAGTATTCGTTATAGCTGAATTATGAGAATGTACTAAAATTATGTAAGGCTTCCATAAAACACTGATTTTCAACTGGTGGGATGCAACACATAATTGTGTCGTAAGGTTGGTAGCAGCAGAAACACAACAACTATCTTTCTGAAGAAGAGAAAGACAAAAAGGAAGGAAGGAGAAACACAGACAGAAGAGAACAAATATATGTAAATCTATTGAAGTTAATAAATAACTGGGGATGAATTGCTGAATGGGCAATTCCCATGGCTCTGAGATGAATACTTGGCAAATTATCTTTGAGAAACAGCAACTAACAGTTTTGAAGGCTGCATTTGGATATGTCAATATCCTAATGCAGACTCACATGCTCCCCAGTCCTTATCCAATATGGCCATAAGGAACTGAACTTTCATTTTTAACTAACCAGAGTGTCACATGTAGAAATACAGGGGGGGGGGTAGATATTTCATTTTAAATAACTATAGGATACTCAAATGAACCAACTTTAAGCCCTTGTTATGTAGCTGGCTTCTTCCAATAAACCATCATAAAGATTAACCACAGTTTATGACTCAGACAGAATGCTAAGCTATGATTAATTAGAAGTTAAAGCAACGTTTAGTTTCTCCTTGCAGCTGTGCTGGAGGAAAGTGGAGACGGCAAACACAAACCCAAGGCTGTGCATGCAATGCTAAACCGTAGTTGCATTTTTAACCATATTGTTGTGATTGATCTGTTGAATTGTTGTGCTTACCCCCTTGAGCCAGAGGCAGAGTGAGAGAGCCATGAGTTGTCGGATTCCCTCCTGGAATCCGATGGAGGCAGATTTCTTGCCTTTTGGAGAAACAGGTGCCTGCCATGTCTTTGTTAGAAGAGGTATTCCACAGCATGAGATGGGAGACACTCAACTTCTGTTTCAAGGCAGCTGGTATTCTGAAACATGGGGAACCACTAACAGTGCTCCTCAGGAAGATCACTGACTGAGCTGGGATTTAAAGTGTCCTGGACCCAAATTGTTCAGGGCTTTGTATATTAACATGATAACCTTGAACTTGGCCTGGTAGCATATGAGTAGTCAGCACAAGTGTTTTAGCAGAGTTGTCACATACTGTGAGCTATCTGGCTCCATCAGCAATTTAGCCACTGCATCCTGCAGCAGATGGAGCTTCCAGACCAGACCCAAGGGAGAGAACTAGGCCTTGCGCTCCTTGGAGGAATGGTAGGATAAAAATGTAATAAATTACAACTTCTCTCCTGAAAAAGAGATGGATAATCCACTTGAGAGATTGTTGCAATGTACATGAGATCTCCACCCTAGCTAAACTATTTCTCATTGGTCATGTGGGGACATAATATGGCGCTGGATTGTTCAGAAAAGGAAACAGTATTTGTAGCTGTACTTTGGTGCTTTTAAAAAAGAAAGAAAGGGGACACCACAAACAAAATAGTAACAGGAATGGAAATAAATTATTTGCATAAAGTAATTTGCATGCACTGCCAATTGAATGGAACATTGTTAAGGAAATAACTGTGAAATGTTGACAGCGCATCTTTATGGTACAGTCTGATGCTGTGCACACAATTAAATTCATAGAGAATAAGGCTACCAATGGCTACTAGTCTACCTCAAGAGTCAGAGGCAACATTCCTAGGAGCGCCAGTCACAGGGGACAACAGCAGGAGAGGACTCTTGTGTTCACTGCCTGCTTGTGGGCTTCCCATAGGCTCTGGAATGCTTTCTCTACACAGCTGGAAATTATAAACCAAGCTGCTTATTTAGGCCTTTGGGCACTTGTGCTACTGTCTGAATATTGGGGGCATGCTGTTTCATTGTATTTTTTTGGTGTGTTGTGCTAATTTCAATTGAGATTTCAGTGTTTAGTTGAATTTAATCGTTCCCCATCCAGAGCTATCTGGGTATAGGGCAGGATATAGATAGACCAAACTAAAATAAACGGGCATCTGGTTGACCACTGTGAGAAAGGCATGCTTTTGGACAGGATGCCTTCGCTGTCTGATCCAGTCGTGCTCTTAATGTGCTCTTATGAGTGCTCACTATCACTGTACGCATCATTACTTATTGCTAATCTTAAGAGAACAGAAGAATGGGAGTTAAGATATTGTGGTCAGATAGGCAAATCAATACAGGCAAGACAGGACAAGACAGAAAAGCACAGATCACATAATCACTTATACAGAGAGCGGAGAGGTTAAGACTCACAAGAGAGAGATAGCTGAGATATAAAAAAAGGCACTCAGCACTGTCAGTTACCTAAAGATACAGACAGACTCTTCTAAAGGCTCCACATGATGATGAAGTTACAGTATGACCTACTTATATCAACCACAGGCGCTATTTGAGCAGACACACAGACCGTCAAACTATTGATTGAACCTTGGCTGAAGCACATGAGGAGCTGTCTCCTAACGTTTGTGCCTATGGAAGAAGAGGGCTACTAAATCTTATTTTAATAGTTCCTCAAATAAAGCATGCTCGCTCTGCAACACAGATGTCCCATATGTTAAAAATCTTTGTTTATAAACTGCAGTTTAGCAGCCTCAAGTGAGCTAAAAACTAGCAGTGTTTTGCTTATCTTTAAATGTTTTGATACATTTAAAATAGCACACACACACACACCTGAATATTACATATTAAACTTTGACTCACATTTACTCAGAAAACAGGTTCACTATGTTTAGTAGTGTTTACTTCCAGGTAAGTATGGTTTGGACTGCAGCCTAATTAATAGACAATAGTCCTTCTCAGGTGCCCATTTGAGCAAAAGGGATGATGGTGGCAGGAACACCTTAACCTACGTGTATTCATTAGAAAAGAGCTCTTCAATCTTGGGTTCTCAGGTGTTGGACTACAACTGTCATCACCTGCCTGGTAATGATAGGAGTTGTAGTCCAAAAACATTTGGGAAGCCGAGGCTGAAGAACACTGCATTAAAATGCTTGAACAGGGACCCTGCATCATGCATGCTGTACTTTCCTTCTTACCTCTCGCCACCTGTATCTGTAAATATCTGTAAATATTTTGTATATTTCATATACTTATCGTAACTCTCAATACTAATTTCCTCAGTTTGCCTACAGCAGTGGAGGCCACTATACTGGAATGTACTCAGTTTACTTTTTAATTTTGTATGCCTTCTTAAGAATGCTTGCCGTCCAGTATGTTTGACACCAGCGGGCTGCAACAGTTGCTGGAAGGAGACATACAAGGTGCCTTCCAGCCACCATTTACCACAATAATAGTCCACTAAATCCTATATGGGTGGATATTTTATTTGGTTGTTTCAGATAACTGACACTCCTCCCTTCCACTTAAAACACAGCCTAATGTGACTTACAAAAGTGTTAAAAACAAGAAGCACAAAACACAAAAAATTATAAAAGTAACAAAATAAATAAAAACCAAAATAAGGTAATGCTGCAGAGTTAAAGTCACTGAAAATATTACAAAGTGATTGTAAGATCAATGAACCAAGAAGAACACATACACCAGCTTCAGTTGTTTTTGGTTTAGTATTCATGTGTTAATTAATTCTAGATAAAAATTACACAAGCACTCCAAAAAGAGCCACCCTTGTGATGAAATAGCACTCATGTGAGGAACAGTTGCACTTCTTCATGCCTACTCCTGCTTCTATTTAACAATCATTTAGTGCCAAAGTGAACCAGGTGCTTCTTAAGAAAAACACCCCATATTCAACACGACTGGCTTGATGTTTTAGCGCAAAACTGGAAGGGCAGGAAATGAACAAAGCCAGTTATTTCCCCCCTATGTCAAAGAAGCATGAACCTTGCCCTCCAGATTGCGCACAAATGACACTGGTCCTGTAGTCCTCTTTCCAACGCACTGTGGACAATTAGGGAGGGGAAAATAGAGGGCCACTGTAGTTAACATTTAATTATATCTCATCACTCTGGGAATCAGAGAAGCAATATAAAAATGCTATTTACATTAAAGCATTATCAAGTAATTTGCTTCTTGGCATGTATGGACTGTAGTGGCTGGAAGTGTACTGGATACAGTCTCTCCAAAATTACCAGCCAGAGGTAGAAAGTCCTGTTAACTAAGTTTGTTCATGTTGCCTGTGGTTGTAACCCTGTGACCTGTGGGTGATGGGTGGCATGTAAATATAATTGCTCAATAGTCTTCAGGAAACTTTTCAGGTGATAGCAATATGATTAGGTTTTCTTAAGCAAATTCCATCCGTTTACTTGAGACCCTGTTTCATTGTAAACATGTTTACTGCTAATGAAGTTCACTAGATAAGAGATATAAGAGAGCAGACAGTTGTCAGGACTTGTGAGAAAGCAAGGCAGCAATCACCTAGGCCTGAATACCACCACCTGGTCCTGACCAGTGAAGGAACTGAAAGGAGGTAATCCGCAATTGCAGAAAACCTCAGATCAGTTGATACTTTCAGGACGTGGGAAAGACTTTTGGGATATGTTTGTTCGCTGTTCTGAGCAGCTTTAAGACTCTGCTCTTACTGGCTATGTACATCTTGCCCTAACCTCAACAACTACTAAGTCTGACAACTACTAAGTCTGACAGTGCACCCCTTCAGTGCTTTCTGTTAGCAGTCCATCAAACAAGCAAAGTAAATGGCATTTATTTTTTTTAAAAATCAACCTGCTCTTTCTTCTACACCACCATGACTGAAGCTTTTTAAAAAAATCAAGCAGTGTAACACAAAGTGAACATGCTCTTGAGGAACCCCGCAATAGCCATCCAAACTGTTTCTTACCCTTGACATGCTAAAATTGAGAACATTACAATCCTTACAGGGCCAAAGCGTCTGAATGTCCCAAAACGGCATTTCAGAAATCTTCCAACTAATTTCTTTCAAGTGAGGTGAAAGTTTGGTGGTTATTTATAGTACATATGAGTAGAAGTGTAGAACAATTAAGGCCCATTAGGATATCCAAGGGAAAATGGTACGAAATAGGCCCTTCCATTAATTATATAGTTGGTCTGCAGAATGTAATGTTCACGAATAACTCACATGTCTGAGTGAGATGGAACCATTTAGATGACTAGAGTCGGTCAGGGGTTTTGTGTACAACAATGTGGCATTTCCTTTAGACAAAATGTGAGCAAATATACAAAGATATGTTATGGCCTTTAACAGACCTTTTGATCTGTAAACTCTTATACCGTATATATTCACTTGCCTTTAAAAATTTCTAAAAGTAAAATGAACATGAAAACCAGTTAAAACAACACAACAGAAATGCATGAAATTCAGCAGTATCGCAATACAGCACAATATTTGAACTATAATTCTCACAACACACCTATTCCTGCAGGCATTGGTTCAGAATGGAGTAGTGGCTAAAGTGCTGGGTTTACATGTGGGGAACCCAGATTGGTCTAGAAGTTCATTGCAGAGTAAGTAGCTCTCTCATAGCATAACCTATCTGACTGGTTACTGTAAGGTTAAGGTACCTGTCCCTGAGTTCATTGAAACAAATGCAGCAATAAACATTGAAGTGGAGTTTCAAGACATTTTCTATGCTTTTGAGTGTATCCTACAGCAGTTTCTTGTCCCTCTCCTCCCCAAAGTTTCTCTGGAAGCTTGGTGAACTTCATTTCCTAATCCTAGAGTATCACAAATATTATAAGACTGACACATATTTGCAATGCTACAATAGAGTAGAATATAATAGTATTTAAGAAGTCCAAGTTGCTCGCTTGTATAAATGGTTCTTGTACAAATGACTATTGATATTATTTTGATATAGCAAATGTTGCCATCCTGCAAGTTGATGTCACCATCTTGTTTATGGGCCTAGAGCTACTACCAGTTCCAAGAATGCACCACCATGGAGACATTGCTTTCACATAAGAAGCATGCAGTTAGGCAAATTTAAAGATGACAGCTGGTACTCGAGACACTGAAAGGAAACTCAAATGGTACCTTATTTTAAATGGGATGTGTTTTTTGTGGTCTTGCATGCTCATGCATCATCCCTAGTTCCTTGCCCCACAGTAGAAAGTAATTTTGGTCCCACTAGAAAAGCACATCGATTTGTATCGTGGATTTCTCTGAATCCACTATTTGACGCTCTCTTTCAAAAGAGGGAGGCAAAACAAATTCAGAGAAATCCACGATAATTCAGATTAATATGGTATTTAGCCAAGTTGTTCAATGCTTCTGGAGAGCCAGTGTGCTGAACTCAATTGTATGTCAAGATGCAGGTCAGAGAAACCTGGTTAGCTTCAAATCTCATTGGCTAACTTTGGCCCAATCATCTTCTCTCACACTACCCAACCTACAGGGTTGCTGAATGAGAATAAAACAGGAAAAGGCAAACCATTTACACCAATCTGAGTTCCTTGGAAGGATGATGGGATAAAAATGTAATAAATATTTTTAGCCAGAGAGGATGGTGCATACGTGTGCATGAGCCCAATGCTCTACATATCAAGTTCAGAAACTAATGCCTAACCAGCCTCCTCCTCATTTCTAAAACAAGTTAAGGAATAAGGGTAAGTTAAAAATTATTAGGCATGGATCTGGTCATTACTCTGGTGAGGAGTATTAATCTATTCCTGTCCCAATATATATGACAAGGTTTTAGGCCCTCATTACAGAGGATATCAGTCATTACTGGATTAAGAAAACATCAAAGAGAAGGCACATTGCTTGTTTAAAACAGCATTTTAAGGTTAGAGTAAAAATAGTGTATAATTTAATTGGGGGGTAGTATTTGAAAATATTAAACTTTAATTTTAAAGTCTTCTTGGCCACTCTCAAGAACGGCATTTTTCTAGGATTATAAATAACCTGACATTATTATATTTAAAAGAAGAAGACACGGATTATTATAGATGTTATTAGTACACAGTGTGAAAGTATCTATTCATTCCAAGTCAAATGTGTAAACTACAATATATGTTAAGCTGTCAGTTCTGTTTACAGTGGACAGCTCAGTTCTTAAAGAAACTGGGTATGTTTTCAAGTATTTTTTGCATAGGGTTGAGCATCTGAGTATCTGCTATTCCGAATTAGTTATGTTTTGGGCTGAAGTATTGCTTGGTGAACAAATATTTATGTGCCCCCTAAATGCAAAAGCATTGAGCAAGCAAAAATCATAAATATTTCCTTTTATTACATCTGGAAGTCCAGGTTTTGAATCTGGAGCAACTTTTCTTCTAAATGAGGAATGTGCAAATAGAAAGGGAGGAATCCAGCATCACACTCTTCTGACTGTACTATCAGCAGAAGTTTTAAGCCTGCCAGACAAAATGATCCCCACTCCCCTCTCATGCATGCTGTTCTGGGGGTTCTCCAAACCCACCCCAGTTCTTTGCTTCATCTGTGCCCACTAACCTTTACCAGCTGATAATCAGTGACGGGACTTTCTGGGCCCTACTTTCACTGTCCCCTTTTCTTCAATATTTAGAGGCCACAGAGCAGTAGAATGTGCCAATATCTGTGTATGTCTCAAGGGCAAAGAGGATAATCTCTTCAATCAAAGTTTCATTAGATGAGAAACCCTCATGTGTGAGATATATGCATGAAAATAAAATTTGGTGGTAACTATGTGCTTTCTTATGAACACTGTACTCCAGAAAGCCAGAGGACAGTATTTCTATGGAGCAATAACACATGGCATCTGCTAGGTATTAAGATTCAAGAATCAATTTTGAAAGGCTTATGTCTTCTTCCATGAGTTGGAAGGATGGCCACCTGAATTCTAAGCCTCTTGTACTTGTGGAAGTTCCCTATGTGTTTTAGAACCCAGGAAAATTAGAGTTTTAAAATGTGTGGGAAGGCTCCAACGATCAAGGAAGTTTCCCAATTCAGACCTGTATCCTCTAATTTACAGAGAACAACAAGAACAGTGAGTTCATTTAAGTCTGAAGAGGGTTTAAGATTTCAAAAAATCTCCCGAACCCTGAACTCAGAGATGATGGAAGAGAATGGTTATTTATCTGTGCAAGTGAATGTCTAAGCAGGGGAAAAACCCTAATTTGGAAACTGCTTGAATCCTGTTGGACTTGAATAAAATCTTTCGTGGAGCTCTATAACCCTCAGGAAATGGGAACTATCTACCTTCTAATGGAAATATGGAGACTGTTTCCTTTGGGAGAAGAGGAATAAGGTATTTGGAGGCAGGGCAGCAAGCAGCAGCTCTATGTGCTTAGCAACAACTCCAAAAAAATAGCTTAGAAATACACTACAATTGCATCACAGACATGGCCAGTAAAGTGAGTTCTCCAAAAGTAATGGAGGTTCCCCAGTTGCTTACACTAATCAGGTCTAGGCAACCTATGAGTCATCAAATCAAGTTCAGCCCCTCAGCCATTTATTTTTAATCCCAGGCAGGCAACAAAGCAAGAAGTTCACTCAGCCCCAATCCAGCTACTATTTATAGTTGGTCAACTATGAGACATGGGAGAAGCAACAGGTTGTACAGGTCTGAATTTCCTTTAGACACCTTTGTAATAGGATGGCCTTGAATTCATTCTGTCTTAGCTTTTGTGCATCTGTCAGCAGTCATTACTGCGTTAATGATAGAACCACTGCTTCACACAGTACTAAAACAATTCATTCCTCGGAAACAAAACCAAAAAGGGTGTTGGGATTCATGGGTCGTTAACTCTATTTCTACTTTTCTATTCTATTCTGACGGACAGCGATTACTTTGTAGTGGGGTGAATGGTGGTTACTTACATTAACTTCTGTTATAGCAATATCAACGACGCTACCAACAACAATTAAGGCATCAAAAGTGTTCCATGCATCAGTGAAATAGTGCTGTTAGGACAAGCATTCAGTAGCACGAGAAAACAGAAACAGAAAAGAAAGAGAAGAAAAAGGACAGTGTTATAACACAGAAACACAATCTGAGCTTCCGCAATGCACCAGTACTGCATTTTTTACCTCAAGTCTGAGAAAATGGGAAGCCAACAGCAGCTAGTTGTTTTCCTAAATTGCCATAGCTGAACTATGAATGGCTCGCATTCAGTTTAGAAATATATCCAAATTCTGTGACTTGTCCAGATAATAGAAATAAGTAGGAAAACAGAAAAGAGAGAAGTGGGACTGAAGGGGTTTGGCTGGGGTATACTCACATCGGCTTCACTGAGAACGATGTCTACTATGCTGCCAATAACGACGAGGGAGTCAAACGAGTTCCAGGCATCACTAAAATAGCCCTGAACAGAGCAGGCAGGGTGCAAACGTTTGTGATTACACATGAAATGTCAAAATATTTGCATACTTCTGTTTAGTTTTTTCATAAACAGAAATTACTTCAAACAAAAATCCATGGTGTCATGAGAAAAACCAAACAATATTGTCTACTGAAGGAAAGGCTGATATGTGACATGATTTGATCCCCACATGCTGACAGGAATCTGAAGAGCAGTGAATCTGTGAGCAGTGTAAACAGGTTTGTACAGGACAGGGTGGAAATTGGATCCTGTTGGTGGGTCTGAATAGGCCCACAGGCCAGATGTTCCATACCCCTGCCCTCAGAGGAGTCCACTTTCCAATCCTTTTCCAAAGGGTAAAAGGTTGGAAACTATACAACAACTTAGGGTGGCTATTCTGTTCTCCTAAACTACTGGCGCTGGAGATAGGCAGATTAATCTATTCCCACTCTGTGACAATTTCACACGGGCTTATTCATAAATCCATTCCATCTGCCTTCTGCATTATTCTGTGATTATTTTTTTAATGAAATATTTAAATGCATTTACACTTCTAAATGTATTTTAGGCCAAAATACACATTTTTTTTGGGGGGGTGGTACATTTTTTGAACCAAGCAGTGGATTACAAAATTTGCATAAGTGCACAATCCCAGGGGCTCATTAGATTTTGATCCACACATTGGGTCCAGAGTGTGTATATCATGTCAGTTTGCACCGGAAATGATAGAAATCAAATTCCTATAGCATGCCTATTTGGGGGGGAAAGCTGACCCTTGGGCAGCAGTAAGATCAGTCGGTTGCAAATTGCCTCCCCCAGGTTTCTTGTACAGGATGTCCTTCAATACTCTGATGCATCACCACTATTGTTTATGAAAAAATACTCCCTGTAGGCATGAGCTGTGAAAAAGCTAAAATTACAGCACTCAGAAGATTCAGGGGAGAAGGGGATGTAAATGTGTGCTTCTACAAGTTGAGAAAGCTAACATAGTACTGAAAATCAAAAGATCAGCAGAGTAGCATTGAATCATATGTGTGGGATAAAGGAGGGTAGCCAACCCAAAATTGCACCACTCATATGCAGACGGTTTTGGTAGCTGTATGATTAAGATTCCTTAAGAAGCGCTTGAAAATGAACCAAGTCCATTTGAAATGGAAAAAGATGGTGCTCAGAACAGAAACACTGTGACATAATGGTGAAAGGCAAGACAGACTACATAAAGCTAATGGGCAGCATTTAAGCCCCTTGCTCGTTTTAAGCTACTTGTGTGTGCTTATTGAGAAATATTTTTAAAACAGCTTTGAAACAGTTCTGCTCTGTACTATTAGTGTATCTTTTAATCTCAAATTTGGGAAGGAAAATAAAAACAAACAAACCAGCATAACTAGCACTTCCAGACTTTATTACATGGGTTATTCCAAACCACCAGATATTTCTGAAGACTCATTTGTTCAATGAAATCTCTAAAGGGTATGGAGTTTTATTATAAGGTTCTTTCCTGATAATTCCATGATTATCCCATGAAGAGAGGGCCTATGAAATACAGTCTTCATTTTTCTTTGTAATTTCGAATTCTGTTCTTACAATATTAATATAAAAAAGAATTTCAAGCAATATAAAGCATTGTGAGCCATGTTTCTATTAGAATCATAGCTTTGGAACTCATTGGTTTGGGTCCTATGTGACAACTTTCAAGTATTTGAAGATTAACCATGGACAGGAATCAGACACCCCTGAAGAAATGCTGATGGGCTGAAAACCTTCCCCTCAAGCAGAACATGAGTTACTGAGCAGGAGGCAATTAGAAGACCCTATCATCGTGGTGTGAGAGTCTTGGGAAGACTTTCTAGTTGGAAGGAAGGAGTCCAATGGAGATACTATGGGACCTGCCAGAATATTGGAACAACATGTCACATATCAATCTCTTAAGGCAAACCTTTCCTGTCAGCGTGAACAAATATTGTTCCCAGCAATGTGCAAAGCCAAAGCAAGCAAACATAAATAAATAGATAACACTAAGTAAAAGAAATAAAGATGACTCTGGAAAAGGGAGAATGCAATATATGGACAAGTCACAGCAAGTATACTTGCATCACACATCTCACAGCTTTCATCACTGCAAAAACCCAATGTACATCTACTTACTAGGTATCTTTTCTTTTTTGGCACACAAATCTGATTCAAAATGGCAAAAGGAAACAATTCCATATCTAATTAGGCAACAGTTGTCTTTCATGAAATTATACATCTAACATTAGTTTCAGCTGGCATTAAAACACCTTTATTTGCAAATTTCTCATCACCAATTCAGAAGGGTCAAGCACTGCACATGGTATGGATGTTTTGTAATTGGATCGCCTGATCAGGACCAGCCCAAGAGGTGAAGGACAAGATGGCACCCTCCCTCCCATTTCACATACGAAAGCCAACCAAACTGATAGTTTAATCTTACTTCAATGCTGTCAGCAGCAGAACATCCTCTACTGCACCTGAGGAAAGCAGGCTAGCTTAAGGAAAGCAGAACAGGTTTCATGGCTCTGCCCTTCAACAGGTCCTCACCCATCTTTGCCCCTTGCCTTTGATGCCTGAAATGACCACCTCTTCTAACAGTAGGACTAGCCTATGCTCCTGATGCTGTTTAATTTCTCCAAAACCAGGCATGGCCCCTTCAATTTAGTTTAGGGCTACAGTGAGGGGCACTGACCCTCTGCCTTGCACTACTGCCTTCACCTAAACTACCCCTTCCAAAGCTGGTATCAGCTGCAGAGGGGAAAACTTAACAGACTTAAGAGTTTAATCCATACAGTTCTCTTTTCACAGCTAAAAGCACCTTGGAGGAAGGGGGATACTGGCTACTAATTAATGTGAGGAGGAACCCCACCCTTATCCAAATTACCCCTTCCCCCAGATGCTTTTAATAAAATAAGAGGCTGTTCCAACAATGGAACTTCCACGAACATGTAGGCTGACTCTCCTTTCTGCAGGGAGAAGAGTATCGATGCAGCACGCTATTGTTCTCCAAAAAAAGGAGGAAGATGCTTTTTATTTATTTTTTGCCTTCCAAGAAAAAACAGCATTTTAAGTCAGGGTGGGGAGGCCAAGGCTCAAAGGCCAGATGCAGCCTGTGGCTCCCATCCTTCCACCTGCCATGTAGGGTTATTTTCAGGAGCTTCATAGCTGGGGAAGGAAGGCTTAGCCTTCCCCATGCACTGTAACTTTCTACGGAATATGCCCTACACACTGCAAGTAGATGTGTGTGGTGGGAAATTCCTATAAGAACTAATAGAAGGTACAGTATTTTTAAGTCTAAATGTGTACAGGTGGGAGTGAGAGGCTGGAACTGTGCATGACAAAACAGGTGTGTGAGTGAGTGAGAGGATGGATGGATGTGTGTTGTGTGCAAGTGTGGTTTGTGTATGTGGGCTGGCCACACCCACTTTGGTCTTGGCCACGCCCAGTTCTGGAATGTGGCCCTCAGGCTGCAAAAGCTTGCTGCAAGGCCACAGGCACAAGAAAATGGTTGAAATTAGATCGTACATAAGAAATCTGCATCAAAATTATAAAATTTACAAATTCTGAATTTTTAAAAAAGTTTTGGTTTCAAATTCAGGTTTATATGAAGCGCTCACCATTGCTGAAACCTGCTTGTGTCTTTGAAAATGTTTACTAACAGCTGTCAAAATAACCAATTTGTAAATACTTGTGTGTTCAAGCAGCTTTAATTTTGACCATTTATGTGACAGTGGTTTGTGATATTATGCTACTGAAGTGGTCAAGTGTGCTAGCTGATCCATAGTATTTATTTAACCTTAGTATTGTCTACAAAAGTTCATGAATAATTGTTGTGTTGCGTGTGTACAGCTTAAGGTGGTGGGAGAATACTTTTCAGCTCTCGAAAGGAATGATTTAGAAAGAGGGGATTTAACAACAAGATACTCCTGACCGCATCTATTAATCAGCAACCATTTAAAAAACATGTCTACATCTCATTTCCTGCAGTTGCATGCACAGCATTATCAGATGGAATAGTTCTGTGAAGATTTCTCTGATACTTTACCACGAACCCTTGTTTGCTATTTGTCTCTTTAATCAGAAAAAACATGTGGTTTTAAAATAACTGATCCAAAGGCATAACTAATCCTAACTAAACAATGCAAATTCTCTTACCTTGGGCTTAAATGCAATGAGTTTCAGAAACATTTCAACAGTAAACACTGCAGTAAAAACCATATTTAGAATATCCATTGCATCATTAAAAGGTTTAGACTGCCCATAGTGCTGCAAATGAAACAGATGAGAAGACTATTCAGAATATTTGTAGGCAGTAAATAAAAACAAAAATCAAAAAAACCCCTTAGTTCTTCTCATAATCTTGAACCAATGAATGTTCTTGTGCCTTTAACACCTGCACAAGGCTTCATCCTTAAATTATACAAGCAATTAGAATTCTGAATTATAATTAAGTCTACTGCAAAGTGGCTTAGCATTAGTTTACATTACAGTTTCCATGTGTATTCTGTGCCTGTGAGCAATTGGCAGTTTGTTCAATTCCTACCTGCATAGCCAAGCATAGTGTGTTCAGCATGATGAGGACAAACATGATGTATTCAAAGACAGTAGAGTTCACCATATACCAGAATTTGTATTGGTATGGGTTTTTTGGAATGTATCTACGCAAAGGTCGAGCTTTCAATGCATATTCCACACACTGACGCTATAAAAGGCAGAAATTTCAAACATGGCAGTGAGGGTCACAATTTGACTGGAAATAACATCAAAACAAGCTTCACATCAGAGAAGTAACCTAAGATACCTCAATTAGATGCAGGCTACCTCACATGTGGAGGGGTTTCCTATTTCTGAAACAATTTATTTATGAAAGAAAGACATGAATGTGTAGTATGGCCATGGTCAACTTTTCAGTTGCCTAAGTCGGCATGCTGCACTCTACCGCTATCCAATGATTGTTCATGAGGAAATTTACTCTTTAATAGAAATAAATAAAATGGAAGAGCATCCTCTTCTGAAACAACAGATACTAGACGTTGGTTTCCATGTTAATAACATTTTAAAAGTGTATTCCTTATTACCTGATTTTTGTCCAGTTCACAGTTCTTGTATTCTTGTTCTCCCTGTTCTTGAAATGTGACGATGACAAAACCAACAAATATGTTCATCATGAAGAAAGCAATAATGATGATGTAGATGATAAAGAAAATAGAGATCTCCACTCTGTAATTGTAGATTGGACCTATGTTCTCTCCATTTGAATCTATAGCTTTATACAGAAGCCTGCATATTTTTAATAAAAAAAAAATAGAAAGAAGGTGATTTCAAGTAAAGAAGACTGAAAGTGTTAATTCTAGTTGCAACTGGCAGGTGGGAACTATGAAACAAGACTATTGTATTTACACATTTTGCAAAAGTTTCACCTAATTTAAAGTAAAAATGCAGAGGTTTCAAATTTTTTTTTAAAGCTTTATTTAAAGACTAAATTATCTATTTGGAAAATCATCAGGAAATTTCACTGATCTTCCTAAGTGGGGAAAAAACCTCCAGGATAAATAATAAAAAAGTTATTAAGACATGTCCTCACTTCCCATTACCTTCAGTGAGAGTCAAGGATTCTAGTCCTTCCAAAAGTATCATGCCGAAAGGAAGATGATGTCCAACATAAGCAGCTGCTCACTATTTAAAAATAGCAGCAAAGACCTTCATAAATGGTATACTTACGCAGGCCATCCTTCAAAAGTAGAAACCGTAAAAAGAGCCATCATAGCAGTAAGCACGTTGTCAAAGTTGAAATCACTGTTCTGCCATACTCTCTCTCTCACCATTGGGCTCTCCACATCTCCATCTTTATAAACAATAAATATTCCCCTACAGGAGGAAAAAGCAGATAGCTACTGTGGAAATGCAATGCTTTTTTTTAAAAAAACCACCAATTCAGGCAGATTAAGAGGAAAACATTCGTACCGACATTCCACAGGGTTTTGTTTTGCTTCATCTGTGCACCGATAGAACTTTCCCTATGGATAAAACAGAACATGGAAGTAGAATCCATGGCACAGAACCATTAACTACTCTTATCTTTTTTTACATGCATCTCTACTGGAGTTTAATATGGCTTGCAAAGAATAATTTACTAGTGCAGTTCTCTGGGCAGGACTCTGGAATTGCTAGGTTTGAGGCGGGGGCAGGGTTGGAATTCTCTTCTTACCTTAAAGAGCTGGACTCCAATACATGCAAACATGAACTGGAGCAGAGTTGTAACAATCATGATATTACCAATTGTTCGGATAGCGACAAAGACACACTGAACAACATGCTGTGGGGAAGTCAAGAAAATAAAGGGTCAGTGCAATTTTCGTTGGGTGTTTTCATCATCATGCTCAATGAACTTGCATTTCATTAATTATTTTTTACAATGCATGTCATAGAATCATAGCATTATGGAGTTGGAAGGGACCGCAAGGGTCATCTAGTCCAGCCCCCTGCAATGCAGGAATCTTTTGCCCAACATGGGGCCCAAACCCATGACTCTGAGATTAAGCATCTCATGCTTTACCGACTGAGCTCAGAACTAAGTGCCACTTGCTCCTAGATAAATGTGTATACGATTGCACCCTAGTAAATTAAGAGATCTCATTGGCATTCCAAACAATGCTCTTTCAATTTCATCCTCAGAATTTGTAAGCAACAAGGAGCAGCATCTTAAAGGGTGATCTCACTGCTCTTTGTAGTGTTGCTATCCCTACTAGGCAATCTGAAACAGCTTCCCTAGAAGCTAGCAGTGTGATCCTAGAAATGCCAACACAAAAGCAAGCCCTATTGAGTTTAGTGGGACTGACTCCCATGAAAATGTATAGGTTTGCAGTCACAAACCTTTACAACTAGAGCAGATGGAAAAGGTTTTCTGTTCCCTAAGCTGCCTCAATGTAAATATTTCCGTTGCTCTGCAATAGCTGGGGCAAGGAAGAAGGTGGGCAAGGAATTTGATAGGACCAGATCCAGGGGAAACGTGGAATAACAAGCAGCATACCACTCAGAGGAAAATGAGAAGCAGAAACCCTCTGTGATGCATGATGGCTACAAAGGAGACCCCGTTAGGGTTTGGGGGAAGGCACACTATTTAACAACAAAGGAGAGGGTCTTTTCAGCAGTGGTACTCAGTTTATGGAATAGCTTCCCTAAAGATGCCTGCCTTACACTTACACGGCAATCAGTACACATTTTGGTGTATGGAAATGAATAAAATGTTGCCGAAAAGCAGTTGCTGAATGTTGCTGAAAAGCAGTTTTATTCTAGGAAGCATAAACATTGGCTCCAAAGCCCCCATGACTTATTCATGTTTCTAACATGAATTAATGTTTCTAATAGTAAATGCCAACTAATGCTTCTAATGTTATTTGTTTGTAGTTCAGAAAAGAAAATTCAGGTAACAACCTTAAGTCCTTTTGCTCTGTTTATAGCCCTTAAGGGTCTTAAGACTCTTAAAACTCTCAGAATCTTCACAACTGAAATGGCGCTTGATCTAGATGAAAAGTAAAAACAAATAAAGCATTAACTTGCCATCCCTTAATTTCATTCCTCAGCTCTGACAAAATTAGGTCATACTCATGCACAACAGCTCATCACTTTTGAAATAATTTTATTTACTTATAGGAGTAAGTATTAGTGTATGAGTTATTTCCATTCTTCCTTCCCCTCCTCTTCTCCTTTGCTAAATAAATAAACCAACAGGGTGCTCAAGGGGGTTCTCACAAAGTGATTTCAGCAACTTGTGAGTAATCTATCTATCCTAGACAGGGCTGAGTATACTCCACATTTATAAAACAATGGTTTCAAAATAAGTAGCTGCAGAAACAGTTATAGACCAGACTCCAGTCAGGTTTGTCTCCAGCATAGGGATTGTGAACCATCATAGAATCAAGCAGGAATGACACCCCATTTGCAACCTGTAACCTTCTAACTAGCACTGTGGGGAATCTTTCCTTGTTTTCTTCTCCTGTTCTACAGAGATTTTTTTTAAAAAAGAAAAGAAGTCAGACAGATTAAAAATCTGCACCCTCTATTGGAAGAATTTTCATCACGGTCATAAGGACAAATCACTTAATGAAACCTGAAGCTTGCAATAGGTAAAAGGCCAGTTCCCAACATTTTGTCACTACTTGAGATTAAGAAACAGAACTCAGGATGGGGTATACAGATGCAGGGTCAAGAAAATGCAAATAGAGTCAGGATTGGTTCACAATGGGAAAATAACAGATTTAGCCTTCAGCTCCATTATGTCCCACAGCACACCTTTTTAACTTATTCTTGTATAAATCACCGGCTGTACAGGGACCCTGTACTATTCTGGATATTCCTTTGCTAGCATTTTTCTAGTTATTAAACTACACACTACAAAGGCGAACATTCCCTTGTTTCCTTTCCTCAAAGTATAGCTATAAGATTAACAATTTGTTAATGGTCTATGGTTTTAAGCTTGTTCAGTCCAGGAACTATGGCAATTGTCTGCTTGTTGGTAGGCCAGTTATTAAATACAAAAATGAGTGCTACTTGTGTACCACATCGCAGATACACATAACAAGGAACAGCAGCAGCCCATAATATATTTATTGAAATACTTACTGAATGCCAAATGACACAAGAGACACACCCACTACCAACAAGTCCAGCAAATTAAAGTAATTTCGGCAGAAAGATCCTTTATGAAGGAATGCTCCAAACACTGTCAGCTAAAAACAGAAAGGTCATAGTTAATTATTTTGTTTCACCTCTGCTTGATTCACAAGGCTGTTTACAAGATGCTTGCACTGAATGAATCTTGCTTAGTGGAGAGACTGGAATACTACAAAAAAGAACCAAAATTAAAGAATTTGATTGATGCAACACTAATGCACATTTTGTCTTTGGCTATCCACAATACAACACTGATAAATAAAATACTGTGGACTGAAAAATGCCGGCGCACACACAAAATGCAAGCCACCAGAAACTATGTTCATGAATCAGTAGCAGATGTTTCCTTTTGGTTACATAATGCTAAACAGCTAGGTTCTGGGTTTTTGATGTGTTCTAATTTTAGGGCACAATTTACTTCAAATGGCTATAGCACAATGTAGCATCCACTAGAACAGGGGGTGGCTGACCCCTGGTCTAGGGGGAAAATGAGCAGGCAGGGGGCCATAGCACAGTTCAGGTGATGAGGAGGGGGTCTGTGTGTGATCTGTCTGTGTGTGTGCGCGCGCGCATGTGCGTGTGCAAGTGAGAGTCGCATGCACCATTGGTGCATGGTCCCTGGGCAAGGCTGAATGAGACCCTTGGGCTAATAAAAGGTTAGCAATCCCTGCACTAGAATGAGGAACAGCTGTGTTATAATCTAAACAATCTTTTTTACACCATATATCCCTTTATTTCAGTCCCCCTAATATCATGCTAAATAGTTTCCCACTTTCCTGGCAAAACATGCCAACAGAAGGGCTAAGAGAGATGCCCTTTTCAAAATAGCATGCTCTGAAATGCTACGCTGGTAGAAATATGAAACACATTCAGCACGTTTTAAAAACTAAAACTAAAAACCTTATCCCTTATCAAACTGAGCATATCTTGTAAACAGCCCAAATTAGTTTTATTATCAAGTGTTAATCAAAATGCACTGTAAAAAGAACACACAATAATATGAATAAAGCAGGAAATAGATTTGTCATGTTTGATCCTCAGCTGGAAATGCAAAGTTTATGTACTGATTCTTATAATACCACTGGGTCCTGTGTCATATCCAGGAATACTCAATAAGTAACTTGAGATGGAAGTGGCTACAACAGATGATCCCAATCTTGAAGGCATCAAAATGCATGCTCACATTTTCTATCTGTTCCTCCTTATTCTGCAATGGTGGAGCAGCTTGACTTCAGCATCAATTGTGCACCAATGTAATCTGTACATCAGAATTCTGAGCGCCCCTGGTGGATGTCCTTGATAATCAGTACACAGACTATACATTGAAATACCAGTTCTGAACTCATGCATGGGCAATACATTTAAGTAAGCATGTTCATGCCTCTTCGTGTATTTAAATGTATACCCAAGATAAAGCATCCTAGTAGGTTTTAGAAAGGGTAGAGTATCTTGCAAGTCCCTTTGCAAGAAAATAGTGGTCTACTATTTTAACTCTGTGAATATATAGTTCAGAAAGAGAAATGAGTAATTACATGCTCCTCCTTTAAAAGATTTAAGATCTTTCTCTTTGAAATGCCAGAAAAGGGAGGAGGAAAGCTCATGCGTAGTGAAATAGTTTTCCTTCTTCTGACAAACCGGAAGTAGAAAAAAAGGATAAAATGAGCTGTCAGATTGATGTGATGATAAAAAAGTAGCTTCTACATGCACCCAAAGGTAAAATAGAATAAAAACCATGAAGAAAAATATCCTTTGGTTTCAAAAAAAGGTTTAGATTTGGTTGTTGAGTGAAAAGGCGGAGAACACTTCAAGTGCCTTTTCGTGGCAGGTGACACACAGAAAAAAATCCTTTTTAAGTAAACTTCTTTGTAAACCTGTTACCTTCAAAATGATCTCAAATGTAAACATACTAGTGAAGACATAATCTGCATACCCTAGGATCTGGAAGGTAAACAAAAAGTTACAAACATTATTGCTAAAGCTGTGTCTGAGTTAACAAGGATCAATTAACAGTTAATTACCTTTAACAGGATTTCAACAGTAAAGATGGCTGTGAAAGCATAGTCAAAGTAACCAAGTATCTGCAAAGCATAACATGTGCCACAGTAAGAAATTCATCTACAAATACTACCAGAATTTACAACTTTGATCACATACAGAGAAATGTCTACTTTAGGAACATGTGTAAATTTAGAGAAATAAATAGATGTACAATGACCAAACAACATTTATTTGTTTCACTGAAAATTGCCTCACAGTTGTCCTAATTCACAGATTTGCTTACTTCTAAAGCTACCACTTCATCTTTCAATGTCCCCCCGAAGTACAGGTGGCACCTGGCAATTTGAACAAATTGTTTTCCTTACAGCAATTACTGTATTGGACCCAGACTTTTGCCCTTGGTGGTTGGGAAGGCTCCTTCCATTTATGGAAGGCTTTTGGTCCATCAGATGATCCCACTGGGAAAACGGTGAGGGATTCTGCATATCCCCCTCCCCCTACAGACCCCAGCAGCATCTCCTACACTGTTCCAGTGGATTTCCTAAAGCTTCTCCACCCACCCCTGGACAGCGTGAGATAAAATGCTGGTGGGATGCAGGTGAAGTGGGAAACGGCAGAAGTCACCTCCCTGGTGCAGGATCATACACCAAGTAAAATTCTGCCTGGGTGATGCTCTCAGAGCCTAGGAGTGACATTTGGATTCAACCCATTATGTTTTATTCATCACAGTGTTCTTGTAAGAAATGCAAACAAATTATTAACAGGTGCAACTTGTTCTCGGAACATAATATAATCATACTAATGAAACAATCTCTGCATTGTTTAGGTTTTGGTTCTTATCGTATAGAGAGTACTGAATATTCAAATATTCTGAATGAGAATACATTACTAAGCCATCTTGATGTGGTTGGAAGAACCTTCAGAAATTCTCTAAACACATGGAGTCCTTTTTGCACAGATCACAGGGCAAACTTTTAAGGGTATATCTGTATACTGATGTGTCCATGGAAAAAAATATACCAATTTTTGCCAATTAAAAACATTTCAATCAGGCGTTGTCATGTCATCATGTTACAGCATGAATTTATCTTCAAAACAACATTTTCTCAAAGTTGCAAGTGTGACTGATAGACATTTGAGCAATTTCTTCTATATGAAATAACAAGAGTTCATGCCGCTTGCAAAGACTCTCCTATTTCGTGTTCACAAGCTATTTATTCATCCTAACATCTATATACCCAAACATAGTTTCCTATAAACCCAAGAAGACTCATTTCAGCTTTGGGATGCTTCCTTGACATATATACAATTTGGCTGTAATAAGTAGCATAACTCAATCCATCCAACAAATGCGGCTTGTGCAATTACCTTCCACTATGCCACTCACCTCTTTGGAAACAAGAGGAGCCAGCATCCAAGTCCCCTCTTCCAGTCCATAAAAGGGGATGAGGGGAGTAGAAGAACGGATTCAGATTCCCACCCCAAACAGATGATCAGCACTAACAAAACAGACAGCACCAACCATCTATTCAGCCTTGCATGTGGAGCTCTGTAACCACTTGTACCTTCTGAGCATGAAGCTCCCTACTGAGCTTGTACATGAGAAAGCTTTATACCAAGCATGCTGGGTTGGGATGTCTGCCACTTCAGGCAAAGGGCTAAACTAAATAATAGCAGCTGATTTAAACCTAGTGTAGAAAACATTTCTTCACAGGCACTACCTATTACACTGTTACAACTAAAGATCTTGGTGCTTACATGTAATAAAATCACACCAACCTTGAATGGATACAATTATTCTAACAATGCCTTCTGTTGGCAGGACCATACCTACGATTTTTTCTTCTCTGCATACATACACAATATTTTTAAGGTGAGTTTTTTTAAAGGAATAACTGTTTTTCCTAGAATGGTGTTAGAGAGGTTTTCTCATTTATTTTCTTGTTTAAATGGAAGGTGAGAAAATATATAAATGGAACTCTATAGGGAGAGAGAGAGAGAGTTTCTCGTGTGTGTGTGTGTGTGTGTGTGTGTGTGTGTGTGAAATACTTTAAAAAGCTGGAGAAACACCCTTTCATCACTTGACCAAATATTTCTGCCACAAATATATAAAAAAGTATAAACTGCTCACCTCCAAAAACAGGAGGTGGTCTCAGGTCCCAAATATCTGGAAGACCGTCCCCTTCCCTACAGACCCCCTTGGGTGTTAAGATGAGCAGAGAGGGTCCTCTTGGTAGTTCCATGACCCTCAGAAGTTCCTTCTCTGTGGCAGCTCCAAATTATGGAATTTCTTCCCCACAGAGGTGTGTGGCATTTTCATTATGCAGTTTCCATCATATGCTGAAGATGCACCTCTTTCCCCAGGCCTTTTGACACCTGGCATATGTATTTTTAGGACCCACCCTATTCTGGCAATAGTAGTTTGTTTATACTGTTTTAATATTGTATTTTAAATTGTGGTGACCAACCCTGGGACCTTATGCTAAAGGGCACGTAATAAATTGAATAAATAGGTAGCATACAAATGCACCCTTGATTTGAAATTACCTTTTTGTAGCATTTATTATTTTGTAGAATATGCCTAGAATATGCCTTTTTCATTTTAGAAATAAAAAATGAACGCTATAGACAATATTTATAGCAGCATTTGTACATGAGAGTTGCATACAGCATATTATACACCCACTTTAAATAGAAGCAAAATCTATGTGTAGCTGTATTGCAGACTGCAGTTTTTATATGCTTGTCCCATTTCATTTTCTAATGTTGAGGTTAAGGGAGCGGACAACATGGTGTGGAGGCTGCAAACTAGGAAAGAGGGGAAGGGACAAGGCAGTGGAGAGGTCAGTACTGTGCAAACACAATAGCAGAGCCAAGCTGGTACTACTGCCAGTGAGTTTGCACCATAGCAACCTCCCCACTGCCTCATCCCTTTCCTTCCCTGGAAGCAACAGGGCTCAGCTGTCAGGAGGTCAGGTGAGCGCCACTACCACACCACATCATGTGCCACTGCCGTCTAGCTCAATACTGGTCCATCTAGCTCAATGCTGTTTCATGCTGACCAGCAGTGGGTCTGCACGGTTTCAAACAAAGAACATTTCCAATACCCAACTAGGAATTTCTACATCCTGAATATTATTAGTGTTGTAACTGAGCTAATGAAGACCCCTTCACTGTAAAAACAAAAACAACAACTGAGGCTACTCTATGACTCCAGGCTCCAACCACAACAAATCTCTGCACTATTTTTGTAATCTCCAAGTTGGTTCCAACATCCTGTTGAACCTTAAGAAAATACCCAAATGCTGCTTAATTTCAAAAAGCTACGCTTATGTCCCGATCTATTATATTCATGGTTTGCTCCCATTCCGAAGGGACCATTTTAAAGACGATGTAGCATGCAACTCTTTTGGGGAGTCTGTTTTTTCTTACGTTGTTGCGAAAAGAATGACTGCGAATTGGATCTTCTGCTGCAAGGGAAGCACTGCTAAGCATGATGAAGACAAGGATGAGGTTGGTGAAAATGTGGTGGTTGATCAGCCTGTGACATCCCACTCGAATCCTGAAGAAAAGAATGACAAAAGAGAACAATGACATTAAAGTGGGAAGTTAACTGCTCCTGAAGCTTAAAACTAAGCAACTGCAGAGCTTTATTTTTTTTAAAAGTTGTTCGTCTGGAAAGCAGCCACGTTGTCTTGTTAACTGCACTAGTAATTTTGGGAAATGTACATTTATATGTATTATATAGGACAGCATATGTGAGTATCTTATGGAAAGCGGCCAAATTTTATAACTTGGACAATATTTTTTTAAAAAACCACATTTGTATATAGCTGCTATTTAGACCATGTTATTCAAGTAATACGTAATCATTTAAACAACCTACTAGAAGTTTGGTTTGCAAAGAAATCACACATCTGAAAAAAAAGCTTTGTATGGTCATTCTGTTGCTTTTTTGTTGTTGTTGCAGCCAGAAAAAAGTGTTGCTATTTTATACGGAAGCCTCAATGTGGTAGTACTATTTAATAACAAACAATTCAAGGGATACACATAAAATGGTTATTTACGGGTTTGTATTGCTGAAAATAAAGAAGGAGCTTCCTTCAGGAATTGGCGTCATCTTTTCCTTCATATTCAGTTCAGATATTCTTCGGGGTCGGGGGCCAGCTGGCACTTCAGGTTCTTCTTCTTCCTCTTCCTCTTCACCTACTTCAAATTAATTACTTTCTTTAATATGTATATACAAAATATGTAATATTAGAAAAAAAAATATTGGAAATAGATTATAGCCACTAGATATTTAAAACAAATGCTAGTTAATATAAGGTCATTCCTGCCGTTCCCATCATTACAGTTTGCTACTTCGACTCTGAGAGGCATGTGTCTCTAAATACCGATGGGAAGAAGGCTAATGCACTCAGGTCCTGCATTCGAGGCATGTTGTTGGCCGCTGTGAGATGCTGGCCTAGATGGGCTTTTGACAGGGCTCTCCTTTATGTTCCCCAATGTAAGTTATTACAATGAAAAACAGTGCGTCAATTTTAAATTCTTGTCTGCAGCTTCTAGCTGAGAGCATGTTTTTTAGGCTGCCCGCTCCCCTTCCTGTTCTGTGCACTTTTCACAAATTCACTGTCAGGAAGGTAAAATCATCCCCTATTGACACAATCAAAGCAACGAGTTTTTTCAACTGTCAGGGTGTAAATAAACTGCCTTCCCCACTCCGCCCACTGAATACTGGTAAAGCTCTCCGTAGATGCGATGCAACTACAATATACGCCTTAATCCCAACTCCTTTGTTTGGTTGCACAGATCACTGAAAATGTGCCACAAGAACATTTTGACTATTGCATGACACTCCCGCCAGTGACTTTTCAGCGACACTGCCCTGTCTGCAAGTAATAGGCGGAAGTGGCAGCCTTGCTATGATGGTGAGCTCACCTTAATGCAGGTGCAGTAGCTATGGTACTATTCTCTGCATGTTTTCATCTATCTAGAGGTGTGCTCCCATGCAGGAGATACAGGCTTGGAGTCGCACATTGTGTGAGGAAAAAATGTCACTCAGGCAAGGATTTTCTTTTTCCCGCACTCTCACGTAGCCAGCCCACATGCCCTTGAAAACCCTCTCTGAAGAGTCAGGGACAGTGTGCCCTCTGTTGAGGGGGCTGCAGCAGGAAACAGAAACTGCCCTTATTCAAGTGAAAGCACATTGCCCAAGAGTAGGAAAGTGAACAACTTGTAGATTTTTTATTTTTATTTTAAGTCATCACTGTAACTGCCTCAACCTGTGTCCGTTATTTAGTTTGGAACATGGTTTGTCCATTTATCTGTTTTCTATGCATTCTGATGCATCTCGAGATAGCGTTGCCAAACTCAGAATAATGGTTCCTGAGATGGGGGTGGCAATTTTTGTTGTTGTTAGGCCTCCAGCTTCCATTCTGAATCAAGATGGCAGACCAAAACGTGACTTTGGCAAGACTTTGCCTGTTTTTGGCTTAGGTTCAGCTGCCTCTGATCATTGCCAACTTGTCATGAGGGTTCCCAAGGTGAGGGCGACAGTCTTCATCTATGTTTGGATGCCAGGTGCCATTTTGAATCAAGATAGAAGACCAAACTGTGACTTCACTCAATTTTTGGCGTGACAAATCCAAACTCACAAATACCATCCATTTAAAAACCACAATATATTTTTGGTTTCCAAAAAATCCTGGGGAGCACCAGGAATTCCCTGCTAGTATTTCACATTTGCTGAAATGTGTGAAATCTATACTGTTTCTTTTTAGTCGTATTAATAAATAGTATGTAGTACACTTGACCCAATATTTTTTCTCTCGGTATATGTTAAGTGCATTAGTACCTGGAACATCGCAGGGTGGGTAAGGATCTTTGTCTTCATCTTCCCCTTCTCCGTATTCATTTATGGTAACCTATTACAAGAACAAAAACACTTCAGAAGAAAGGTAAATGGGAGATGTAAACTGATGCAACACGCTAAACCAAGCCACTCTTTTTCCTGTTCTGCCCTCCGCATAGCAGCCCCACCCCAATCCCAACACTTTACAATTTTTAATTAATTCAATAATTCTGGTTAGAGAAATAAGCAGTAAAAAATGTGCTTACAGCTGGATTGTCTCATAAAGAGCCCATGCAGCTTGGGATAAGTCAGAGGTCAGCATTCCAATGATTTCGATTAACTCAAATTGTTAATCTTTCAGTAAACCAAGTATAAATAAGCAATTAAAAATCAATATTTATTATGTTAGAAAATAAACCTTTTACTCCATCTATTATTTTAATGATACTGTCCAATAAAATATAGCAGGTCCTAAATAGACACGTTGCAAATATTATCTAATTTGCATCTCTAAACACAAACACACACACACACACACACACACACACACACACAGTAGAGAAGATCTGGGGACAGTCGATGCAAGCATCTGGGCAGAAAATCCTCTTGCTTGTGGCCTTGAGGCTTGATACAAAAAAGCCATAGGCACCCAGCATATGAGAGGACTCAGTGCATTCTAAGAACTTGGCAACCCACATGAGGTACAACCACAAGCACAGATGGAGACCAGTCAGTTTGGAGTATTGGCAGGTGTCTGTGCATTTAAAGAATATATAGCACACAGAAGTGAAAATGAGGTACCTTAGCATCCTTGCCCTTCTTTTGTTCACCTTCTGGTTTGTCCCCCTTTTTAGTATCCAAACTCTCTTTTCTACAAGGAAGAAAAGAAGGGGGTTGGGAAAATAAAGGAGCTCATGTGTGGTAGCTGTGAAAAAAGTCAAATGCCAAGCTAGGCACCTACATAGCTGCAGCCAAACCAAAGCTTTCCCAACCTCACCGCTGCCTGACTGCACCCCTCCTCTGTCCCAGCAAGTGCAACACTGCTGCCACTGGAAATGCTTTATCTGCTACTGAGATAGCTTATGTGCATATTTTACTGTCTGTACACATGGTAGTAATTAGGCTTTCAATTACGGCTTACTGAAGCAGGTACAATGTGGATGTCTTCACACATGAGGGAGTGCATTTCCCCCCATCCTCCAGGTAGGAGCAATATCATTAAGTTAAAATTCCAAAATCTACAGCCAGGCAATACCTTTATTGGGAGCAGCCAAAATGTTACAAAAGCTTAGGAAGCTTTAGAGTTCCCAACAATTCCTCAGCAGGCAAGATATTACACAAAGCATTGGGGGGGGGGTTAAAATTAAAAAGTAGCATAAAAATTAGGCTGTTGGTGTAGCCAATAGGTCAGCTTATACATTCACTTCCAAGATGTTGACTTCAGGCTGAATAAGTCCCTATCTGGTACTGCAGTATGGTAATGTTGGTAACCCCTGAGAAGGACATATTAAGCCTGCAATCTCCATTTTGGAACTGAATCTACAAGCTGACCTGATGACTACAATAAAATCCCATTTTCTGTCCTTGTTCCGCCACCATCACGAACCGTTGAATACTCAGTCTTTAAAATAACAACGTTGTGTTGAATCCAACTAAGTCATTGTGCATGAGGAATGACTTCTCTAGCCCAAGGGAACTTTCCCCCACTCTCCTTCTGCTGTGTGCCCTCTGCATTGGAGGGAGGAAAAGTTCCATTGTACTTGTGGAAGTCATTCCTCAAGCACAATGGTTCTGTAGGATACAACCCATAGCTTCTTGCATAACTCAAGATAAATTGTAATATGCAGTAGATTTCCACAAGTTAAATGACTATGGTGGAGTCATTAAACAAGAGTTTAACGTTGCCAGCTGACCATTTTCAGAACTGAAAAGACATGTCTAATGCCTATTTGTAGTGATAAGTGTGCTGTTTTAATAGGGACAGGACCTCCTCAGTTCACACCAGCTTTCCAAAGTGCTTACAGTATCCCTGATGCTTTAGGAAATCTTTACAAAAGAACCAAAGGAGAAAATCAAGAAAGCTGCTTTCACATGTACTGTGCCATTTCTTTTGTACCTGGCAGTCTTTTTCCTTTCCTTTTCCTCTGCTTCTTCTTTCTGAGCAGTGTTCAGACTTTCAGCATCTGCCAGGTTATCCACCGCAATGGCCAAGAAGACATTCAGCAAGATATCTAATTCAAACCATTTTAAGGATACTATATAGGTATGGCAACCTAGTTCCTTTGCTAACTGGGAAACATGAAATCCATATTCCTAAATTCAGTGAACAGCATAAGCAAACCAGTATAGGGTGTGGTTTTTAAAAAAAAAATCCCATGCCTCACTTACATTGGTTTACAAGTCTGTAGTAGCAAATAGCAAATTCACACATTCACTTGAAACCATCCATGGGGAGGATGCACACACTAGTCCCATCCCCAGCATTCCTGCTCCTGTGAACTCCATTCCCAACTTTCATGTGTTGAGCAAGGAGGTTTGGGGTGGTGGTGGGAATTCATGCTTTAGCTGCATGTTTAGAATCCTCCCTGTGTTTGGGGACCCTGCACAATGAATCAGGGCTCTTAATCAAGGGAAGGATTCTAAGTTCATTCATTTCAAACAGGAGAATAATCTCCCTTCAACCCTTCCATTAAACATGTAAACACTTGAGGCCATACCTGGCAAGAACAACGTTAGATGGAAATAGCATGCACAACCCCAATCCTCCCGTCAGTACATTTTCAGGCAAGCGTATGAATATGCTTTGGTTTCCTTGGGATTGCTATTACATTCCCTGGCAAAGTCTCTTAGGCAAGATAATGACAGTGAGCACAAGTTCTCTTGCACAAACCCAACTGAAATGAAACTAACATGGAAGGGAAATCTAGACCTAAACAACTCAAGCAACATTTAAAAATTTACTCGATCAAAAGTAGTTGCTGATTTTAGCCCTAATCAGGCGCCACTTCCATCCTGACATACAGGCGCTGTGACAGCTCCCAGAGAGGAATGACTCCTCAACCCACTTCAATATCAGGGGCCACCTCTTCACATACTTTGGGTGATAGCCAATGTTGCACAAGTGGATTTCCTCTTCCTCAGCTTTCCCTGCAGCCCCCCGTGGCCTCTCAAGTCTGCTCCAAGGAGCTTTCCAACTTCTAAGATTTGGCAAAGATGGGTGGGATAAGGAAAGGAAGGGCAAGTCCCATAACACCAGCAAAAGTCTGTTTTCCTGGCATACAGGCATAATTGGAGATCACCCATAATCACTGTTTGTTTGTTTGTTTAATCACCACACCTAACATAAAGGAATTTCATAACTAATTATATCCTCAACACAATCCAAGTATTTCTCCCAATTCTAATTCTAGTAATAATTTTATACTCAGCCTTTCTTCCTGACAGGGACTCAATGTGGCTTACAGAAAGAGTTACAGATAATTCCACCAAGTATGGAAAGTAGCTCATTGCTATTGTTGACTGGGAGTTGCACAGAGTCCAGGTCAAATTATCTGTGATGGAAAACCAGAATAGGTAGAAAAGGAAAACAGAATGGAGCATCTTGGAAGAGGGCATCTGGCTGGCTGGCTGGCAACCTGGACAGAAGCATTCCATGCTGCAACATTTTGTTAGAGATCTAGCAATTCCTCATCACAGCTATTTTAAGCAAGAACAGAATCAACGTTATCAGTAATGACTGGCTAGGAGACCAAAATGTTTACACATATTTAACTGAGAATTTTGAGAGTGGGTTAATCAGAATGTGGAAATCTCTGATTTAAGTATTTTATATTCATGTTCTTTATATTTCAGAATTAAGATTAATGTCTAAAAATGAAAGGATACAGTTACCACAGATGAAGAGGATAATGAAGTATATGCAGACTACCATTCCTGATGATGATGGGCCTCCATAGGCCATAATACCATCATACATTACAGCATTCCAGTCTTCACCTGTTAGAATCTAAGAAATTGATTCTTTATTAATGAGTGAACACGGAACATTAAAAATCAATTATGTTTCTGCTTCAGTTCACAGCATAGAAAAAATACTCCATTAGCTGTACTTATATGACTAACAACATTCTAACCACTTCTCTTATGCATTGCTTTATACTACTATAAAATAAGGACATACTGTTTTGGTGACGGAGCTTTAGATCTACCAAAGCCTTTGCCAATACACTGCATTTAGGGTTTTTGAGAATTACTTTTCTAAAAGGACTGCTGAAATTGTTGCCTATGTGAACATTTAGGGAGATTTCTGACATGACATTCGTTATCTGCACAAATTATCCCACCTATCCTTGAGTATGCGATCACATATACAAATGTAGCACATGGACCTAGCATTAATACTCATGATTTATTTAGAGAATTTCAAGCGCTTAAAGCTCTTCACATACACTACCTTAACAATTCTTGCAACAGCCATATAAAATAATCTAGAATGATCATCCCCATATTGCAAACAGGATATGTATGGCCTGATGCAGAGAGAATGGTAGATTCTCTTAAGTCCACAAAGTGAATATGTGGCTGAGATGAAACTTTAACAGGAGACTACCTGGTTCACTAGAGATACACCAGTGTCAGGGCTCCACTCTGTCCAGACCTTATCTCTCACCTCCTCAGATGAGAACTAAGGAGAGCAAGACCCTTCAGCAGATCTCCACACTGGGAACGACTCTGACTAGACAGTTACTCTGGACATCCCTACCCTGTACCCTGGGCCAGGAGGCTGCCATGCCAGCTGTTTCAAGGCCACAGGAGCAGAGGGAATAGTGAGTAAGGCAGCAACTTCAAGGCCATCACCAAAATACCCAGCAAGCTGCACATTAGGCTATTAGGGAGAAGTGCATGAAAACACCTGCTTGGATACCAAAGCCTGGGTGAGACCAGGAAGGGGTGGAGCCTCCAGCTCCTATGCAAGTAAAAGCTCTCTTCCAATCTCCAATCTTCCTAGCCTGGGGAAACAAACAGACAACCAGCTCTGAACTAGGTAACTGCTAGAAAAAGAAACTCTGTAATATTCAAAGTTGCAGTCAGCAAAGAGATCCCTTGATTCACTTTGCACCTATTAGCAATGTTTAGGATGACTTAAACGGACAAGAAATATATTGGCTGAGCTAGCCCCAAGACTGGCTGTGGATGTAACAATCCTTTAGTCATTCATGCATCCAAGCTCATTGTTTTCTTGGCACAACCAAAAGCACCTGCAGACACCTAACTAAGCAACCTCTGAACCAGATTTCAAGGGTGCACAGGGAGCCGCAGGATAAAGGAGTTGTGAAAAAGGGGGGGTTCTACTGCAGAAGCAGAACAGCAGCGCTTGATACAACTGAAAATGATCAAGGGAATGCAATGTGATAATCTTTAATAACCACCAAGATTCTGCAAATGAGCATGTGATCAATTAACTGAGAATTTTAAAAAACAGTAACTTTTTGCTGTTTCTGAAGCAATGCAGAGTACAAAACTCTAATCAAAATCTATCCAGGTTTTTCCCCCTTTGATGTTTTATTGAGATAATTCAGCACCTAATCAGCTAGCTTGCACATATTTCATCTGGGTACATTCATAATATGAATGGAAAACAGTCTGAATATGGTTTCAAATATGGTTTGTTTGTCATAGCTTGGCCCAAAGAGCCCTAGGAACTATAGTTTTATACATTGTAGGTTTGTTCTTGAATAACACTGGGTGATATCCAGTTGTGCCCATCTGCTTGCGGAAATGACTTCCACTCACAACAGGACCTTTTCTTCCTCTCCTCCTGCATACAGCACTCTGCATGCCCACATCTGCTTCTGGGGGGGCTGAGGTATCCTTTGGAGCTGATTTTGGGTTCTGGAGGCAGGAGAGGAAGGAGAGGAAGGAGACACTGGATACCAGCCCCTATAGAAAACTATTGTTCCCGAAAGCAATTACCATTAAAACAGCTTTGAAACTCCTTTAAATAATGTAGACACACAGTGCACAGCCAAGCAAACACCAAACTTTTTACTGAACGCTATAGTAACACTGCATCCAGACATGATGCTAAGCTATGGTATAGTATTCCATGAACAAGCATCAGGTTTCTGCACTGCCACTTCCCTCCTTGAAGCAGTCACAAGGAGGTCAGAAGCTCTCCTCTTTGTAACAGAAGGAGCAGTCATTCCACCTCTTCACTGACCAGGTACCACCACCTCCCATGCTGCCAAACTTACAAGCTGCAGAAATTAATTGGGAGGGTAGGAAACTACTGTTAGCAAGCTCACAAATCTGTCCAGGCAAGGGCCCAACGTGCACCTTAAAATTTGAAGAACAGAAAAGCACTAGGAAAAATGCGCAAGACAGATCCCGAGTTAACAGAATACTTATCTCCAGAATCAAGTGGGATCTAGTATTTTGTAAATGTGCTTCAGCATGAATGCAAGAATGACTACAAACAGATAATATACGTACAGCCTCACCTCAAGGCCACTTCACTATTGCTTCCCCCCCCACACACACACATGAAAACTAATCTCTGTTGTATAAAATGCATGTCATTTATAATGTCTGAATGGATGCACTGTCTGTTTTTACTTTCCAGATTAAAGAGTTGGAAGCAGCCACAGAAGCATCAGCGTCCTCATTTATGCATCTATGCTCCAAAAGTTACTAATGCTGACACTAAACCTAGCAAACATTGCTCTCTGTAACATCTTCAACTAGGGCTGCAATCCTATTTATATATAGTGGTACCTCGGGTTAAGAACTTAATTCATTTCACAGGTCTGTGCTTAAACTGAAACTGTTCTTAACCTGAGGTACCACTTTAGCTAATGGGGCCTCCCGCTGCCACCACTGCACAATTTCTGTCTCATCCTGAAGCAAAGTTCTTAACCCGAAGTAGTATTTCTGGGTTAGAGGAGTTTGTAACCTGAAGCGTCTGTAACCTGAAGCATCTCTAACCCAAGGTACCACTGTATACCAAATGGAATTTTCTTCTGAGTAAACATGCATGGTCTTGCACTGTAAGTAAACTTGCCTAGGACTCGGCTGCATGATTTGTAGCAACAGCAAATGAACACCAAGAAATATACCGGTTGTGCCAAGTCTGGAAGATATCCCAGTAGTGCAGGGACATTATTTGGGCACCACAGGTAGATAAAAAAGAGGAAACTAAGGGTTGTCTGGTTTTAGGGCTTTTGTTTTGTTTTAATTACAATAATTTGCCACTAACATTAATGGCTACAATCTAGTTAGCCCTTAACTTACATTTGAGAGCATGTGTGAATTAGTGGTTCTTTGTTTCCTTCTTCATTGTTTTAACATTGATTTATATCTATTAGTAACTTTGCATTAATGTAAAATTTTATATATAACTGTATATTTGTGTAATAATTTGTTCAAGTTGCCTGTTGTTGCTTCAGTTTTTTGTACACCACTTAGATATATTTTAAATATATTAAGCAGTATAGAAATTAAAGCAAGCAACTTGAAAAGCAAGTAACTCTTCCTGCATATTTCTGTCTCTCTGTCTGTCTTGTCTGTCTGTCTCTTGTCCCAGTGTTTCTTTTAAAAGTTACCCAAATTTCAAAATCAGCCTTTCCTCCAACACTGGATTTTTGTGGGATTTTGAGGGGGGAGGAGAAAAATCAAATAAATATACTTTCTTGTATGTGCAAATCCATAACACCTGCACCTTTGGACTGTAGAACAAGACTGAGATAATTTACCAATATACAGCTTCAAACATGTGATATGCAAACATTTTGGTTTTTTTTAAAAGACAGTTAAATATAAGGGAAGATATTTTTTTTACATTAAATGACTTTACATTTCTTATATTTTGGATGAACAAAGACAACTTAATATTAATGACGTTAACATAAAAGCTATGCTGAATAGATAGATAGAATACATGATATGAACAAATGGTACAAAATGATGCAAAATTACCAGAATATTGACTTTAATGAGCAGAATGCTATTTAACACAAACAGAATTAATAGTAGTTGTGGTAGTGATTTTTATTTTTATTTTTTAGGAGACAGGATTATTTAGACAGTTTTTGTTGTTCAAAGATAAAATGTTTTATAGTGGGTGAAAGAAAGTTACCTGGAATACAGTTAAAAGAGCTTGTGGGAAATTATCGAAGGTGCTCCGTTTTGTTTGAGTTTCATCAAAATTAAATTTGCCTCCAAACAGCTGCATTCCAAGCAATGAGAAGATTATGATGAAGAGGAAAAGCAGAAGCAACAGTGAAGCAATGGACTTCATTGAGTTTAACAAGGATGCTACCAAGTTGCTCAGGGATGTCCAGTGCCTACAAATTAAAATGCGTGTGTTAACCAAAAAAAAACCGTAAAAGAACAGTGCGTGATGAAATATTACAAAAGAGCTGCGGATCATACAAGTGTCAGTAGAACTCAGCAGTAAGTTGTTGTTGTTGCTGGTTGTTTTTTTTTTTTTAAAAAAAGCTCATTGCCTTTAATTTGCTCTTACCTGGTTACTTTAAAAATACGGAGGAGACGGACACAGCGGAACACTGAAATTCCAAGGGGTGACATAATTTCCAACTCCACCAAGATGGTTTCAACAATGCCGCCACATACCACGAAGCAGTCAAAACGATTAAATAGGGATACAAAGTATGACTGCAGGCCCAAACTGTACATTTTTACCAACATTTCACAGGTGAATAAAGCCAGAAGAACTTTGTTAGCAATATCTAGAGGGGAAAATATTCAGAAAATTATATTGGTTTTTACACCTCTGATTCAGTTTCATATGTTCTGCAGAAAACAATGACAGTTTCTATTTTGACCACTTTGAGCAAACAGAATCCTTCACTCCACATTCTTCTCAAGCTATGATGATGCAACCTATCCCCACCAAACCACAGCTCAGAAATAAAGGAGTTTGCTTCATAGCATTTCAAAGCAAATTTTCATTTCCTTCTTAAAATACACCAGTTTTACCTTTAGTACAGAAATGATTCAAAGTTTAGTGGGATTCTGATGTATGCCATATACAGTGTCTGCTTTGTTGTATTGTGTGAGTACAAATACCGTAGTACAAATTTTGTAGTAGACCCAGAAAAACCTCTCAATGACACAGACCAGAGGTGCTTGATAACAGCACACAGTTACAGTCCACAATCCATTTGACTACAGTAAACTGCTGTTAAATTCAAATTAGCCTAGATTGCAACCCATCTAATCTGTGGGTTGCAATCCATCTAACCTGGATAAACTCTAGCTGCAACTGACTACATGGGGCTAACAATTTGCTTATACCTTCCCATTGTTCTTTTTCGCAAAGCTTAAACAACCCAGAATGTCTACAAAATGCTAAATAAATAAATGGCTTTTTATTAAGTCTATAACAGTATTCTATTTGTTAGTGAATGAATAAGAAAACATTTTCATTTTACCTTGTATTTGTGTCAACCAATCAGGCTGGTTGTAATGCTCAGATGAGATAGTTAATGTGTTCAGGAAGACCAGTACAATAACTAACCAATAAAACGAAACAGATTTGACAGCAGCTCTGCATCTTCTTCTATTGAATCGGTTCCATCGACGCCAACGCCGACTAAAATATAAAACAGCAGACGTATTACAACACAGAATAAAACCAAAAAAATTAGGCTTGAGGAAATTTTTTCTAGGTAAAGACATCATGGTTGACTGTCTTGGTGCAACTAAACCACAGAAAGAACCCTGCTCTCGTGCCCATGCGCCATAACTCAGTTAGTTGGGGGATACAGCAGACACCCGGCAGATTTATCTCAAGGACCCGGTAGATGTGACAGGTGTAGACAATTCTTAACACACTTTGGTCCCAGGGTGTTTAAGGCTTTAAAAGTGAGAACCATCACTTTGAACTAATCTCAGAAACAAATAAGCAGCCACTACAGGTTACAGTATCAGAGTTGGATCCAGATCCATTCTGTCTGATCCAATAAACGTGACAAACGTTCTTGGTCAACAGAAGTTTCTGAACAGTCTTCGATAGCAGTCTACATAGCAAGCATTACACCATCTGCTGTGGCAGTGGATTCTGCAGCAATGAACAGACAAGATTGTTAACATCGATTGTGGCAGCACCAATCATATACTATAGGAACAGGAAAATGAATCTCATGCCCCTTTCCCACCTCCTCAAGAGGGGATATCAACAATTGTATGTTTTAAGAGTCTAACAAGCAGCAATTAGCATACATTCCACTGCTTCACAAAGAGATCTCTGGATAAGACAGGGGGGGAAATCATGTCTGAATAAAGATTATGCAAATCAGGATTAGTTTAAAATTAGTTTCAGGTTAAAATTAGGGGCAAAGTCAAGGATACTATTTATACTTGATTTAAAAAAAGGAAGAAATGTGAAGATGAAATGGAGTCAGGATTTGCTGCTCTCATATTGTTGCCATTAATGACAAAGCTTTTTTCATCTTTATCTGTGGCTGCCACATTCTACCTCTTAGTCCCCTGTCTTATAAAAACTGGCATTTCATGAGGTTTCCAATACATTTAAAATATTTTGGAAATATGCTACATTTGACTCAAGAGCAAATAAAAACAAGACTCAGGAGCAAATTAAAAACTCCAAGGACTATGGTGTGCTGCTAATCTTTGGAAGTCAAATGAACATAAACTGTCACAGCTACGCCTTGAATGTGAATGTATGTTGTATTTACATCTGATCGTGAGGAAAGATCACAAACACATTATTCATATCACAATATTATGGCCACTCCAGATCTTTGGTAAGTAACTATACCAGTCTTCAGAGGAATTGCTAAAGCTGACTAGGATGAAGAAGTATATGCTGGGACCACAGAGCCTATTAGAATTTGCCAGTGAGGAAGCAGGATTAGAAGAACCAAGGTTTCCATGCAATTCACACCAACCCCTATCCCTCTAGGATGGTTGCAGGAAGATGGTGGCAGCTTCAACACTACAGTGGTACCTCTGGTTACGAACTTATTTCGTTTTGGAGGTCCGTTCTTAACCTGAAATCGTTCTTAACCTGAGGTACCACTTTACCTAATGCGGCCTGCCGCTGCCACCGTCACGCAATTTCTGTTCTCATTCTGAGGTAAAGTTCTTAACTCAAGGTACTACTTCCGCGTTAGCAGAGTCTGTAACCCAAAGTGTTTGTAACCGAGGTGTTTGTAACCCGAGGTACCACTGTATTGCAAAAAACATTCCTTATGCTTAAGCTCGCACATCCTTGCAAACCTGTCCACTTTCATAAAATCACCTTTTTGCAGGAAGTACCATTTACAATTGTGGAACACTTCGCAGTTTACTTTAGCTTTTATTCACCCAAAAAAATACCACCGTGTACAAGAACAACTACTCATGCAAGGTTAAGATACCCCATTAAGTTATGAAACTGAATAAAACCAACAGGTGTAACAACAGGTGTTTAGGTAGACTGAAGTCTACCAAATGCATGAAGTTGTGTGGCCATAAGCAAAAATATCTAGGGCTCCATATTAAAGAAGGAAGTGAAGGTGCAGTAAGCACACATGGACTGGGGCATATTTCAGCCCTGACAGCAGATTTTCTGTGAGCGGGAAAATATAGAATTCTTCTTATGGCTTTAGAAATCCTGATCTTTAGATCTTTAGATACATCTAGCCACTGTTGTATATATAACCCATAGTCATTGTCATTTTCTTCACTGCTGAGTCTAGGGAAGGAAAAAAACCATTTTGAACATTCCTACCAGGAGAAATCCAAAATCCAATGAATGCGGTATTGATAGTTTTTAAGAGTTTTAAGTTCAAGATTAAGAGATTTAGTTGTATAGCTGATTGATTAAATTAGAGAAAGAGAAGCAGATAAGGAAACAACAAACTTGAGATTTTTGGGGAAAAGCTTTCTCAAAAGGTAAGAAACTTTAGAAAAGAATACAAGCTACTTGTATTTGTATTCTTAGGTTTTAGTGTGAACAAAGGCAAAGTTAAGAAACAAAGCAAGATACCATATTGAGAATATGACTGATTTTTTTTTATTGTGCTTCTAAATATCTGCCTAAAGAAAAAGGACATTAATATTGTATGGGTGAATTTCAAAAGAAATAAAAATATTTTTGTTGTGATTCTGACACATTACAAAGCAGCATCCTTGGAATATGGCATAAAATACTTCAAGTACTGCCTCTCCTCATATGAACTGACTTGGACCCTGTGATCATCAGCTGAGGCCCTTCTTCATGTGCCTCCTCCAAGAGAGCTCTGGAAGGTGGCAACACCAGAATGGGCCTTTTCTGCAGTGGCTTGTGGAATGTTCTCCCCAGGGAGACTGATCTGGCACTTTCATTACACATCTGTAGGCGCCAGGCAAAACATTCCTATTCTTCCAGGCCTTCAGCTAGTTGAACAATCTATGGCCTTTTAAACTGTGTTGTGGGTAGTGGGTATTGTTTTTGCTTGCTACTATGGAATGTAGTTTTCTGTTTTCATATTGTAAACCATCCTGTGATCCTCGGATGAAGGGTAGTATGAAAATTAATAACAACAACATTTTTTCCCTACTGTGATAAAAATTATCTGCCCAAATAGATTTTAACCATATATATCCAAAAACCATACAAAAATTACCACACAAAAAATTATTTCAGCCAAGTCAACTGTATGCAAGTTGAAAGAACAGAGTGAACTCTGAAGCATGATTAGAAGATTTAGTCATTCAAAATACAATATTTTGTATTGGGTTGGGGGAGAATCTATTCTGCCCATTCATGAAACACATTTCAGGAACACTGAAAAAGTCAGTGGAATGGTAAGTGGAGGGGTGGAGGAGTTCACATTGATCTAAATGCTAGTAGATTTGAGGCGGAGGAAGAAGCCACATCAGATGCATAATTATCATTAATAGTAACAATACAGTGGTACCTCCGGTTGCGAACGGGATCCGTTCCAGAGGTCCGGCCGTATCCCAAAGTTTTCACAAATGAAGAGACCGCTTCTGTGCATGCAGTGAAACACTTTCGGGTTTGCCGCTTTCGCAACCCGAAGTTTACGTTACCCAAGGGTAACGTAACCCGAGGTTCCACTGTACAGTGGTACCTCGGGTTAAGTACTTAATTCGTTCCAGAGGTCCATTCTTAACCTGAAACTGTTCTTAACCTGAAGCACCACTTTAGCTAATGGGGCCTCCTGCTGCTGCTGCGCCACTGGAGCCCGATTTCTGTTCTCATCCTGAAGCAAAGTTCTTAACCCGAGGTAATATTTCTGGGTTAGCGGAGTCTGTAAGCTGAAGCGTATGTAACCCGAGGTACCACTGTAATAGACTCTGCCTTCCTCATATAAAGCAACTGAGGAGGCTAAAAAAAGCAATTAAAAGCTGCACAAAAGCAGAGTACCGCACGATAAGGTTAAGATTGTTTCATTACTTATCATGTATCCAGACCTCAGCACGGGAAACTAAAACAGCTGCATATTCTTTTCTTGTTACTCCCCCCCACCCTCCATTTGCATTCCCTTCCTCTGCTGTTTCCTTTTGTCAACTTTAAATTGGAAGCTCCTCAGAGCAGGGACCTGCTCTCTTGTGCTCCACATGCTAAATTTTAAAAACTATCCCATTTCTATAGGACCAATCATGTAAATGGGAAGTGGTAGAGTACCCACTTCGAATTCAAAGGTCACAGGTTCAATCACCAGGATCTCCACATAGGGCTGGGGAAAACGTGCCTGAATTTCTGGAAAGCTATAATAATAATAATAATAATAATAATAATAATAATACAGACAATACTGAGCTTGATTAATGGACCAATGGACTCGGTATATGGCAGCTCTTTGTGTTCTTTAAGCCATTATTGTTTATTTGTTTAATTACCTGCTCAAGTTTTTGTGGCCAAATGTTAGACTGCATATGATGCTGTATAATTTTTTTGTGCATTCACTAACCCATTTTTTAAAAAAAGATTCAGTCATATTCAACCATAATATGTGTAGATCAACAGGAAACAGTTAAGGGGAAAGTGATTGAAAAGAGAGAGAAGAATACTGACCTGAACTTGGATTTTGAGATAATTTGACTAAAAGAAAAGGAAAACATATTTTTAAAGAAAATACGTAACAATTATTTACACAACTCCTTTTCCCTTGAAAGCTATGTTGGAAATTAAAAGCACTTAAAATTATTTCAATTTTGCATGTCTGCTTGATACAGAAATGTTCTATTGGTGTAAATTGCAAAATAATGGCACCTTTTTACTGCTTTTGAAGGATCAGCACAATAAAAGCTTACATATTTTACATACATAGGAAACATTGTCTTTTTGAATTGATCTTTTACCAAAGCATATCAGTAACGATACTATTAAGACACCAGTGTCAAAGTGGTTCAGAAATAGATTATAATCAAAATTTCACAATCAAAAAACCGTGGTTACCTGCTTTTATCTCACCGCTCCTCCATGGCACTTACAGCAGATTCCCCCCCCCCCCCCAACAACCCTGCAATGTAGGCTGGAAGAAAATGATTGCCCAATACCATGCAGTGAGCTTGAAAGGGTTGAGCAGGAGTTTGAACTCAGGTTTCCAAGGTCTAAATCTAGCCACTACATCACACTGGTACAAATCATGGTTTGAATGTACTTATCAAGCGAACGGGGATTATCAGAAAACAATGTCTGAATTGTTAGGTAACAACACATGATAATAGCATCCATACCCTGTGCAATTTCTAGCAGCTGAACACTCACTACAGATTTCTGACTTACAAAATAAGCAGTAAAGGACTACCAACTTAAATAAGCTTCAATGAGTTATTCAACAAATGTACATCATTTTAATCATCCACATCTCAGAAAACTCCATTTTTGTTCAAAGACAATCTTCCTCAGAGTTTTCAGTTAATAAATTAACAGCACTAATGGTGCGCACGTGTGTGTGTACACACACACACACGAAAACTTAGATGAAGAAAACTGTTCCTTTGCTCAGGGATTGCTAGAAATAAAACCATTGAAATTCCTACCATGCTGATTTGTACTCACCACAAAGCTCCACAGCATGCTGGGCCCTCCCCTTCTCCACCAACATTTTCCGTATTCACAGACTCAGTTTCACTCGCTTGCATGCTTGCTGTTGGTAAGATAGAAGATATAATTAGATTTTTAGCTCAGCAAAGCCAGCTATACTTTGCTTTGTGTGCGTTGCACAGAAAAGCTGTGCATTTCTCAGGTATTTATTTACAAGTGGGGGGGGGGAGCAGAATGAAGTGTGAAAATGTTCACTTTAGTTAGCTGGCTTATGATAGCGTACTCTTTTCCTTCAGCGCAATCCCATTGTTTAGCCTGCACTGAAAAAGCTGACCCCAAATCCAGTTTGGATATAAATGGTTTACAGCAAGTGCAGTTACAACCCTTGCAACTTCTAAGGTGCTTTTGTGGCCAGATTAGCCCATTGGGTAGGGTTAGAATAGTTAAGTATAAAAAAGTTTAGCTTGAAAAGTTCCATTGAGCTTTTGTGTACCTTCTAAACCAGGAGGGTGCAATGCACGGTCTGAGGGCTTCGTTTTTAGCCGCGGGGCTGGGGCGGGGGAAGCCTGAGCTTCCCCCGACCCCAGCCCCCAGAACAGGTCCGGGAGCAGTGGCAAGGTTGCACGCAGCCTTGCCGCCGCTCCCGGAGCTTGTGGGGCTGGGGGCGAGCTCCCAAGGCTTGCGGATAGCTACCTGAAGCCCAGGGAGCGCAGCAGGAGTTGGCGCTGCGCTCCCTGGGCTTCAGGCTACAGGCTGCTATCTGCAAGCCTTCGGAGAGCGGGGGGAACTCCTGCTGCGCTCCGAAGGCTTGCGGATAGCTGCCTGAAACCTGGAGAGCGAGAGGCTCTTTCACTAAAGCCTCTCCAGGCTTTAGTGAAAGCAACGCGAAGCCTCCGGAGCGCGGAGGGAGCGCTCCCTCTGCACTTCAGAGGCTTCCCGTTGCTATCGCTGAAGCCAAGGAGCCTGCATTCGCTCCACAGGACGCACACACATTTCCCCTTCATTTTTGGAGGGGAAAAAGTGAGTCCTATAGAGCAAAAAATACGGTATTGTATAATGTTGTTGTAAGGATTATTAAGCCCATGCAATATAGCATTCACAAGTGAACTGGTTCAATCTGTAGATGGAGGTTAGACATGGGGCTAACCCATTGACTGTGCATACTTTAAGAATGTCTGCACAGGGCCAGAGGAGCAAGGGTATAGGGAAAATTGATAATGCTTCGCATGGCAGCTGAGATGAAATTATTGCCTCAGCACACAGAATAGAGAGACAATTTCTTGCCAGTCCACAAAGACAGGCAGTCACCTAAAGCTGAACAAACAAACGAACAATAGACTGGCTTTTAAATTACCAGGACTCAGTTCCAGTAACATTTCTGCCTTCACTATCTTCACAAGTTTTGTCAGGGACAATTCTGACAGCTTTTATTATCTTGGTACTTGTTCTTATTATCTTGGTACTTGTTCTAAACAATTTCCTCAGGTGTCAATGTTTTGCACAATATTTGCCCCCATTAAAGTACTGCTAGGTTGAACATACACTGTCTATGGCTCACTCCAGCCTGAGTACAACACCGTGCCTAATTCACAACCATGTGTTGTGATCTGCCAGGTGTAAGTGAGAACCCTTCCCTCTTTTTAGTCACAGTCTGGTAGCAAGCAAAATCACCTAATGAAGGCCAAGATATGTGACTAGCAGGGTTGCATTAATCTTGGGTAGTGGGATCCACAATCCTTTTGAGTTGTTGTCAAACAACTCTCATTATTATTTATTCTGTTTAATTTAATGGCTTTCCAAGCAGTATACATCTTGGGCTGCAATCTGATGCACACTTAACTGGGAGTAAGCTCCACAGATCATATGGGAACTTACTTTTGAGTAAACATGCCTAAGATTGAACTGTTAGTCATTTGTTGCACAGGATTCAGACTTCTTCCATCAATGTATCGATTCTGTTATCTATCACACTTTCTCAGTCCTTTCTCAGTGTGGCATGGCGGTGTCACCAAGCACCATTCAATAACGCCTGCATCATCACTACTAATTCCAAGCAATTAGGCATTTTATTTTATTTATTTTTTTAATTCACCAGAGAGTGAGAATTCCTCTACTCTACCACTTAACCACTTGAAAGGTGGTGAACACTTAAAAGGCTACTCTCTGCCTCTAATTAATTTCTAGGAATTGTCTCCCCCTGTCTAATGTTGAAGCGTGTGTCTCCCTGGGTTTTAAAAAATATAACATGTGAATATTTCAATGCCCCACCCCGCCCTGCCAACATAGCTACCCACATTTCAATCACTACCAACACTGGTTCGGGCCTAGCAAAGGGTAATTCTGAGGAAGGAAACATTATCCAGAAAAGTCCTTAAATTTATTTGCACAAAAAGCCACCAAGCCTCTGGACTGTCCCACAAAGCAAAGAAAGAAGTTCCAATATATCCATGCACTTGGAGGAAAGGAAACAGGTCATTCTGCTGGCACTGCACAACACTGCAAACATACATTTTCGCCATTAGCAGAACTACCAGATGTCCTTGTTTTTAAGAGAAAGCTTGTTCTTGGTCAATGCGCCATCATATCCTGAGAGCTTTTAAATGCTTTATGGTTTTCATCACACTGAAACTAAAGTGATGTACTCATATCTGACTCATTTGCCTTTCTAGATCGTATGCTTTAACTTGATTGAGAGCTATTCAATGGAAATTTAAATGAGTATAATGAAATTTCAGCTTACAGTTGTTGCACTGCAGCAACAATCTCTTTGAAGCATGCATTCAAGCAGCAAATCACTTCCATGCAAGATGTGTGTCCACATGCAATTTAGGGAATATATTTACACCCAGGTGTTTGAGAATTTAAACAACAGCACTCAAAACTCGTTGCCTAGATTGAAACACACCCACTGCAAAACAGAACACATTTTTTACCATGTTTGTTTGACCCACGGCAACATCTAAATCTGCTTTTCTTCTTGTCGTCTAATAAATCGGCCAACGTAACCCCTTCATGTTAAACACATGCAACCCCGTCAATAAAACAGCAGGTGGCAGCAGCAGCCATGCAAAAGACAATAAAGGATCCACATTCAGTGCAATGCCGGTTGAGATGCTACATGACACAGGAGGACTATATCTGTATTGGCTTTGCTATCAGCAACTGCAGCCTAAATCTAGGACTGTGTAAAATTGAGAGGACTGAAGTGGCAAGGCTTCTGTATTTCATTAAGAGCACCCGATCATCTCCTCCCTCTTAAGCTTCCCAGGAGAAATCTCAGAAGCTAAAAGGTGTGTTTGTGGAGGAGAGTAGCTGCACAGGCAGCTCTCCTATGGCTATCAGAAGCAGAATTATATAAAATAAAGCACGCATATGCCAATGCAATTTCTGTAATTGATACACGTTGCAGGGCTGTAGCCGAGTTGTCAAGCATGCATGCAAAAGGTCCTGTATTCAATTCGCCAGATAAAAATGGGGATGCCTAGTATCTGAAAGGCTGGAGAGGCACTGCAAGGGCTTATCCACATTTACTGTGCTTTCTAGACACAGGTCCCCACTTTAAAGCGCTGTGTCTGAGTACTTCTTTTTCTTTTCTTTTTTTTGTCCCAGTGCTTTCCCCATGAAAACCTGCCCTTTAAAGCTGAATCGGAACAAACGGCAATTCAGCTTTCAAGAGGAAAAAAGTGATGGGGACCTGTGCCTAGAAAGGCAGCACAAAAGGAAGTCTGGATGAGCTAGATGTACCAATAGTCTGGTAAAGCAGCTTCCTGTGCTCCTAAAACCAATTTTCTTTGGTGCAGAATTTTGATTAGTTTTTTAAGTAATTGTAGTAACTACATTCTTGCTTCAATTAATTTACTCCTTACAGTAATTCTTGGCCAAGCTGGGGGAGGGCTCACAATAGATTCTGAGGGAACAGAGGTGAGTCATTGCTGGCAGTTGCACAGATCATAAACCGCTTTCTATTCAGTGATTAGTAATTAGCATCCTGATAGTTTTACAAGGGTATCTTTACAGTAGAGTATAAAGATTAAGGGCTGATTCACAGAACTGCAAATCAGGCTTGTCTTTCAACTCAAGTTAATTGTTTTGCCTGCTTGGGTTGAATGTGTCAACTCCCACAAACATAAATGGCACATAGATGCTAACACACAATTCGTCAAAGGCACTGATACCTGAGATTTGTGGTTTTTCTATCCAGGCTGGCAAGCAGCTCTCCCCAGTCTTGGATACCCCAGATGCTGCAAGACTACAACTCTCATCTTCCCTGACCATTGGCCAAAATGGCCAAGGACTGATGACAGTTGTTGTCCAATAATATTTGGGGACCAAAAATAAGGGGGGGAGCTACTTTAGTACATGTGATAAAACCAACTCTATTTCTACTCTTATAAATCAGTGTTGTCTATTCCAAAGGAGAGCAGGGTGGATTTCTATATGCAATATTAAGGCTACAATTCTATGAACATTAACCTGGGGGGAAAAGCATCACTGAACACAGTGGGACTTTCTTCCAAGTAAGCGTGTGTAGGATTGGTCTGCACATGCAGATACCAGTTTCCCCATGGCTGACAAAAGCCCTGATCATATCCAACTCTCTCTATCTCAGAACCAGAATAAGAAATCTGGGAATTAACAATGGACTTGCAGAGTTACTCCGAAGACTAGCAAGACAATAAACCACCTTGCAAAACGGTGGATTAGAAGTAACATAAAGCTAAGTTGGTATGCAGGTGGCACTGTGGTTTAAACAACCGTGCCGCTTGGACTTGCTGATCGGAAGGTCAGAGGTTCGAGACCCCGCAACAGGCTGAGCTCCCATTGTTCAGTCCCAGCTCCTGCCAACCTAGCAGTTCGAAAGCACACAGTGCAAGTAGATAAATAGGTATCGCTCTGGCAGAAAAGGTAAATGGCGTTTCCGTGCACTGCTCTGGCTTCGCCAGAAGCGGCTTAGTCATGCTGGCCACATGACCCAGAAAAACTGTCTATGGAAGTGGACAAACGCCGGCTCCCTCGGCCTGTAAAGCGAGATGAGCGCCGCAACCCCAGAGTCATTTGCGACTGGACTTAACTGTCAGGGGTCCATTTACCTTTTTAAAGCTAAGTTAAAAGGGTCAGTTGTATTAAAACTGGTCGTTTCCACACCATCGCATTCTACAGCAATGAAAACAAATTATGTTGCTGCAGCAGAAGTGCAAAAAAAAATCTCATCACTAAGGCCAACCAGCATCACTCTGATTACACTCATTTAAGAAATCAGTTGACAAAGTGCATGTCATTCTCACATAAGATAGGGAGTAATTAATTTTCTGTAATCTAACTACAGTATCACACAATGGCATTTTAAGTGGCAGAATCTTCCAAGAGAATAAAAAGGAGAGATATGGCAGAGCACTATAGATTGTGTCTTGAGAAAGGCAGGTTTCTTAACAGAGCACAAATAATAATAATGCAGCCCAGCAACTGATCTTAAGCAACTTCAATTATTTCCATGTTAAATTTTATGTTACTCAAAGATTTTCTGTAGCAATATTCAGAATGTTCTGAGTAGCTTACTCTGAAATATATTCCATTGTGATATTACTAACAGATTAACTGTTCCATTACAGGATGTGCTTGATATGGCACAGACTGCTGCTTTAAGGTACCATTACCAGTAACACAGAAAGACACTGGATGCTTGATCAGGGCCAAAGAACATCTCTGCAGAGGTTGATAATAGTAGGATCACTGCCTGAGACAGATATCTTTGACTCTAAAATTAGCCAAGCAAGTGGCTAAAATTGCTGTTTCCCTTTTAGAAGCACCAAGGGATGGATCTCCAGATGGACCAATTTTCTCTACATCCACAAGATGTTGATAGGCAATTTGGGGGTTGTTCTACAGCTATCTCTGGCTTCAGGAAGAAGACTGAAAAGCCAAGGGGCACCCCAGCTAGCCAGCTCTTCTATCTAAGCAGCTTAAAGAAAACCTAAATGTTAAGGAGGATTTTTGATTCTATGCAAAACTAGCTGTCAGGTCAGCAATTTATAGCCTGGTCCTCTAATAGTTAACACTTTGATGTAGAAAAATTGCTCTTCAGAAAATTACTGCTTGCTGTAATATACCCCCATTTATTTTGACAGTTTGTCAAAATAAAACAATAACAATCATACAGTGTTGACATTCATCAGTAAAATTTAAAGTAACATAAAATGCAGTCTGACATTTTAGGGCCGAAAATGGCTCTTGCAACTCATTGCTAGATCTCAAGGATGCAAGTTCTGTACATGCCAACCCTGCATATACATATATGTGCATGTACATTTTTAACATAACATCTTGAATTAATACAAAATGTAACTGAGGTTGCAATCTATTATTATTGTTGTTATTGTTATTATTACATTGATTACACGCTTTTCACCGGCAGGTCCTAGGGCGGGTTACCACAATTTAAAATTCAGAATTAAAAACAGTTAAAACAGAGTACATTCATAGGTATAGAGTGGATCCTGAAAACACACATCTCAGGTGTCAAAGAGGTGCATCTTCAGCATTCGCTGAAACCTGTATAGCAAAGAAACCAGGGGCACCACGACTGATGCTCTCTTCTGGGCTGCCACCACCTGCAAACTACTGACAGACGTGGAACTGCTAAGCTGCTGATCATAACACCTGGGAGGGTTTGTAGGGATGGAGGAGCTCTCTCTGATATATGGGCCTAAGTCATTTGGAGCTGCAAACACTAGCATGAGCACCTTGAACAGGGCCCAGAAACAAACTGACAGCCAATGCAGCAGTTCATATGTGTTCCAAAGGCAAGCCCAGCCAGTCATCTGGCCGCTGCATAATAATGTTAGAGTGAAGGTAAAGAAAGTAGTAACTTACAACAGAAACAGTTATCTACAGGTGGGGGAGAGGGGAGAATTACATTACAGACATCTGAGTATAACGCTATTATGTGAGCAACAGTCTCTCCCATACAGTAAACTATTTTTAGAGCACACTATATTCTTTTGTTAGCAGTAATAAAGTGAGAAGACATGACATACTATTCCGTTTGCCTTCTCCATCACCTTCCTCTTCATTCTCAGGGTCAATATCTTCTGCTTGTGTAATCCAATCCAAATAGCCTTTGAGATCCTCTTCAAGCTGCTGCTTTTCACGCAGCTTCTGAAAATCTCCCCTGGCCTTGGCTTTTTCTCTTTCCTTGGAAAACTCCCTATTGGGTTCAGATAAAACGTAACAGAAATATTGATTTATGAAGCTGTAGGCTTTCTGAGGGGGGAAAAAACCAGACCCCAGTATTTCTTTTTCACACAGTTAAACAAAATAAAGAAACTGTACAGAAAAGTGAACAGTTTCCACAGATCACAACAGTGATACGAGTCACACACCATGCTTCATTCCTTATACACTTATTAAACTCCTATGTACTGATAATAATAATAATAAAAATACAGCTTACAATTATTTGGTCACAATAACTAAGTTGACATCATGTTGGATCTTTCCTCCCACCCTTAAAAACCTCAACGTTACTGACATATGTAAGATATTATGTTGTACTTCTCCTTTAGATATTAAATGATTATTCTAAATAGCACCTTCTACTTAATAGGGCCAAGGTTTGAAGGCATAATGGCTTCGTGGAATTACACCTGGGGGAAATGGCATATACCAATGAAATGTAAGTGTGAACACGTATTTGAGAAAAAGGCAGTTCATTTCAAACCTAAAAGCAGGATTTGTCCCCTTGAGTCACTTATACAAGGGTGAATCTCCTTTATGCAAAATATCCCAACAGAATTAAGGTTCCTATGTGGAAATTTCCAAGCTATCTCACATCAGTATGAATAGAGGGAGCCCATGATGGACAGTGGAGAGAATGTAAATGACAGAGTTTCAAGTCTGCTCTTCAGTGCTGCAATTTGTCCTCAGGAGGGTGGGGGAATAAAACAATGCAGTGCAGCCTACTTGATTAAATAACCAAAGACCCTCAAACAAAAAGAAAAACCCTTAATCTGAACAAAATAAAAAAATTCCTTCCAGTAGCACCTTAGAGACTGACTAAGTTTGTTATTGGTATGAGCTTTCGTGTGCATGAACACTTCTTCAGATATATTGGTATCTGAAGAAGTGTGCATGCACACGAAAGTTGGTCTCTAAGGTGCTACTGGAAGGAATTTTTTTGTTTTGTTTTCAACACGGCTACCACCTTAATCTGAGTGAGAGAAATGACCATAGTGGTCACAGAATACATGCCTTACAAGGAGAAGGTTGCAGATTCAATCCCTAGATTTCAGGGCACTGAATTGGGAACGACTGCTGCCCAAGACAGCAGAGACCCATTGCCTGATATTGCTAGACGGTGCTGGGCAGGATGAATCAATGATCTGGCTCACTGTAAACAGCTTCATATTACCTAATGGAAGCTTCCTGATCAAAAGAAAATGACTTATGGAAACCACTAGTGCATTTCCTGCATTAGATCCCTTTAAATGAGTCAAAGGTACATGACAACATGTGTTCCCAAATTGGAAATTCTTCATTATCTTTTGGAATAAGAGATGATTGAGGGAGCTATCTTAACACCCCATTGTGCTGGGCTGGGTTTACGTGTTGGATTTGAGCCAGTCTCACTGCAAATCACACTGCCCCCCTCCACCTTCCATCCTGCTGATTTTGGCTTTGGTGGTGGCATTGCTGCAGAGGGGAGAGATTGTGCCCTTAGGCTGTAGGAACATACTTTTACCTGGGAGTAAGTCTCACTGAACTCATAGAACTACCACTGAACTGAATGGGACTTACTTCTGAATAGACATGCATAGATTTGTGTTGTTAAACAATAAGTGTGAGAACCTAGATAATGCATTTATTGTAAAGATGACATCTAAACTCATGTCACACTCCCCAAAACAGCCCAGTAAGAACTCAGCATGCTCAACTATTACCAGGAGACACAGAATCTTGAGTGTCAGTTGAAAAAGAAATACACAAAGCTGAAATATGCTAGAGAAAGTTGTGGCTGCCTAGAATCCTAAACAGAATAATTCCTGTTAGGGGATTATGATATACTGCCACATTCTGTTGCGGGTACCATTCATTTCAGTGGAACTTGCTCAGAAGATGTTCCACCAGAACCCTCACCATGTCTTCACCACTTCTATGAAATAATATCAGACTTCACAGATTGAAGTCAACCTACTCATCCAATAGCCAACCATTACACCTCTGCACTTTCACTAGAACACCTGAATGTGACTTCTAATAGCCAATCTAGATGATATAAGAAACACATGGCTGCATTTCACGCATCTGTTTTTGCTTATGTTAAATAGCAGCAGTGAAGAAGGGAGTGCAATTAATATTGGGGTCATGGTGTATAACCGTGGGTTGTTGTTTTTTTAATCAATTTCTAGTTACACCAAGATCACTTCCTGAAGTGGAAGTGATCTTTTCCTGTGGAAAAGAAGCTACTATTGGCATCTGCAGCCTACGGAAGCCCAACAGCAACCTTGAAGGGCTGGTTTTCATTGGAATTGTCGCATGGAGAAAAGGTTAAACCTTCCTCCTCCCTGCAACACTGCCATCCCAATCCTGAATGGACCCCTGGCAGCTGCTATTTAACAGAAACAAAAAACAAGATAAGCAAAACCCAAACCATGTGTTTCACATATCATCTAGTTTGGCACTAATTATATAGGATTGCAGAAAGTGAACATAATACTGAATGTAATATACTAGTTCAATTTTGTCATGGTTCATGATGTCCATGGTCTATTGCTTGAAATGATTTGGCAGATATGTATCCTGATGAACAACTATCCAGCAGAAACTCAAAGGGATCCCTACTGCCTACATGGCTTTGCAGAGATATTTCAGGTCTCTGCAAGGGGAGTTGGTGCCCTCTCTGGAGAACTGATGCCATCTTCACATCCAATAGTCGTCAGAGAAAAGCTGAAAGCCAATGGGGAGCTTTTAGATATTTGGATGTGATCAACGGGGGGGGGGGCGTTGCTGCTGCTATTCATATTAATATTGTGTATCTTTATTTTAGATCTTTCATGATTTATGTGTAAATTGTTCAATTTGGTTGTGTACTTTTTATGTTTAATTTATTGTTTATGACCACTTTCTTTTGTTATGTTTGTAATTGCTTTTTTCATGTTGTAAGCTGCCTTGAGCATAGTTTTAACTATAGAAAGGCGGTATACAAATAAAATGATGTACGTATGTTTAATTCCACGTTGGATCTGATTCATTTTGCAACTACACATACTGCGGCATCAGGTTACATTTGACCCAGTATGAGACAATGAAATGTGCTTTTTTCTTATTCAAGGAATAGGGCTGGGTGATATTTTGTTTTCAACATTGTGATATATTAACAGCTAAATATTGTGATATACTGATATAGTACAATGTCTGAAATGTCTCTTGACTGATTCTTCCTCTGCATCTAAATTTCCTACTTCCTCCTTAAGGACGAAATAAGATGGGGAGGAAGAAGCAGGTGAGATACATTGCCCAGCCCTATAGCTGAGCAAGCCCCCTTGCCGCTCCGGCTCGCAGAACACACCTGGCGTTAAGGGGAGTGTTCAAATTTTTGAACACTCCCCTTAACGCCAGGTGTGTTCTGCTCAAAAATTCTGAAACTGTTATCATGATCTGAACTTCAAACCAGTTTCAGATGATGTACAGAAATACCGGGAATAAATGCCTCATCAAACAATGGGATTGATCACAGTTCAAAACGTTACTGAAACATGGGCTACAAAAGTAGGGTCACACACATCAAGGTTTTTAGCACACCATTTTAAATAGGAATGCTATTGCTTTTGTTTTTAATTCTTGCTTCACTGATATATGTGAGAAAAGAACACTTCTATCCTCTCATTTTGGGTTTTTTGGCTATTAATCCTTGACTCTGCTGAGAAAAGGAATACTGTCAAGGCTTGTTCATTTTCCTTTACAGGAAAACTGCAGCTGACAGTTCATTGCCATCTTCTATTTTGTGCATCATTATTTAAATGCCTTTCCCCATTAATCCTCAAAGTGCCATGTAGACAAGTGTTCTTAGGTATATGTGTGCATATTGGCATATAGAAAAAACAACACACTTTTTCATTACACGGATCCATGAAAAAAACAGAATGATTGTTGTGCTAGAATGCAAGAAATGTCAGGAAAATATATGCTAAATGAATAAAAACATTACTTTCACCCGCAGTGCCTACAGAAGGATGCATATGGGGACACGTCAATATATACTCCTTGCTGTCCTCGAGCAAGGAAGTAAATACAACTTACAGATATTTATTAAAGTGTGTTTGGAAAGATCTTATTTTGTTCCCATGGCTACCCAGAGAAATAGTAATGCCTTCAGCAGAATCTGTCTTCAGTATAAAGCATCTTTTAGTGGTTAGAACTATTCTTGAGAAACAGATTATCACGCATCATTAAGAGCTGTTTCACTTGTAAATAAGGAATTGTTTTCACAACTTCCAGTTTTCTTTGTTTAACAATAACATAGTTTCAGCAGATACGCTGGTAATACATTCAAAGTATGCCATTTTAATGTTATTTCTGCATAAAAATATATTAATTCAATTCAGAAATGCTACTTCCACATTATTAAGGCAAAATCCCTGAACTGCTTTGGTTGCCATCCAAATATTCCTGGGATTATCCTAAGTCAGGCACAACAGTGACAATTCCTGTTCCTTGCACCCTAGTAGAGGTATGTCACTTCTGCATGTGGAGGCTGAATATTTTGTTATCATGACAATAGCCATTAATTTGTTGTCTCCTCACACCTTTTTGAAGCTATCAGCTATCTGTCTGTTTGATAGTGAACATCATCAATTAACTGGTGGTGTAAGCTTCAATTATTATAAGAGAGAGAAAAGAAAACATGCCTCTCCGCTCCAGAGAGAGTTCTCTAAAGCAGCTTTCAATTTAGATTCTTATAATTAAACTGTTTTTACAGTCTTCCAGTGTGTCAGCTAATTAGAACTGTTTAGCCATTTGGTTTTTAACCAATAATATAAATCAATTTAACAAAGGAATAAACAAAAATATATGCATACTACAAGGCTCTGTGCACTTAGTGCTTAGTAAGAGACCCAGTTTTACATTCATAGCTCACTCCAGGAGATTTTCCTTTCCTTGTGATAGCTGCATCAGTGCCTTATGCTCAGCTGAGTGTTAAATTTTGAGCAAGAATGTTCACATCCCATCCTAGCTGTTGACTTGGGTGGCCTTGACTTTGTAAACTCGGAACACTGCCTCATAGGGTTTTGTTGTTTTTTAGAATAAATGAGATTAGAAATCTAAAGCACCCTGCACAGTTGTTTGAATTTTATATAAATAATATAGAGAGGGAAATGTCCTAATAACAATATTATAGCACTAAAAATAGGAGTGTTATACATAGGTGTATGGCTATCCTTTGCACCAATCTTTATTCAAAGGACTATGGTAAATCTGGAATGTGCTCCTATAAATGTGCCTCAAACTGAGGCTTGCAGGGATAAAGTAATGTTTCGTTGATAGATTCATTTTTATAACTGAACTTATGCACCTAGAATGTGGAAATAAATTGAAATCAGAATGGGTAAAATATCAAGCATTCTACGGAAGGAACTACAGACAAATCTGAGTTGACTCAGCAACATTCTCATCTCAAATATGAACAGGGTGGGGTGGGGGGAACTTCAACAGAAATAAAACATTACTTTCAAATGGCTTAGGTCCATACATACAATATCCTAACAAATTTGTCTACTCCAAAACTAGAGTTCTCCAAGTCATTAAAATTGTGCTTAGAACCACCATGTGATAATGAGAAAAGAAATGCATGGCTGTTGACAAAATGAATTACATGAATGATAGCCATCTAACATTTGTGCCCTTCAAATGCTTGGAATATATCCTTTGCTGTCAACAGACTCCTTAATTTAAAATAATATTTACTAAGGGCATTCCCTATTCTTGCAGTCTATGTTATCTTAAAATTACATGAAAATTATATTAAAAAATGACCTCCACTTTAAAATCTAGTGGGGTTTTTTAATTATTATTCTTTCAAAAACAATTTCAACATTTCATTCTCACATACTCACCTTTAAAGAAGGCTAGATGTAAAACAAAAGGTCTCTCAAATTATATCTTACCTACATGTACATCATTCTATAAACACGTCAGTCATGCAGTTCACAAACACAACACACGAAATACGAAGATCAAAAACATTAGACACTTTTCAAAATGCTGAGCATAAATCAACAACACAGGAAATAGTCATATCATATGGAAACATCTTCAGCACAGATTCCAGATTTTAGTTCCTAAAATCCAGAGAACTAAATACAGCCATGTTTTTAAGGCACAGGGATTATTTTGGGAGAGCTTTTACTGTTTAAATGATCATCACCATTTTGCCTTGTGGAAGTCTGGTCATGTTTTATAAATGTGCATCTATGCAGACATACGTGTTTATTAATCACATTATATATGACAATATGACTGAGTTTATGAGCAGGGTTAAAGGTATATGTGACTACCTACATGTATGTCCCAGGGAAATCTTTCCTAGAAGCCATTCCCTTAAAAAGAAACAAAAAAACCCCACCAAACCTATTATGTCTCCAAAACTTGGGTGACTTCAATATTTTTCTAATTAATACAGAGATGCAGGAGGCATATTTTACAACGCTCTTGCATCATTTACCTTGGAGATAATCTGTTGCATTAATTACTTCAGGGGGGGATAATGCTTATTACCACAGGCATATAGAAAGCCTTATCCTTGTATCTATGCTAGCAGAATGATAGTATTTTTCTCATCAGTTTGAGAGATGCCCTTTATGTATTCAGAGCCTAGGTTTGCCTGAAGCCTTCTATGCATTCTTCACGCAATATAATAAGGCAATATTCTACTTTCTGGCACCTACGGTCCAAAAATTAATAGGTGATATCCAATGCTGTCTGAGAAATGGAATTTTGCTAGAATATTGCAAGTTCCAATTTATCTTCTCCACCCTCCAGTCTCTCTCACACACACAAAATGTGGCTGAGGGCAGCAGGAGTCAGAAAAGGAAAATGAGGCCCCATTGCAGGAGTATACACTCACCCACACTAGGTTAGATTTCACTTTATGGTGCAAATTACAGATGTGGTGGGGACTGTTATCTTTAAACTGTAACTATTCTAATTCCAACAGACTGGTAAAACAGTGAAATGCAACCTTCTGACTAGCTGCCCCACATTTTGAACATTTATCGTAATTACTCAATATTTTATTTTATTTTCCAAACTAAGAACAAAATGGTATCAGTTTTGGCAACAACCAACTTCTCCTGACCAAGCCCAGTTGAATAAGGAGAACACAAAATAGGCAATTAGCATAGTTTGCATTCATTTCAACCGAGTTTGCCCAAGAAGTTTCCAGGGGGCTTTTCTATTTATCCTCTAATTATATCTAACTATTATTTTTGTCTAGAACTTCACTTTTTTTTATTGTGGAAAACCCATAGTATCTACCAGCTCAGAGCAGGACAGCTAATAAATGTCCTTTAACAAGAGTCACAGCTTGCATTACTCCATATCCTCTGCAACCATTTAAAAAATATTTTGTTAAGCCTCATGTTCTCTTCTTAGGTGAGTTAGGACATGCAAAGACTTATGCATAGTTAGCTAGTGCACATAGTTCACCTGAATTACTGGGGAAGTGCAGTCATATTGCAGACTTAGGTTGTGTTCTGTGAGTGGCACTACGAATGGGAGAGTATGGTGGCCTTGGAAATGTTGGTCTTGAAATAGGTTCAAATTCATGAAGCGCACTAGTAGCCCTAGGTAAGTCACTATTCCTTAGCCTAACCTGCTACATAGGATAATACAAATCCAATAAGTTAAATCCTACTTGAAACCATTGTGACTGCTCATTTACTGCGCAATCCTACACATCTCTCTCAGAAAGTACTGTATATACTCAAGTATAAGCTGACTTTTTCAGCACAGTTTTTATGCTGAAAAAGCCCCCCTCGGCTTATACTCGAGTGAGGGTCCTTTCAGGCTGCTCCTTCCTCCTCCACTGCCTTTGCCACTGTCGGTGGCGGCGGAGGAACGAGCAGCCCGAAAGCAGCCCTTTTGGGCTGCTTGTTCTTCCTCTGCCGCCACCACCAGGTTTGTGGTGTGGTGAACTGGCTTATACTCGAGTCAATAAGTTTTCCCAGTTTTTGTGCTAAAATTAGGTGCCTCGGCTTATATTCGGGACGGCTTATACTTGCGTATATACAGTAAGTCCCATTGAACCAAATGGGGCTTACTTTGAGGCAACAGGCTACAGCATTGTAGGCTTAAGCATCTACTGTTACACTAGGAGAGAAGCACTGATAAAAGATCACAATACCTCACTACTGCAAGTCTGGAAAACACTTAGCCCTAGACTAGCCAGGCTAACAGCACAGGGTTTAGGTAGATCACTGGTCTGATTTTGTTTAAGGCAGCTACTGTGTAACAAATCAGGGTTTCTTCCCCCTTTATTTCTGTTTGTAAATAGAGATTCTGTCTTTATTCAAAATTGCTAAGCTCACAGTAAAATATATATTTTACATTAAAAATATATAATCAAATATATAATCAAAGGAGGGCACTTTTCAATATCTTCTTAAAAACATTTTTGCTGTAACACTGTCATTCAATCATAAATCATCTGCGCACACAATAGGAGGACGGGTGACACCAGAAGACTTGCTAGCCTTGTTACATTTATATTTCTACTACAGTACTCAGCTGAAAAGATTATTTGCCACTGAGTTAGCTACACCCTGCATAGGACTGCAAAAACATTCTGTTGTCTACATTTTCTTATTCGTCTGTGGGAAATATGTGTGTACCCATTGTGTAAGCTGCATTGCACAGATTAATGCAGTTAATGAGGTCAACACAGTTTAGGAAAATACTGCCCAATTTTAGGTGCGTGAAACAATAAAATTTCTGATAATTGCTGGAACATAGATGACTATGAACTCTAACTTACTGCCTATTGCTGTATCTTCCAGTTCGAATAAAGACCTCTTCAGGTGTTTGTGGAGAATGCTCATGGGCTCAACGTGAAAAGGGACAGGATTGTGCATGTAAGCCTCACCTCTAATATTCCCATGTGTGCTGGTCCCACTTCAGATGGTCTGAAGCAGGCTTCCTCAAACTCAGCCCTCCAGATGTTTTTGGCCTACAACTCCTATGATCCCTAGCTAACAGAACCAGTGGTCAGGGATGGTGGGAATTGTAGTCTCAAAACATCTGGAGGGCCGAGTTTGAGGAAGCCTGGTCTGAAGGAAGATTCTAAGCACCTCTCGATGAACATACTTCTATTTTCCCTTCGGACCTTCCTGCTCAATTTGGAAAAACCTGAAGTAGAGCCAGCATGTGCAGAGAAATTGGAGGAAAGACCTCCTGTTTAAGCCCCAAATGCCCAAAAAAGGGCTTACCCAAGGCAGAATGCATGAGCAAGCTTCCTTGCACCTGAAGAACTACTGAAAAGTATGAATAAAATTATTAAACAACACAACTTGAAGTTCAGGTTCTGATTTGAAAGCCTGCATTGGTATGATACGTTATGGATGCAGACAGTGGTGTCAGACTAGCCCTACATCTGTATGCCACAAGCTTATTTGCTTACTATTTGCCATTTGACTAGTAATCACATTCTGTTTAATGCCAGAAGTTTGGACTGTGGCTATCTGTTTGGGTATTAATCATTTTCAGACAGTCAGACTGGCCTATTCTTCTGCCAATGTTGTTGCCCATGGTGGCTTGGAGAACTGAAGCTGAAATAGGAGAAGTTCTATGGGCTATACTGTGCCCACTTAGTTACATCTCCCTTTATGCAGACACCATAACTGGTGCCATTCTGCCATGCTCTTCTTACAATACAGGTAAGAAGCTTCAAAAACATATGGCGATAGTTTGACAAGCTTTTCCTGTTGACAGCTATAGCGATGTTTGCCTACTTGTGACCTTCACAGCCAATGATGAGAGCCAGCTGCATGCACAATGTCCTGGATATTCAATAGCTTTAGTTAAGACATCTCCACCAATATACAGGAGACATCAAAGGATTTGTAAAAAACATACAACCAATGTCAATAGAAGCAGAAAATGTGAAGCACCTGCTAACAGGCATATCCTGCTGGTAGTTATACAAAAGATATTGTATGTTTGTTTAGATAAGCTTTTCAAATGCTGAAACTAGGCTTTCAGAAATGGACAACGGCCTTTATCAATATTTTAAAATATATATGCTTACACAGGTGTCATCTTTCGCTCATTGTGTGCAAAATGATGTCTTTAAGGAAGTTAGTACTTCATTTAGTTACTCTTCAGTGATGGGGGGTGTTGGGAACCACTGCAAACACAGGGTGTCATAGACAGGCAGAAACACAAAAGTTCAGACATTCAGAAAAGCAAACACTGGTAAAATGACATGCAGAAAAGCCATCACTGTGAAGCTTGTGCAAACGCATAGGCCATTTCACACACTGCGGTGGAATATACAAGGTTAATCTAACTGCTTACCCACTAAGTACACCAAGAACCAGGTTAAGTACGAAAAATGAGCCAAGAATGATAAGACTAACAAAATAGATCCATGGCCATTCACATCCTATTGCATCATTTACCTGTAAAATGTAAGGAAACATGTTATGATTCAGCTATTCACTACACAGCAGAGTCCTCCTGCAATTGACAGATCACATAGGTATTCAGTATACCAGCAGTATCCCTCTAACAGCTCCATCCCTTACTTACACTGCAGTTCACCATGATGCCCAATATTGGCAGTACTATAAAAAGACTTCTAAGCTACATTTGGGGTGAAGAAAATGTGTAGAAGATCATTTAGGAGCTTTAAAATATCTAGATTACATTTAACCATAGCAATATGCACATTTCAGAACCTATGCCCTACGGAGGTTGATAATTTGTTTAACGGTTTGGGGGAAAAAAATTATTGGAATTTAAGGTAGTGGTTAATTAATTACTAAGCACAAGTTTATTATGATCTCTCTACGTTTTTACATCTGCCTATTATTTTTTCAGGAAATTGCCCTTGCTATTGTACGCTGCATGGCCTCTGAAGGATACATGCTGTTCTAAAACGAAAAATCCCAGTGTTTCATTTTTAAAATGAATTATTTTGATCTTCTCATAATATACCTATGTGTTCATGGCAACCGAATACAGGACTCTGCTTCTAGGACGAAAAAGGGGTATGCTTACCCGCTCAATACACCAAGAACAAGATTTAGAACGAAAAAAGACCCAAAGATGACGAGACTGACAAAATACACCCATGGCAATTCAAATCCCATAGCATCATTCATCTGTAAGAAACAAGATGATCTTATAGAAACAGTTTAATTTAATTTTGTAATAGCGAACAGTTGGTGAGGAAGAAACACAGATAAGTGACAGAAATGCACCCCCTTGCTCACAATCATCAGGGGAAGAAAAGCAAAATACAAAATACAAGCCATGTTTCATCACCATTCCAAAAACATAATAAAAAATACTGTAAAGCAAGAGAGTTAGAACTCAGCATAACTATACAGCCAAGGTTTTAAATCCCATTTAGAAGACATAGGAAGCAATATGTAGAAAGAAGCTACTAAATGATAACAAAGAGAGACTTTGGCTCAACTGTGGCTCAAGCAAGGCAGTAAAGGGTACAGTAAAGCACAGGGTTGGGTTACTATGGCAAAGAGGCTCGGGTTTGAGATATAAATCTGAATTAAGTTTAAAGTTTCAAAATCTTATTTAATTGTTCAGCTTTCAGTTTTCTACGAATAAAAATCCAGGACTTTAGAAGCTGAAACCCAGACACAAAAATATAAAGCAAATGGGTGATATCCAATGCACTTGTTCTGTTAGCGCAATGATTTCTGCTTGTGCAACAGAACTTCCCTCTCTCACACCTTCCCTGTGCATACCCAGTACCCTTCTCAAAGCTGCTCTGGGGGGTTGGAGAAAACGCAAGAGCAGGTGTGCTGTATAGGAAATGTGTAATGTTTAATTATGTTTTTATATAGGTTGGAAGCCACCCAGAGTGGCTGGGGAAACCCAGTCAGATAGGCAACATTTTAATAATAATAATAATAATAATAATAATAGGGGAGGGAGGGGAAATTTGGTTGCACGAGTGGAATGAGCTCACTGAATACCACCCAATGTATTTAATGTTGAGTGTACTACAGGACTTTTCAGATTATCATTTTGTGGTGCAATAAAATACATCATTATTCCTCATTTACAAAACTATACAAGTCCACTGAGAAGCAAGTTCCATTGAGTTTAATGGGGCTTACTCCCAGGTAAATAGGTATATAATTGTAGTTTTACTGTAGAAGATCCTATGTCATGGCTTTGGCATGATATTTTGGTTCTAGGAATATGTGGTCCTTCCATCACCCAGAATGCATTCTGCTATTAGTAGTTTTGAATGGAAAATGACTGCAGAAGAATGCTTATAACCATGCACCCCCGAACTTGGCCCTCCAGATGTTTTGGGACTACAATTCCCATCATCCCTGACCACTGGTCCTGTTAGCTAGGGATGATGGGAGTTGTAGTCCCAAAACATCTGGAGGGCTGAGTTTGGGGGTGCCTGCTTATAACCAATGGGGGCTCATAACCAACCTCAGTTTTCCACCAGCTGGTCTCCACCTGCCTTCTAACTTCCACCTCCACTGGGCTATCAGATTCCTTCTCCTTATACTTAGTGTCACCCTTGTAGAACTCAGTAGGAAAAGAGGATCAATAATATAATTACTTGGCTCTGCCAGTTACTAGCTCTGGCTCCACCTATTGCTTGTCTCCCTGCTGCTCATAACACCACAGTTGACACACCTCTCCTCCATTCTAGCAAAATTTTGTCAATATTTTACAAGTTGTATGTTTCACTATAAATGACAGCTATTCTCTGTATTTTTATTAAGTGTCTAGAAACCTACTGCACTGCCATAAGAAATCTTTATAATTATTAATAACTGTTTTGAAAACGGGGGTGGGGGGGTCTGTCTGTGCCCATCTTTGATATTTTTTTAAACTAGTAAAAAGGTCAGTTTTTCATATTCATGGTAAATGTGCAGAGAGTCATAAACCACATTCTGATGTTAAAGGACTGAAGGCAGAAAGGATATATTTGCCATTCCAATTCCATTTACAGTCCCAGGTCTAGAAGAAAGTGCTTTAGTCACACAACTGTTTGCCACCCTTTATTCAACTAATATTCCTCTTTTTATTTTGTGCATTATTTGTAAACTGGATTTTAAAAGTTCATTTCCAACACTATAAAGACATTCGTATTTGAGAGCAATTGCTTCAGACAGAGGACAACCAGCGAACATTTCTGACTGCCTCTTAGCTTCCTAGGAATTATATCAGTATTTTACTAAATGCCAGATTAAGTATCCTTCCACCTCAGCCTCTTTTACAGCTCTTGCATGGGTAGAAATTATACCTTTCTCACTTGGTTTTGTAACATTTTAATTGGCATTTAAGTTGCTGGTATTTTTATCAGCATCAAGAATAGCCTTGGAAATCAGGGTTTTCTGAAAGAGTGCGAGCTGTTCCAGCAAGCTTTGATATCTGCACAGTAGGTCAGCTGACCCTAGAACAGAGACTTCAAAGCCTTCTGGTCAGCTCCACACTCTTTGGAGGATAACAGGCAGTTTCTGAAAACCTTGCTGGTTTCAAAGACTCTGCTCTGAGATCTCAGAGGCTCAGATATCAAGCTGATTTAAAAGGCAATGCCTTTCAAATCTAACAGCTTGCCAGCCAGCAAAACCAGCCCGACTTCTTCCCTATGCTCTTTGGGCTTCAGAACACAACCAGACCACAAGTTCCCTCTTGTCCACAGCATATGCCAAGTGCAACAAGGAAGTAGATGTTACAAGAATCATAGCGCTACCACCACTCCATGTCTCTTTCAGCCCTCTTCCTGGTAACATGGAATATAAAAAAATATGCTGTCACACTGCGTGTTCCTTAATCTCTGCCTCCAACAGCATTGGTTTCCAGTTCGTTTCTGGGCCCAATAAAGGGTGCTCACTTTAGTGTTTAAAGCCCTAAAAAAAACAGGCCCCCATATCTGAAAGACCACCTCCTTCTCTGCAGACCATGTGAGGTGCTAAGCTCAGCAGAAGTGGCCATCTTGGTTGTTCCACCACCCTCAGAAGCATGGGGTGTTGTGTTGCCCTGGGAAAGGACACTCTCTGTGGCAACTCCTAAGTTACGTAACTCCCTCTCCACAGACGTGCATCTAGCACCTTCATTATACAGCTTTCAGTGAATCCTGAACACATGTCTCTTTAACCAGAATTCTGAAACTCGAGGTGTATATTTTCAGGGCCCACCATATTTCTCAGGCTCAGCTGGGGGCAGGAGTGCTTCTTTGAGCCTTCTTGCCCCATGGCTGAGCAAGCCCCACATCCCACCAGCGCACACATGTGCCAGAGGGCCGGGGGGAGGGGTTCTTGTTTGCGCTCCTCAGCCAGAGGCTGAGAAGACTCTCCCTCTCCCCCGCTGCCTGAGCAAGCCCCATGTCCCTCCAGATTGCTCAAGCCAGAGGGACATAGGGCTTGTTGAAGCAGAGGGAGGAACAAGCTGTATCACGCTCTGGTGATGCAACTTGTTTCTCCCTCTGCAGCAGTATGAGGGCAGGCAGCAACAGCGGTTTCACTCAGCAGTATATCGCTGGTGAAACCAGCACCGCTTCTGAGACCCTCTGCTTCCAGGGTTTGGTTGCCGCTTGTTTTTCACTCAGCGTGCTGGGTGCTCATAGCAGAGGGACTCAGGAGGCGGTTTCACCAGCGATATACCGCTGAGTTAAGCCGTCATCGCGGTCTGCCCCTAATACCGGTCGTGGGCGATATATCCATACACTGTGTGTTTGCTTTTTCCACTTTTAATAACAGCTGGAGGGGAGGCAGAATCAGGACTGGGTCTGTGGTACACAGGGAGGGTTTTCTAAAGCAATTTTCTTCTCTGCCATAGTTCTAACAAAAATTTCCCTGTTGTGCTGCTGTTTGGAAGGGAAGTTGCCCTTGGCATAAAACTACAGGGTTAACATGACATGCAGCTGGGAACAGGACTGCACCATAGAAAAAATGTCACATCACACATATATTCCATATTTCTAGGAAGAGGTGGAGAGAAAAAAATCAAGGAGCATTTCAACATCTAGTTGTACCTCAGTATACACTTTATTGCAAATCTGTGGGAAGTTTCAATTTTACAGAGTGAAAGCAGAAACCATTCCTAACTTGGCAAACACAATGTCTATCATGCACAAATAAAAGCACATCAATCAGATATCGTGCAACCACTAGATTTTGGATCCAGACAATCGCCCAATCAATCACATTGACTTTTTATATTCCTAATCTATTATGTGACCTCAGTGTTATAATGGCATCTGCTGTGCTTATATGCTATTTTAACTGTCACACACATATTACATTAAGTTTTATAAGTCATTTATAGGAAACTTTAAGGAATTAAGTGATAGATTGTTTTTTAAATATGCCATAAAAGCATAATGATGGGCTGTTATACCCAGATCAGGTTACCCAGTTACCTACTGAACTCTGGGAGCCCACAATTTATTGCAGCCAGCTAGCCAATGATTAAACCATATTAAGGGCTCTCAACCTGAGATACAGGATGCAGCAGCTAGAATAAGCAATGATGACTCATCTTCTGATCCAACCCAAGTGTTAATGCATTAGGTGTTAAAGGATCAGGACGCAAATGATAATACTGTATGGTGGCTATAATTAATAGACAACTTTGGTTCTGTTCCCCCGGACTTGACTTGATTCACATGTTTCTGCCTTCTCTTTGTTAAAGTTGATTAATATTCACTTACTTGAATACATCTTACAGGACTATTTTTAATCATATGAATAGGAAATGGTTGTTTGTCCTGTGCTCAGTAAAAAGCCACCCAAAGCTATGAATTTCTAGGCTGAAAGTCCTCTCTTCAGATTGTTGATCAAAAGCACAGTGAGAATAACATTTTAGCTGAGTGAAGCACAATTCACTCAAATGGAGATCATGCTGGATTACATATGTTTCGTGCAAACACTGCACTGGGACCTAACACAACTGGGTCCTCTGCAATTAATCACCCTCTAGTGGGTCACATTCTCCACTGGCACTGGTGGTGACAGGCAGCAGTGCTCTGAGATCTGAGCTGCCATTTTAATTTCCCACAATGCCCCTGATATAGTGTCACTCTGGTGCACTATGGGAGACGGGCACTTAAGATAGATGTTAACAGAGTGCCCAGTTGGGAAGGAGTGGCAGGCAGTGACACCAGCCCTAGTAATCACATGCTTGAAGCCTTCCGAAAGCTGATTGGCCACAGAACACCTGGACCATTTTGAATGAAGCATTTTGAATGTAGAGAGAAAGCTGGGCATCTGAAGCCAGGCATAGTTCTTGGCTTTCTGAATCAGTACTTATTTGGGAATATGCACAGTGATTTCTTACAGGATAGTAGTCCCATGCTGCTCTGACACTGTTAGGTGTCAGAGAAGCCTAAGATACTAGGAGTTGTGTCAGAGCAAACAATGGTCCATTCTGCTGGGACAGGTATTTTCTTGTAAAGTAGTTTAAAATTATTTTTCTCCAGGAGAGGTTTAACATGCTACACTGTTCATTTGAAACTCAATGCTCAATCGTATCTCAGTGCTCTCTGAGTACTGAGTGGTAATATTTACTCTTTTTCCTCTGGTAACATCACCTGTATATCTGAATGTTACTAAGATATCTATAACCGTCTCTCTGTCTCACAGACTCATTTTTTCTGCTTGGACTTCCCATCCCTGCCTCAATGGTGGATGGGGGCAGGGCCAGGAAAAACTATGTGACCTCAGGGGCAGAGTAAATGGTTAAGGCCCCACTGAACCTTAGTTATGTAAGTTCTCCTTCATGTGAGTAACACATGAAGCAGAGGGTACTGTGCATACACATTTAGACCCGTGAGCTAGTTAGGACATACCAGAGTGAGAAAGGACACAGAAGCATGAATCCCTGCAATGTATTTCCTGTACCGAAGCAAAAAAACTAAGCAATAACCAGAGTAACTATTTAACTTCAGATCTGTTAATTGTTCTGTTATTATAATGTTAAGTTCTGCTGAGCATAACCTGGTTTCACCTACTGTTCTAGCTCCTTATCTCTGTGTTATATATTGTATCTGAAAGGGCAGCCATAATTTTCATTGGCTCCACTGAGGTCTATGAAACAAAGGAAATGGGTTGCAATTGGGGGTGGGGGTAAAATCAACCACTCAACCCAAGTCTTAGGGCCCCAGGGACAAAATGTGAGTTTAGACCACATCCCCTTCACTTTCTCGCATATAGGTAAATGACTGTCTAGTTATTGCAATGACCAAAACAAGGGAAAAGGGAAAAAGCAATTATACACTTAAGGGCAACAGGACCTGGAACTGGATGGCCTAGCTTCCACCAATGCTGAAGTGAAGTGTTGCAATGTACTTCTGAGTACAGAGCATGCAGAAATACCCCTTTCCTTCCAAGATTCCCTGTAACATAAAGGCCCTCTCGCCACACCTACAGAGCCCCTGTGTCTTAATAGCAGGTATTTCACTCGTTTATAACTAATTGGCAGCAGCAGACAAGAATAGCATCAGTGCCAATTGTTTTTGTTGCTGAATATGTAAACACAAGGAGTAGTTATTTTCTGTTTCCAAGGGTGGCAGAAGCTACTTTAGAAGTTAATGCCACATGGGGAATAATGGCATTACTTAATTAAATCCCTGTGGGTTGCATAAACACTTAGCATTAGGGCTGTTCTTCTGTCACCTTCAGTGGGAGACTGCCTTTGGTCACAGAAACAATCCTCCATGTATCACAGCACTTTCTACCTTTAATGACAGTTGCCAGCTGTCATTGTGCATGTACATGCTGTACAGCTATATTTTAAATGAAATAGTTCAGCATATGAGGACAATGCATCTCCTCCAAACACTTGACATCAATCTGCTAAACTAGTTCCAACCATAAGAAAGCAGAAATAAAATAAACATACTGAAACATAGTGACATTATAAGTTAATCAATATTTTGCTCCAGAATAATTCACTGAATATGTATCTTATTAAGCCAGTTGTTATGAACTGAATCACAAACACTCATTACCAAATAATGCATATATTATAGTAGGTCAAACAGAATGTGGTTGTTGTATCATCACTGGCATGCTAAAAGCAGGTACCCATACCAAATCAATTGTACCTAGGGAGATGAAGCGGATTTGGGTAGATGACACCCTCAGATATAGCCATGATAATTTTCAAGGTCACATCATGGCTTATACTACTTTCAGGAAAAACATTGCATGGCTGAAAACAATGGGTCAATTTGGACACAGACATAGGAGAGAAACAAAGAACCTTTGGTAGCCCAAGGGAGGCATTCGCTTGAGGGGAACCATCCAGGATTGTGTGCCAGTGGAGGGACCAGAGGCGAAAATGGCAAGAGCAATGGATGTGGCTCCAACCTTCATACAGAAGCCTGCATCCCAGCCACACATAAAGTCAAAGGGTTCTACAATCCCATGAACACACAACTTTATATCCTCCACACAGACAAAGCAAGAGGAGTTATTAGAGTTCAAGAACTCAAGGCATAGTACTTGAGGAGGATATAGGGCAGGGTTGGAAGGAGTTGTGTATGGCCATTGAGGAGAGGACAATGCCTAGGGAAGAGTTCCCAAAGCTGGAAGGTTACATTTGCCCTCCAGACCTGAGGTTCCCCACTCTACTATATACCAAAATGACGGTAAACAGCTGAGCTGCCAAATACATAACAGCACTGGAACTTTAACAGATAAATTGCTTTCAGCATCAATCCAATTTGGACATTCCATGCATTAAGCTATAGGAAATGAGTTGGATAACAGTATGTAATAGGTTTGATACAGCTATAAGGGATTCAAACAGTACTGCAGTCTAAGTCCATGTTTTTGCCATAGTTCCTAGGGTTTTTATGTTTTGTTTTGTTTTGTTTTGTTTTGTTTTGTTTTGTTTTGTTTTGTTTTGCTGTTTGAGCCTTAATAGCAATTCACCCATCAAAAACAAAGTTCCAAGATGATTGATTATATGTTTGGTAACCAAGCTCCTTACCTTCAATTTGGTGTACAGTATGTCTAAATACGTCCATTACTTTCAGAGCTCTGACAATTTCCCCAAAAGTAGTCTAAGCCATACTGTGAAGTGATACGTAAACATTGGAAATGACCTTGGAGGCCGTTTCTGAGGTTGACATCTACCCATGTTTCCTCTGTCACCCTATGCACACGAGTGCCTTCTTTTAACGTGGCAATGCAAAGTAACACATTTTGTTTGTTGGTTGCATTACTGTTTAGAGTTTACCTCCACCTGTTTGAAAAGTATTCTAGAAGAGCTTTAGTGTCCGGAGATGCCTTGGTCAGAAAACAAGACAGGTAGAAGGGGTGGCTGTGGTGGTTGCGGATAGGGGAAAGAACGGTGTAGGGAAGAGACCTTATCGGAGAAATAAGGGACTCAGACACCTGCAGGCCATCCCATTCTACAGATTCATGGTGGACTAACTACTGTGCCCTCTGGTGTGTTGGTGCTGTTGGTGAAGGGCAGGTTGGTTTACAATTAACTCTCATGCTCTGCAGCACCAAACAAGACTAGAGGGGTGATAGTAGCTGTGGTTAATAAAAGTATGATTTTGCTCACCAGAAAACCACTTTGTCCTAGGTTCAGGTTATGAGGTTCAGGCCATAATTGAAGGGAAAAAATGGCTGCTATCACTGTACTACCCAGCCTGCTTGCTCAGTGGCTTCCCTGACTGAGCTATTCTTGGATATGATGTTGGATATTAAGAGGGATTTATTATTATTATTATTATTATTATTATTATTATTATTATTTCTTATAATCATCCTTGGACTTTGGGTTGAATACATATTCTACAAACAAATGGAACAACTAATCAGAATTCTTTGATTTAGGCTGAAATCCTAAACGATTTAACAAAAGAGTAAGCCCTACTGCACAGTGGGATATACCGTATTTTTCACCCCATAGGATGCACTTTTCCCCCTCCAAAAATGAAGGGGAAATGTGTGTGCGTCCTATGGGGCGAATGCAGGCTTTCGCTGAAGCCTGGAGAGCGAGAGGGGTCGGTGCGCACAGACCCCTCTCGCTCTCCAAGCTTCGCGCAGCTCTCCGCAAGGCGCGGGAACCCTGCGCTGGGGTCCCGCGGCTTGCGGAGAGTTGCCTGCATGCCGAAGGCTGGGCGCGCTGAGCTCAGCGTGCCCAGACTTCGCACAGCTCTCCGCAAGGCGTGGGAGCCCGGCGCCGGGCTCCCACGGCTTGCGGAGAGTTGCCTGTTCTGGGGGCTGGGGTCGGGGGAAGCTTGGGCTTCCCCCGCCCCAGCCCCGCGCCTGGGGGGGGGGGGAAATAAAAAAAATTTCCCTTTATTTCCCCCCCAAAAAACTAGGTGCGCCTTATGGGACGGTGCGTCCTATAGGGCGAAAAATATGGTACTTCTGCATAAATATGCATATAATTGTGCTGTTAACATTTCATTTAACATTTTGCCATGGATTTACTATTACCTTAGTAGCATTGGTATGCTCAAAATGAATACTCATGTGTAGCCACATGAAAGTATAGCACCTGCAACTGAAAGTCTATAGGCATAATTTAAATGGTTAACTAGCATTCCTTATGCAACATCTTCCCAGCAGTGGGCACTACATCAATAGCTAGTAGATCTAGAAACCTGGGACATGATTCATTGCCCTCTTATAAGGAATCTAATCAATTTAATCACCAGTTTTGATTATACTTCATAGGCAGCATGCTTGCAAAATGATTTATAAAATCAAAATAATATAAATTTATTTCAAAGCATGCCGAAGCGAAACTGAAAGTAAATGAAGCAACTGGGAAAAAAATGCTAAATGTCAGGTTTAAAAAAAAACATAAAGTACCTTCACAAAAGCAGGTTTTTTAATGAAACATTCAAAAGCACGGAAACACAAAATTTGACTTGCAAAAGTGGAACTTGCATAAAGTTAAATGTACAGAGCACGCATTTAACCTGAAAAGAAAATCCAGTGACAGGAAGAAGAGTATAAGAGGATGCTTCAAAGCAAGGTTATTTTCCTTTACGCACAAGAAGTATCACTGGTGACTTACCCAATATAGCACATCAGTCCATCCTTCCATTGTTATACACTGGAACACAGTTAACATTGCATAGCCAAAATTATCAAAGTTGGTTATGCCTCCATTTGGTCCAGGCCAGCCACCCTTACATTCAGTGCCATTCATGGGACACTGACGTCCACTCCCTGAGAATGCACAAGGTGCAGGATCCTCTTCAGCTAATATATCTAAAAATGGATCAAAAACATTTCAGGGTAAGAAGTTCTCAACATCCGGCTTGGAAAAAGCAGAGCTGTTTTGAAATGGAGTTAGAAAGCAGCTGAGTTCAGAGATTTTACACACACACACACACACACACACACACACATGGCTTAGTTTCTGCTGAAAGAAATTAGCAGAAAAATAACTGTAGAAAAGCTTGTGACATATTAATGAGCAAACTAGGGACACCAATGCAGACAATAACTGATCATAAAATGTGTGCAGACCACACTGATTCCTTCTCAGTACTATACTCAAAACTGTGCATGGGTACAACCTTGGCCTATTTTAAATCTGCACTATGTAGATTCCTGGTGAAAACTCACTTTATTAAGGCAACATCACACACTTTTGTATACATTATCACACTGTTCTACAGTAGTGACACTCTATATCTATGTCAGTAACAGCAGAGGCTCATCCATTAGGGTGAAGAAGGCACTGCCCAACCAACTTCAGTTTGCTCCTATATTTCTTCTAATTTACAACCAGTCCAGTGGGTGACAACTGGCTGTCAGCTTACCCCTCCTTAGTCTAAGCATTGGCCTCGTAGAACACAGCAAGTAGGGGGAGGAGACAAAACTAGAAGTAGTTGTTCCTGCTTCCATTAGCCCTGATTCCACCTGCCACTGACTCTGGCTGCACCTACTGTTAGCCTCCTGGACTTCTGTCCTACCTATCTCAATAGGCTAACACCATCAATGGACTGTAGTCCTTACTTTTCCACAGTTAGAAGAACTAACCAAACATCTGTTCAGTGAAATTGTGAATGATGTAAACCTAATTCTGAGCAGGCTTGTGGTGATCTGCTCTAGAGTTAGCTGAAACAAAAACAATAGTATATCATGTGTCAGACACAGCCTGTGGAATGAGAAGTAGATTTCCAGATCTTACTCCTCTTCCACTGCAACTAGCAACCTTGATAAACTGCATTTTTGACTACTAGCATTCATATTTAGGATGCCCTGTAGCATCTCTAGCCCTGTAGTATCTCTAGATGTCCAGTATCTCTATTAATCATCTCAATATTGCTTCCTTCTTTTAGTAACAGGGAGCTGCATCAGTCTTATGTGTGGATTAACTTCCAGTCCAACTGCCAATGGTTTTAACATGAGCTTATTTTAATAAAGTAGTAGCTTCCCTGTAGTTCAATCTGAGGTTGACAATGAGGGTGTGTTTGCAAACTTCAATAAAAAAGGAAACAGGCACTGAACACTTCTACTTAGGACATGTGAGGTAGGAAGCCCTCATAGATCTCTTCCAAAGCAAGATCCCAACAGTCCACCTTGTGTGTTGCAGCAAGCCACAAGTGTCCCAGTTTTCTCTGCTTCTGGGTATTGTCCAAACTAGCCCTGGCTACTCTCACTTCTGAATCCTCAATAAAGGTAAATGTGAAGAAGATCAAGGTTAACAATATTTTAAACATTCAGGGGCATTTGTTGTTTTTCAAGCCATGGATTTAAGGCACAACAGTTCTGTTCGAGTTATAAATAGCAGCTTCTTTACTCACCTGAATCATCAAAGAAACATGATTTGTGCATTTTTCCAATAAAAAGTTCCAATCCTATAATAGCATAGATTATGATTACAAATAATACCAAAAGGGCAATATGGAGCAAAGGGACCATGGCTTTTATAATGGAGTTCAGGACAACCTGTAAACCTGTGAAGCACAAAAAGCAAATAGAGAGATATTGAAGCACACAGAGATATATTGATACTATTTTGTATAGTCACATAACTAGAAGCAACCCAATACAAGAGGACAAACAGAAGGCCATCTTCATAAAACCTTGGTGCCCTTAGCACAAAATCCTACAGCAGGCATAGGCGAACTCGGCCCTTGAGATATTTTGGGACTACAACTCCTGTCACCCCTGACCACTGGTCCTGTTAGCTAGGGATAATGGGAGTTGTAGTCCCAAAACATCTGGAGGGCTGAGTTTGCCCATGCCTGTCCTACAGCTACAGTCAGAAGTTTGGAGGTATTCCATTAAGAGGATTGTCAAAGGTCAGAATGTTCAGCATTCTTAAAAAAAAAATGTTCTATTTCAAAAGTCTAGCAAAAATCCACCAGGCTCTTTGTATTACAAATTGACAAAGCTAACCTATGGGTAAGCAGTTCATAAAGTATTAAACAATAGCAAACTATTTTAATATATCCCCAGTCCCTAAGTGGAATACTCAACTAGCCAAATTAGACTGAATTATTTTGGGAAACTAACACCTAACACTTAGTGGTTCTTAAATTATGGTGGAAATTTACAACACCTGGGTTGTAAATCCTTGGGTGGGGAAAGACTTGCAGAGCAATCCTAACCCCTGAGTGGGGTTATGCTGAGACAGAAGTGGCCCTACAACAGGCTTCTCCTAGTAGGGTGTATCACCATTGCAGAATAGCCACTGTTGCACCTACCAAAAGTGCAGTGCACTGCATGGTGCTGCTGGCACTGTCCTCCCCTGGGCAGCCACTGCAAGATTCTGAAACAGGAGAGGCAGGATAGGGCCAGGTAATGGATCTGAAGACAGCACATTTCATCAGGAGGATTACACTCCAGGCCACTCTGCTATGCCAGGTTCAGGCTGGCACTGCCAAAAAGTAAGATTAGCTTCCTGAACACACCTTTAACCCTGGGTGGCACAAGCAGCAGAGTCTTGGTTCAAAATGTGGATCTGCATCATTCATTTCCACCCCACTGCTTCCAGCCAGAGCTCTGCATTGCTCTCTTAAAGAATACTTGGTCAAAGAGAGTATTGCTAGTGTCCAAAGGTACAGTCAAAAAGTACCAGCATAATTTTTAATAAGTGTATGTACTAAGTGAAGATGCCCTTGAGAACAGAAAAACAAGCTTTTTTAAAAAACACACAGACATTCTAATTCTCTTGTCACTTAAAAAAAAGAGGGAAGGTCAGCTCTTGCTTGTATCGAGAGAAACGTATGTACAAAATTAGAGATATCAGTCTGTTGGCAGTGAGAGTTTTGCATCTGACCAAAAGGCTTTCTCCCCACTCATGGCATCTTTCCTACAATAGCTTGATCCTCCATTGAAGTAATTTTGCTAAATCTGTACCAATTACCATCATTTCCATGGCAACAGATTATGGTCTAATAAACACAGCATTATGACCTTGCTTCTGGATCAAATGTTAAAAGCAAGAGATGAGAGGGAGAGAGGTTTCATTCAATCCAAAACAACCTCAAAAAAAGAGACAGCAATGAATGGCAATGAAACAGAAAGGATTATATGCAAATCCACATGTCATTTGTGTTGGACTTGCTTGTTTTAGTAGTTCTTCCAGTTTTAGCAGCCCAGCTTTCATTTCCCAGAGCCAGGTTTCCCAAAGTATTTGATATTTACCTCCCCGGCACTCTGCATCAGGTGAATAAATGCCTATGGTTCTTTGAATTTTCTGACACATTTGTATTCTTTTTTATGTTTATTGTTTGGAAATTTGATAATAAAACACATTTTGAAAAGGGCCTGGGGGAGAAAAATGTTTATGAGGTATAATGAAAAAAACAATAATAATAATAATTAAGAACTATGACTCTCAGGAATGTACAAAAGGCAAGTGAGGAAGGAATGTCTGTCTTGAATAAGGTGATTCTGCAACACAACAGTATTCTCAGATCCTGTTTATAGGTATATTGGTGCTATATCTTGACTTACCGTATTTTTCGCCCTATAGGACGCACTTTTTCCCTTCCAAAAATGAAGGGGAAATGTGTGTGCGTCCTATGGGGCGAATGCAGGCTTTCACTGAAGCCTGGAGAGCGAGAGGGGTCGGTGCGCACCGACCCCTCTCGCTCTCCAGGCTTCAGGAGAGCCCCAGCGCCAGCCCCGCAAGCTCGGGGGACAGCTGGGAGACGCAGCGCGTCTCCCTGCTGTCCCCGGACCTGATCTGAAGGCGGGCGGCGGGGAGAAGAGCGCTTCTCCCCGCTGCCTGCCCCGCAAGCTCCGGGGACAGCTGGGAGACGCAGCGCGTCTTCCTGCTGTCCCCGGACCTGATCTGAAGGCGGGCGGCGGGGAGAAGAGCGCTTCTCCCCGCTGCCTGCCCCGCAAGCTCCGGGGACAGCTGGGAGACGCAGCGCGTCTTCCTGCTGTCCCCGGACCTGATCTGAAGGCGGGCGGCGGGGAGAAGAGCGCTTCTTCCTGCTGCCTGCCCCACAAGTGCCTGGGGGGGAAATAATTTTTTTTTTTCTTTAGACTTCCGGGGTGGCGCCACCGGTGATGGCGGACTCCCTCTGAACTGGAGGGACCAGCTCCGCATGAAACGGGTCTTTTCCGCTGCGGCGTAGCGGGGACCCTTCTGGAAATCACAGGCGGATGAAGCCTGTGACCGTGGGACTCGGCGGGCACCCTTAGCGCCCCCCCAACCCACAAAGGAACCCATAAACGGGTTCCGAAGTGAAGAGGGGGAAGTGGCGCGGTGCTGTGAGTCAACTGCTTTTTCTGAGGAGCGAAGCCGCATAGCCGTCGCCGGAGAGTGCTGCCTTTTTCCTGGGACAATTTGGCATTTAAATCAACCAACCGTGAGTACTGGAACATTGAATATTTGGACTTCAAATAAAGAACTGGCGAAATTAAAAGGAATTTTGACTTAAAATTTACTCTAATTTGGTACTGAAATGGAAAGGATCAAACAGGAAGTCACCCTTCCGTTTCCCTGTAGCCAGAACAAAGCAAAGACAACGCAAACTAGAGCCTTAAAAAACCACTTGTAAAGGATCGACTTTCACCATTTAAAATCGCTGAATCCCCCTTCGGTAGCAGGAGAAGAAGGGGGACTCTTTCTGAGTTGTTTAAACCTGCAGAAATGAAGTTAAAGTAAAGTATTTTTCCATCGCCCTGACCCTGGAGCGGGGTGTCAGAATTGACGTTTGAAGTTCATTGACCAGAAACAAATGCTTTTGACAGATAGTTAAAGAAGAGAAACGTAGTTACTCCATTGTTTCCTTTCGTTTTTTAAAAGAACAAATATGGACAAAGTATCGTAAAAAAGAAACTTTGTTGCTATTGTTTTCAAGAGAAGGAACAACTAGAAGCTTTTCCCCCTAGAGGGGAATTGTGAAATTGTAACTAATTCCTGGGAATTTGCAGCTGTCACTGATTACAACTGTGGGAAAGGACTTTGTGACCTTGCAGAACAATGTCTTCAGAAGCACTGCTGGGTGCTTTCTGTAAAATAAATACCCTATTGGATCAGTTAAGCCAGAAGATGGATTTCATGACTAATGCGGCCAGATCCTTTGAGCAGGTAGTGGGAAACTATATGGAGCCCACTCAGGAATCAAAACAGGAGCGTGCCATGACAGAACAACTGAGAGAAGAGGATTTTGCTGAATCTTGGGCGCCAGAGACGGAGGGAGCTGCGGCCCTGCAGGATTACAAACTTTTGGACTTGACAAATGAACTTGGAAAAAATCAGACATGGAAAGATAAAATTTGGTTCGGTTTGGAAATGGGGGGCTGGATAGACCCCCCTCCACAGGGAGATTTGGTCTTTTCAAGTCTGGAAAGGGGCCGTCAGATGTCTGGAGTTGTGGGGGCTCCTAACTTTGAAGGGAATCTGGAATATGCTTGTAAATTTTACATTGAGCTTGGATTGGACTATGGAAAAGGGACTGTTTTGTTGAAAAAGGTCAAAAACACTACCAAGCTGGAGTTCCCACGAATAAAAGGGAAATATAAAGAAGAGCGATGGAAGGGACATGGAAGTGACTTAAGGGCCTCGGACATAAGACTGCCAGGTTAATGTGCTAGATTAATAGGATAAAAAGGACTGACAAACCCGGGACCAGGAGAAAAGGACGTTGGATGAAGACTGGATTCTTTCTTTTTATTTTTATCATTAGGACTGTTTTACAAAATTGAGAATGTTAGCAAAATGCTGAAATGAAATTATTTGGCTCTTATAAAAATGTTAAAAGAATTAGGCAAGAATGCTATGGTTAAGGAGAAGTTGATAAAAAATTAAGACTTAAGTTTTAAACTCTAAGGTTTTTTTTTAATATATATATATAAGATAAGATAAGATGAAAATAGATTAAGGTAATGTGATGACAGAATATTATGAATTATGGAAAGGATTTGCTGTGATTATTATAAAATAGGATACAGGAAAAGGGAGGAGGAGGAGGTCAAGGAAAGAAGGTATTGAAAGTGGAGAATTTGAGAATGATGGTTTTATTTTTTATTTTTATTTTTTTTCTTTTGTATAAAATTTTGTAGAAAATCCTTTTTTCAATAAATATCATTTAAAAAAATAAATAAAAATTTTTTTCTTTATTTCCCCCCAAAAAACTTGATGCGTCCTATGGGCCGGTGCGTCCTATGGGGCGAAAAATACGGTAATTTCATTTGCATTCCTGAGAATTTGGGTTGGGGGTCAGTGGCAACTTCATAAGCTTATCAAGGAGTCAATGAAGTCAAAAGTTTGGGAAAGTGTGATCTAGAGCAAATGTTTGCATAATATTTCCCTGAGGGCTCCTCCAAAGCTTATTACATGGACTCTTAAACATTAAAAGAAACTTCCTAATGTCAGGAGCTGTTCAACAGTGGACCAAACTACCTCAAGAGGAGCTGGGCTCTCATTCACTGGAGGTATTTAAGTAAAGGCCTAAGGTCCAAATTAGATGTGAAACATGCCTATTGACACCAAAAATAGTAGCCACATATCTAGTTCTCCCTATCTCTTCAGCATGGTCTAGTAGAATTTGTCATATCCTCATGTCATAGCTTGTTTCCACACATCCTAGCAGTAGGAGGGAAACAGAAAATAATCTGAGGTCAGGAACAAGTAGGTTCTACAAGGCCTTACGGACGGGAACTATACATGGGACTGCCATTTTCAGAGACAGCTGCGTTTTTACTGTAGCATCTAGTTTGGCATTTAATTGATAGGATCAGTCCACAAAATCAATTCCTTTACCCGCTTATTGAACGTTTATCATAGTCACACATACCATCCCGAAACGTTAGTAAACTATTTTGAGTGACATCTCAAAATAGACATTATCAAATTAATCGATAAGGAAGGCAACATCTACTATGTAGTTTCATAGACATGGGGGATCTCATCTCTTCAAGTAAACAATTGCAAGAAAATAATTAAATAGATAATGACTCACTGGGCACTCCTGATACAAGCCGGAGGGGTCGCAACACACGAAAGGCTCTTAGGGCTTTTACATCAAAACCACCTGATTTCCCACTCGAATGGGCACCGTCTTCTTCTTCTTTGGTTAATTGTTCCAAAATTACACTAAACAATCTGGTAAACAAGAAATAAGAGATTTTATCATCTTTGATTTTGCAAGAAACCCAAGTTTGTTGTCCCACCTCCCCAGGAAAATACACCAAAAAACTCCTGAATTATACAGCTGTCAATGTGAGGGGTTTGTGTTTTAAATTACAAAAGAGCAATGATACAATGGTAAAAAGCTTCTGTTGCGGTTTGATAGACTGCTCAGGGTGACTCACATGCTCCACATAGGAGAGCTTTCAACACATACAAATAAAACATCAGATTTCACACCATTCCTTTCTTTATTTCCAGGAAGAAACTTGTTTGTGGGCTTGTGCCACAAAATATTTCACATAGCTTTATGTGCATCTTTCTTATTTAACTATTGCTCACCTCCTGTGATGTCAATGGCCTGCACATATGCTGAAAACATGAACTGTTCTACTTTGCTGGATGACAGGTTCAACTCATGTACCTTTGGGGGGGGGGGGCGTTTCAACAGTTTCCACACAAAAGAGTAATTCAAATCATATTACTTGGAATTCAACCCGATATTTCTAGTTCTACATTTCTGCAGCATGTTCATTGGCTATCATTGCACTATTTTAGTCTAGTTCTCCCTGTTTTGCCCCTTCTGGTTAAACATCCCCAGATTAAGACTGCCAAATAACAAATATTGGGCCTATTGAGCAGGCTGATAAAGAATACTGAGGTAATTAATTTCTGTCCAACAATGATTGAGTCTGACATCTTCACATGGCTCTTATCAAAGTGAACAAACTCGGGGGAAATTCTGAGAGCTTTTTTATGCTTTTCTATGGCTAAGATCACATTTTCCCCACAATAAAATGCTTTGTTTCTTTAAAGAAACATTTGTGCACAAATTCTTCAGTTTTCATAAGGACCACAAATACAATACCCACCTGCCCCACTTTACAGAGAAGAGTGTTCTATCTGAAGGGCTGTCAGAAGACAGGCCTCTATTTAAAGGTGTCCTCTGTTTTAAGAACAGTCAATTCAGGTGTGGTTTAAAGGTAAAGCATCACAAGAAAGGAGAGCAGAAAGGTCTTGAAGTTGCCCATCAACAGTTAGTTTGCTTACCGGGTGCTAATAAGGCATGTACGTCACCTAGTCATAGCGTTCCCCCACTATAGTGATGTTGCATTTCTACTTAAATTATGAAGGTTATTTTCAAATTGGCAGATATACATATAAAACGGCATATGAATATTTTATGCAAATCTTTCTCCTCTTTTTGATACTGTGTAACTTGACACCCTAGACCCAAGAGAACTCAACACAATAAAGCACAGTTGTATTACAGTAAAAATTGAGAACAGTGAAACCACTATATAAACAAAGTTTACAAAAAAAAAACCCTACCCATAGATAACAAAGTTCAAGCTCTTGTGCTGATTGCACCTCATGGTACACACATGATTCTCTGCAGAAACATTACTTCTGTATAGGGAAAAATTAGCATATTAACGAGCCCTAAACTTATTAAATTTTCAGGCTGCTGACTCAGTGGGAATACAACAGCTTATTGGAATACAACAAGAGCTTACTGTATAAACATCACATTTCCAGGGGGTGCGGGGTGGGGAGTGTATGTGAGCAGAGCTATCAAGCATTTGACAACCATGTTGAAGTCTAGGAAAAGTGAAGAAGATTATTTATGATGTCACTAGTGTAGAAACAGGCATACATACAAAACGAGGCAATGTTTTCAAGCATTTTAATATATTGAAACTTTATATATTGAAACTTTAAAAATCAGACTTACCCTACAATTACTATTACAAAATCCAGTAAATTCCATCCATTTCTAACATATGCATTGGGATGTAATAATAATCCATATGCTATAATCTTCAAAAATGTTTCAACTGTAAAAATTATCAGGAAGGCATATTCTACTTGTTCCTGTAAAAGAAATGAATTAAAATGGCAATCATTAATAGGAAACCAAAGTTCTATTTTGTTTATTTAAAACATTTATGGACTGCATCTCCAGAATGCTTGATGCATGTTAACAATGAATAATAACCAATGCAATAATATCCATGTAAATTTATATCACTATTTACTAGTCAGAGGACCAAACACAATGCTCAGCAACATAAACCCATACACATATATTAATAAACTTAAGAGGAATTTTTAAGAGGGAGCTGGCATTTGTCTGCAGCTTCCGGGTCATGTGGTCAGCATGACTAAGCCGCTTCTGGCGAACCAGAGCAGCACACAGAAACGCCATTTACCTTCCCGCCGGAGCGGTACCTATTTATCTACTTGCACTTTTATGTGCTTTTGAACTGCTAGGTGGGCAGGAGCTGGGACCAAACGACGGGAGCTCACCCCGTCGCAGGAATTTGAACTGCCGACTTTCTGACCGGAAAGCCCTAGGCTCCGTGGTTTAGACCACAGCACCACCCATATCCCTAGTGCAAGTTACTTTCTTTCTAATCCAATCAGCATGACCAAAGGTCAGGAGGGATTATGGGAACTGTAGTCCAACAACCATGAGAAGGCCACAGGTTCCCCTGCTTGCTGTTGTAGATAGTTTGTGAAGACACAGCCCTATATTAAAACACGGTTTGCGGATAAACAAGTGCTGTGATGCAGCATACGAACAACATTGCCAGCACAACACATCACAGCCCATATAAAAAAAAATAGTTCAGTAGTGGCAGCATAGAAGAAAGAAGACTAGACCATTCATGTTCTCCTTTTCTCTCTCCCTCTCTGTGAAATCCTACACTTTTAAAAGGGATTTTCACCTGAAAATGTTCCTTATGTCAAGCTTGGCATGCTACTTGTAAGACCCATAGCATCTCCATTAAGCATTTTGAACTAGCTCTCATTTTGTCCACAAGACACAGACTGTCAAACCACTCACACTTCCAGTCAGGAATATCTGCTCCTTACCTTAATGTACCTTCCCACTGCCCAACAATACTTGAATACCATTGCTTTAACAGTCCATTTAGGTTAAAGATTTGGAACAGGGTCGTGGTGTTTCTTGGTAGCACTTGGTACATGCATGTATGTATGTTTTGCCCCACAGGGTATAAGCAACATGAGAAGGACATCTTTAGTTGAGAAAGCAGTGCAACAGACCCATCCTCCAGCTGGGATTGAGGATCATCCAAGTCTAATGGAGTGATTAGCAACTAGATTGGTTTTATTAAATTTTTTTTACTTGTAAATTGCCCTGTTAACTTTTATTTGGCGCTACATAAATAGTTTAAATCGTGTGTATTTAAGTGTGGGCCAATCTAGGGTGCAGCATCAGGAGAAGCAATTGCATGTTCAGAGCAATGAAACATTGAGGGAAACAGTCCCCTAGGGCTATTTATGTTTGCTCTCTCTACCTCAACATGATTCTTCTGCCAGTATAAGAATAACGGCTGTGCTAGGGGAGAAGGATGCTTCTTGCAAATTTCCAGGAGGTAAAAGATTACAGGGATGCAAGGCATTTACCCAGGATTCGTGTTTCCTTTGGAAATGAGGCACAGTGCAGACTGTGGTGTCTTTATGATATAAGGTGTATTTACACACACATAGCTACAGCCTTGGATTCAAGAAGAAATCAGCCATGGCTTTCTCTCTGCCTTTCCGGCCTGCAGCCTTTTTGCATCTAGCTTCTGGCTCACACAACTCTTTGCCTCTAACCTCTCTACTCTAAACACTGGCTTTATCTGCTGAGGGAGCCCCACCCATCCAATTGCTGTCTCTCACGCTTGTTCCTTTGTTTGCTTACTGGCCCATCACTAAGGAGATCAACTCAACAGAGGAAGCTAGTCTGGCTTAATTAGCACTTGACACTTGCTGGATCCAGAAATTTAGAAAGGTCTAGCACCCTCAAACTCATAACAATACTGAGGAAACTATGTCATAAATTACATATGAATAAGAAGTGGTTAATTGCTGGTATAGCACTTGTGTCATATGACGTTTTCAGAAACACAATACTTTTCAGCAGAAGTGGTTCACACCATCAGCTATGAATAATGACATCACGAAGGCACCTGTGTCTCCTCAACACAAAGAGCAATATTTCATCTCTACTACCAAACATTCGAGCTCCAGGGCCACAAAGAGGCAACCAATATTGCAGCAATCAAATATTTTCAGCGGGCTAGGAATTCAGTACATGCCACCAACAAATTAGTATATTAGAAGTTCTTGAGGCCTCACAAAACACACACCAGCTTTTTTTGATCCCCCAGAGTTCCTGTAACAATCCAAAAGAAGAGACGCCACTGACCCTAATCTATGGAGTAAATATTGTTATTCTAGTGCCTATATACTGCTATTTAATAATTTGTCACAAGATATTAAAACCTCATTTTCATAGCAGAGGGATGGGCTTGCTTCCTTCTTATAAGCAAATCAGCTTAGCAGAAACTGAGTCCTCAGTAAGAAATCTTTTCCCCCCAGGCAGATGGTGCACATTAGTCATCATTTATCTTTGTATTTTCAAAATCTTCAAAGAAAATATGCAAAGCTGTGACTACATGAAGTAAGCACTGAAAGTGTGTTAAGAAGTTTCACAAAAATGGTTTTGAAATAAAATATGGATAGCTTGCAAAAAATATTTAAATTATAATGTTATACATTAAGGGTCCTCTCCCTCTAAATTTATCTGCTGCAAGGACATCTTAGAGCTGGATTAATTTGCTACATTTTTTAAGTTCAACAACTTCATTCATAAAGTACTAATTTTCCAAATCCATGAATGAAGATGGGAAATCCTTAAGAGGAGTAATTCGTCTAAGGGAAAAAGTCAGCCTCCTAAACTTTCTTATCCCAATGGGTGCAAAAGAGTATGCATGAGAATGTGCTTGTGGTATATTTTATTTTTATGATTAATATTTTTAAAAACCCATAGCTTTAAAGCAGACCAGTGAGGCTCAACAAAGTATAGCAATACTGGAATTGTCTACAATTGCAATGATTAAACAGTTACATCACCTATCACTTAATGTTTAAGTCAGTGGTATGTGCTGGATTTGCACGCAATATTCCTTCTTACAAAATATTCTCCCACTTACTTGGATAAATTGGATAACTCGCTCTTCTGGGTGGTACAAGCATTCCACCCAGGGCCAGACAGGGTAGTGATAGACCTATCTGTGGTCTACTGTGACCAATTTGCAAAACATTTCCATCTGCTCTGACGAATATTAAGCAGAGGGACATTTCTGCACAATTATTACTGAATTTGTCACTGTGTATCAGAACAAAAGGCATATTAACTGGCAATCTACTCACTCTTGACAAATGAGACAACCTGCCTATGAATTTCTGCTGTCAAAGGACAGTTTGAAATTGTTTGTTCTAAAATGGCTCTCATCCTGAGTTGTATAATTATTATACTTGTTCACTGTTTTAAAAATTACTAAATGCTTTGCTTAAAATTTCACCTAATCCAGGTGTTTGCTTAATACCTTTTATAAAAATGCTGTGTTTCTTAATAAAAAAATCACTGTGTTCAGATGATTGTATAGTGATTAAAAATATATTTGTAAATTGCTGTAACCCACCCGGGGAGGAGGATGGGTACAAAATAACTACATCAAGAAGAAGAAGAACAGCAGACATAAGAACTTGAGAAGAACCTGTTGGATCAGCCTAATGGCCCAACAATATTTCCTGAACAAATTCCTACACAACCTTAAAGCTATTTCCAATTTTAAGAAATATTCTCCCCCAAGTAATAATTCATAAAATCACTGTATCACATTACCTCAGGAAGAATAAAAGTTGTGGGTTATACCTGGCCTTTTGCCCTGGCCTATGTAGCCCTGTGCAACTCACCCACAAGCCACTCTCTTCAGGTAAAGTAGAAATCTTCCTAATGCACAGGCAAACTGCACAACCAGTTACAACACTGGCTGCCATTTTGAAATTATGAATAGTTCTCTACTTGAGCTTCACAGGGTGCCCCTAAATATGTACCAAGCTTTGTGCTTTTAGCATAGTATTGCAACTTCTTTTTTTGTTAAACCGGTGTTAATAACATAAAAAGAGCCTGCTAGATCAGGCCAATTGCTAACCAGCATCCAGCATACCGTGCAAAATTCCTCAGATGAAAATCCTCAACTCATTTTTGTCCCCTGCCCCGCAGAGCATTTCCACCATCACTACACCAACTAGACATAGCAAACACACACACCCCACCGCCCTGAGAAAACCCCTTAATCACAATTTTATTTTTATTCTGCAGTAGATTTACAAAAAGAAAAAAATCATACACACACCAATAAATAAATTTGAGAAAGGGGCAAGATGAGACATGGATACACTCCGTTCCCCCTTTCTTCCTGCCAAAGGCGTTTCTGTCCTCTGCCTGCACCTCAAAGCCAATGCATCATGTGGGGCTGGATCTTGGCGGCAGCAGTCTCTCCTCCTCATCGCCCATTCCCCAGCAGTCGCTGCAAGATGCCCAAGGGAGGAGGCTGGCAGCAGCAGCCAAGGAGAGGCAATGGGATGCTCTCCTCCAGCGGCCACTGCCACCGCTTCTCAGGACAAGTGCCAGCTCAACCTCCTCCCTGAGCTCAGCGGCAGTGGCACTGGTGGGTGAAATAAGGACATTCCAGAACCAAATCAGAAGCTGGGGTGGCTTTTGTAATTCTGGGACTGTCCCTGGAATATAGGGGCACTTGGGGGGGGGGGTTATGCATCCTGTTATCACAGTGGCCATCCAGATGCCTGCTGGAAATCAGCAAGCGGGCCCTCAGCCCAAGAGCATTTTCTCCTCCTGCTGCTTCCAGCAACTGGTATTCAGAAACCAACTGTCTGTGACCATGGAGGCAGAACACTGTACTATAGCAGGTGGGGAGCTAGAGGCTTTCCGGGACAGAAACAGAGAGTGTGCCCTGCTTTAGTGAGACACATTAAGTGTGCCACATATTGTGCCGCATGTTTAAAAGTTGAAAGAAAGTTGAAAGAAAGAAAGAAAGATGTAAGGTCTCCGCCAACCCTTTCTCAAGGAGTTTTACCACACATTGTGCTTTCTCTATCCAAGGTATCCTCAATTTTAATTTATGAAAGTCTGAGGTTAGAAATATATATATATATTACCACTGTAAAAACGGTTATTTTCCTTGTCCTTTTATTATATAATCTTTTGAAAGCTGACTCGGTGTTACTTGGTATGCATGCTCTAAAGAGAATGGAGCCCTCCGTTTTCATTCTGTAAGGTGCTGGCAGTTCTACAAAGGTTATTTTTAAAGATGCAGGGAGTTTACAACTTCCTGTAATAGGATTTGGCATCAGAATACAATAGGTTTATATGAAGCTTTAGTAGAGGCAGTGGAAAGAGACAGCACTAACCCTACTTAATATGGATTTGTTTAGCCATACATCGAAGAAAGAAAAGATACAGGTTTTGTAGTACAGTGCTTATCTTTGTGGCATTTTGGCTTCACTGTTTATGATATGTGTGTGTGCACCACTTCCTTCTAATAGTGAACAGAGCTTGGAAGTGTTGAAATGATTTTATCTTTTAAAAAAGAAAAAAAAAAGAGCCACAGTGAAACAAGGAAGGTATCAGCATTCTATGTGGAGGGGTCCAAATTTTTCAGATATACAAAAGCTAATTTAGGGTGGGGAAACTAAAGAACAACTCCCCCCCCCCCCGCCCCCCAAAAAACCAGCCCAATGAGGACAATGTTCAGTAGCCACAGAATGCTATGGGTTTGTTCTGGAGAAGGAACAGAAAAACAAGGGGAAAGGGGTGACAGAAACAATGAGCATTCCCTGCTGCAACATTTTGTTGCAGGTCCCAGATCCCATCCCACCAACTGAGGATAACACTTAATGCATCCGAAGAAATGGGTTCCAGTATACAAAACCTTTTCTCACAATATATATGTTCGTTCTTGAGGAACTAGACATCAAGAAGCTTAGTTTGGTCAGAATCAAGTATAAACTCCCAGAACTAACATTAAATACATTACATCTGGTAAATGAGCCACCATAGCCACATATGGATGATTATATAACAAAAACAAAGTTGGCTTTTCCACACCAAGAGTATGGAGTATTCTCAGGGCCCATAATAACAGAACCACCTGCAGAGACAATCAATGATCAATTCCTTTCCCTGTTAGAACAATTGACACCATAGAATGAACCGCTGATATCCCATACAAATATCTTAATACATAAGACTGGCATATCTAAACAAAGACAACATGATTTATATTGTGCAAGCTGCTCCTTTTCTATTTAATTTTTTTTACTGCTGTTAGCCCGTATAAATATAACTAATCACTACGCATCACAATTCTCCGGATGCGCCAAAAGCATAAAATAAAATAGAAATCACCCAGAGTGAACTCAGACTTTAGTCAGTTGTGGTTGTGTGTTCTTAAAAAAAAAAAAAAAAAGCTTTCCTTTCTGTTTTTGCTCACTACAAATCTTATTTTGAGAAATACCTTAAGGGCTCAATCTGCAAGGTACTGAGAATCTCCCCAATAGCACTGACTGATAACAGATAACTCTTTGAATGCTTTGTAGGATTTACTTACTTAAAGAACAACAAAATGCGTTAATTAAAGCTGCTTCTTTTTGCTTACTGCTTTTCTTTTCAAAATTAGGATATGCTGAAGGCTGTGTTTTACTTGCATTCCAATGGAATACTTAGCACAGCATGAAATAGATGGCATCTCCTTTGTAGCAGAAGTGAAAGGTTGACTTCTGCCTTGGGCATCCTTTATTCTCCACTGAAAGCTTCAAGCTAGAAACTGAAGCATAACAATTGGACCTGCAGTGAAAAGTAGTGACATTCTAACAACTGTTTCCTCCAAATGATAAATGTTGTGATAAAAGCTGTTTAGAATTAAACAGCTATGTAATTAATAGATAAATTAGGAAACACTGAAGGAAGCACCAAGAAATGCTACACATGGCCTGACCTCCAGGGGGAGAGTTCTTCAGAGATGCTCAGAGCTATGCCAGTGGTAGGCACAGCTGCTGATAGGGATACTATGAAAGACAGAATGTATAATGAGAGAGAGCTTGACTTGACTTTTATTTGGTTCATTTTGATGGAACCTTGTGCCTTATTGTGGTATCAGCTCCCACTTAACCATCAGCAACACAGAATGCAAAATCCAACCTCCTGACCTCAAAGACGGCCAGAAGGCAAGTATTGATAAGCCACCAGTGACACTGGGGGAAACTCCCAAACCAGTAACTATCAGTCCCTCCAGAGAACATTAGTAATACAAAACTCATGTACGCCAAATTCAGCAATTTGCACCAAGCATCCCACATACACAGGATGACAATCTTTAGGCATATCTGGCAGGAAAGTTATCAACTCTTGCTTCATGAGAAACTTTTATTTTCCCCTTCCACATCATCCCTTTCATTTCCATTTTACATACAGAATTGTGAGATCCAAAATCTCATTTAAGGTTGAGGTTTTGCATGGGCTAATCAGCACAGCATGGTTCCAAGTATACACCTTCACATCACTTTTAGATAACAACAATTAGCACTCCACAGCTATCACACCTAGCGATTTGTAAGATCACTGTTGCATGGTTGCCTGTTGGTTTGGAAGGTGAAGGCATAACTCCACAGGCATAGAAATTCCAATCCTAACCTTGGAGCCTGGTCCCCTTCCATTCATCCAATTGCAGGATCACTCTAACAAGAGATGGTAACAGTCTAACTCTCCTCCTATCCCTAGTTGATAACTAACATTATGCTCACCCACTTTGTTTTCTTGTAGATTAAGGTGCTTCAGGGGTGTATGGAGTGTTAGGGGAGGGGTAGTACCTCTTGTGGGGGACACATTGTGCTCCTCCTGGGGTAATTTGTCCATCTTTGGTCCCAACCCTGCACTCAGCTCTCAACTGTGGCTCCTAGAAGCTGCCGGCATGCTTTGACTGACCAGCTAAACCAGGTGAGGGTAGCTGATGGGTCTCAAACCCTCAATGACTTAGGGACTTCCCCTGCATGCAAAAACAGGCTCTGTCAGGTTGAGCAAACAAAACCAATACTGGGTCCGATGGCCAAGAAAGTGGTTTCTGCACATCCTGTAGAGGGAAGTAAGGAGCAGATGGGGCTCATCAACCTGGGAAGTAGCCCATCTAGGAGAAAGAAAAATCTTAACCCTAAACCTCCACTGCCTTGCAGGATTTGGGATATCCCCACACAAATCCGGAATGGAGTCCCTCAGATGGTTGAATGGTGCCTTGTACGCCTTCTCCCAGCAAGTCACTTCAGTGCTGCTAACGCAGTGGTTTGACCACCCCTATACTCTGTCCCCTCTCAAGACAGATGAATGCCAACAACAAGGTCCTTCATTTCTCTAGATATGGGGACTGTCAATGTGTTAGGCACCAGTTATTTGTATGTATGCTCATTAGCCACTCCATATGAGTTACTGTATCTTTAATTTATGTATGCTTGCTTTCTTGTAATTAACAACTTCTTTTTATGTAGCCTTCTGCGAGCCTACACTCTTAAGGGTATTAAGGACTAGATTAAAACAGTGCTTGACTGTTTCTCCAGGCAAAAAAAATCTCACCTCTTAAGGGAACATGTCTAACAGATCTTATTATGTTAGGTGGGCACACACTGGTGGTTCCTAACACATTTGCAACATATCTTATGGATGGTTTTACTCCATCCTATGGAACAGGTCTGGTGCATAGAATGCACTCGATTTATGTGGCCTAGGAAGAACTGGGGGAGGAGCAAAGCAATCACAATCTCCTTTCCAAAAGCTCCTATGTTTGCAGTAAACTATGGTTTGGCATAATTCTACAGTGGTACCTCGGGTTACATACACTTCAGGTTACATATGCTTCAGGTTACAGACTCTGTAAACCCAAAAATAGTGTCTCGGGTTAAGAACTTTGCTTCAGGATGAGAACAGAAATCGTGCTCCGGCAGTGCAGCAGCAGGAGGAGGACCCATTAGCTGAAGTGGTGCTTCAGGTTAAGAACAGTTTCAGGTTAAGAACAGACCTCCAGAACGAATTAAGTACTTAACCCAAGGTACCACTGTACAAGAAATTAAAATCACTGGGCCACCTGATGGAGACTAGGGCTAAACCAATATCTGTGTGTAAGAAAGTTAACATTATAGCCCCAATGACACCTCTCCCACCCACAAGCTACTATTTGCATCAGGAAGAAAGTTCCCATTGGCACCAATGGAACCTTCCCTGCCAATTCAAACAGAAGCTTCAGGGGAGAAATTTTTGTCAAGGTCACAGCAGGAAGTGAATTAAGCTCCTCCTCTTCACCTATGGCAGTTCCAATCCTAATTAATACAGTTTCTGAACGACACAATGTTAAAAACCCTGTGCTTAACATTACGTGTAGTTTGGCTCTAAGAACTGCTGTCAAGTCAGAAGACTGCAAATGGTGAGAACAGCTCTGTACCTCGTATGTGAGATAGTGCAAAGCCAGCCCACATACGAAAAAGAACAACACAGATAAGTTAATGAAAATAACCTGCACATGGGAAAAAAGGAATCTATGCCAATGTTGAATATGTAAAAACTGGAAGGGACCTATTTTTCAGGATAAACTGGATAAAAATTGGATTACTGAATCAAGTCCTTAATTTGTCCTTCATTCAGAAATGTCAACTAGCAGCTCTGCAATAGCTACAGAAGTGACAATGTGTAAGATTTTTGTGCAGATGTCGTTAAAAAGAGCTGCACAGCATGCCAAAGAAATCACTGCACGAGTATAAAGGCAGGTTCCAAAAGAACAGCTGAGACTTACGTAAGTGCCTGTTTACGCTTACTTTCTAACAGAACAAAATGGAAGTTATCATCAGGATGTACAACAGTTATAAAGATTTCATGTACAAATACTGTCCAGTTAATATTACATCTGATACCAAAACACTGTGGAATCTTGTTCATCTCAGAAATCTCAGTCAAACAGCCATCTGATAACTGGAGGATGGATTTCTAATAATGTAGTTAATTCCCCAAAGGACCAGTGAAATAAGAAGCTGAAGAATCTAGTAGGCTGAGATTCTCTGGAGGCTACATATTGCAACATCCATGATCCTTCCTGATTTCTGGTGTCAATTTGGTTACCTGATTTGCAGTACTATCTATCACTTTCTTGCAAGAAAAAACACAAGCAAGGGTGAACATGATACAAGTGTCATGTTCTGTTCCGATCCCGAGGAGCGCAATGGTCATGGTAGCAAGGCAGGTTGGTTGTTGCAGTACCACCAAGGGTTGGTCCTAGTGAGCAACTTCTTCTGGCAAGAGCACGAAGTGAACAAAGCCTTTTGAGTGCCTGTCACCAGATACCTCTCCCATGATATGCCCCCTGCGTTGGAGTACCAGAAACCCTTAAAAGGAACAGTCTTCGGACCTCAGAATGAACATATCGCCTTTCCTCCATGGTGGACTAGCAAGTTGGCGTGGGATACAATCAGTTCCTCGAGTGTGGAGAAAAATGCCTGTGACGGTTCCAGCTCTGGTTCTACAGAACCTGAATGCTGTGGCATCTGGTTCAGTGCATTCCTGACTTCCAGCTTAGGTACACCACCATCCACAGTCCAGAAACATCAAACTTATAGCCAGGAACCTGGTCCAGCTCTTCAGATGATGGCACTGCAGGCTCTGATGATGTCCTAGTCACTGATGGACTCTGGGCGTTATTGCATGTGCAAAGTTAAGCATGGGGCAGAGAAGCGGATAGAGATAAGCTTTTCTCCTTCTGTCATAACATTACAACCCAGGACCATTCAATGAAGTTGAAGGATGGGAGATTCAGGATAGACAAAAGGAGTAGATCTTCACACAGTGCGTAGTTAAACTATGCGATTCACCACCACAAAATGTGGTCCACCAACCTGGACAGCTTTAAAAGGGGATTAGACAAATGCATCATCCATCAATAGATATTAGTCATGAAAGCTATACAGTTCCTCCAGGTTCAGAGGCATCAGGCATACCGTCTGCCAGAGGAAACAAGCAGGGGAGTGTTGCTGGACTCAAGTCCTGCTTTGAGGCTTATCTTCTGGTAGGCCACTGGAGGAAACAGGATGTTGGATTAAGTGGGCTTTTGGTCTGATCCCACAAGACTCTTCTTATATTTATGTGAAATGTGAGACAGTGCACATGGCTCTGGAAACCCACTGCTTCTGCGTGCGATGAAGGCTTTTGAATTCCCAGATTCTGGTTTTGTTGTTGTTATTTTACTGCAGTTGTTGCAATATCAAAGCAGCAAGCTCCCAGTGAGGTGTGTCATAACTAATGCAACAAAATTAAGTTCATTATAATTGAAAATAATTCATGCTGTCATATTTACTGTAACAAGGGGTCACATCTCTAGGGCTATAGAAGCCGCTCACATTAATTGTAACTGACACCTACTTCCTTCTTCAGGAATAGTCAGTCACACTACATAGCTCACTCCAGATTCTTTTAATATAATGAAAAATGTAAACAATGAATATGAATAGGAGGAAAATTAAAATTTGGATTAAAATATGTACAAGTTTCAAACATATACTATACCTACAGAATCACAGAACTGTAGAGTTGGAAGGGACCCTGAGGATCATCTGGGCCAGCTCCCTGCAATGCGGGAATCTCAACTAAATCATACATGACAGATGGCTATCCAATCTCTGCTTAAAAACCTCCAAGGAAGGAGAGTCTACCATCTCTCCTGGAAGTCTGTTCCACTGTTGAACAGCTCTTACTGTCAGAAAATTCTTCCTGATGTATAGTTGGAATCTCCTTTCTTGTAACTTGAAGCCATTGGTTCAAGTCCTCCCCTCTGGAGCAGCAGAAAACAAGCTTGTTCCATGTGGTACAGCCCTTTAGATATTTGAAGGTGGCTATCATATCACCGCCTCTTTTCCAGGCTAAACATATCCAATTCCTTCAACCTTTCCTCATTAGGCTTGGTTTCCAGACCCCTGATCATATTGGCTGGCCTCCTCTGCACATATTCCAGCTTGTCAACATCCTTGTTAAATTGTGATGCCCAGAACTGGACACAGTACTTCAGGTGTGGTCTGACAAAAGGAGAATAGAATGGTACTATTCAAACTATTGCTTTGCGCTGGTACTATCAGCAAGTTCTATAGCAGGGAAGAGAAAGAACTGGAACTATTAGTAACTAAGTTAACAATAGATTAAAACCCCTGTAGCAAAAAAAGAGAGATTGCAATGTATTTGATGTTCCTTTTCATTTCAGATTCGCTTCCCTTTCTTGAATCCTGTCTCACCCTCCTGGAAAAGAATAGTGCAATAAATACCTTGAGAATCAGAGTGACAGGTCATCTAGTCCTAAGGCAGCTTCTGGAAATTTTACTGGAAATTGTAGTCATACCTTGGTTCTTGAACAGCTTAGTTGATGAACAAATCGGCTCTCGAACGCCAAAAAACCAGAAGTAAGTGTTCTGGTTTTCAAACGTTTCTCAGAAGCTGAACGTCCAACGCGGCTTCTGCTTGAGTGCAGGAAGCTCCTGCAGCCAATCGGAAGCTGCGTCTTGGTTCTCGAACAGTTTCGGGAGTCGAACAGACTTCTGGAACAGATTAAGTTCGAGAACCAAGGTACCTGTGCATTTCAGATCTGGCTATGGCAGTAATATTTGCAATAATATTTGAATTCAGAAAAATTGGATAATTCTCTTTCGAAGAAGGACCTGTGTCAACAACAATTTGACAGCATTTGTCAAAGATTTTTGTAGTTTATATTAATAGAAAAAAATAATTTGCTAATTACCAAAATCTCAATATGGGTTCCTTTTTGGGTAATGTCCGAGAACTTAAAATTCTAACTGTGTGAGCGACTCAGAGATCTAGTGTGGTATAGTAAAGATAGGGCTGAAATCCTGACTCAGCCATGAAGCTCACTGAGTGATCTTAAGCCACTCAATGTCTCTCAATGTAGCCTTCCTCCCATGGTTGTTGTGTGAATAAAAAGAGGGAGGAAACAATCATGTATGCCACCTTGAATTCCTTTTATGGGAAAAATGGGGTATAAATATAATAGTAAATACATTTTAAAAGCCTATTGTTAATTAACCTTACAGTTAAAAATAATCAAGGCACTAAACAATGGCGCTTAGACAATAAATCAATATCAATTAAAGCAGAAGAAATTCAAGTAGTGCAAGTAATTGAGAGTTAATTCCAAAGTTGGGGCACACTTTGATGTTCAAAGAAAAATCTTATTTACTACTTCCTCACTCCCATAATGAACGTGTTGCATAAAAAGCCAAACCTGCATCCTGGTTTGGCAGGAATACATACATAATGGTTGAGTGTTGGTATCATAAAAGAGAGAACTTAAGTGCAGAATGGCCAGTGTTAATAAGGTAAAGTATCATTTCCTGTACTTTTCTGCATTACATTTCCCTCTGAGTTTGAGACGCCTCCACCACCAACACCCCGCTACTCCCATAAGAGTGTAAACAGTCTAGGGGGGGAAACAGCGGCCAGCTAAACTCAAAGCTGATTAGGGTGAGCCATGGCCTATGAGGGAATTGGCTGACCTACTCAACTTAAGAAGACTAGGGCACAGCTGAGAAAGGGAAGCTTAGGAGGAAGAAGCTGACTAAGAGTCCCATTTAGCAAACACTATCAGTTGTCCAGAGGAGAAAAGGAGAACCTAGGTGCTATCTGAGGTAAAACTGTTGGAATAAAGCCTCAGTAATATATACAGAACACCAGGAGGGCTGGAATTATACATTTAAGGCATCTATAAGAGCTTACAAAGGTGACCTATGGGTACTATCACACATATCTCTTTAAAGCTGGACTAAGCAGTATAGTCTAGTCCAGTACTAACAAATATAATAACTGCTTCAGTTTACATGAGTTCCTTCAGAAATCCTTATTCCTTGCCCGTTTCCACCCTGATAACGAAGAAGTTATTCAATGGATTGGTTCTTGTCACTACTGTACTACTGCCTGTTTAAGGGCAGCAGGCACCACTCCACACTGGTTTTCACCAGCTGGGATGGGCAGGAGTAAAGAGAGCAAGACGTGGGCCATATCACTGCAAGAGTCCCATCCACATAATCAGGTCACATAAACTGAAATTGATTCCACAAAGTATGGAAAGGCAACTGCATCGGACACCTCAACTGGTGTTGCGACAACAGTGAAATCCAAAGCACTATGGAGATGAGCACCATGCAAATTCCTCACAACATGCTGCCAAGTGCTCGCCCAGCCAACACTTGTGGTACAACCAGTTTCCAGACCACCCAAAACAACTTTGCTGAACAACTCTTTGAAGCATACATTGGAAGCAGCATGTGAAGCTGCAGTGCTTAAAAAGCACAAACGCTGTGCTATGAAAATGCTTCTGGAAAAACCGGATATAGACCGAACACTTCTTTCTGCATTTGCTAATTCTATCTGTTTTGGGAGAAAGAGGAGGCATAATTAAGGAGGGCTATTGTTTACCTGTATCCTGCTCCAGTCTTTTTAAGTTTTCCTTGGTTAAAAATATCGTTACAGTCACAGCACAAAAAAGGGACCATCTGGCTCTCTGAATTAAATTGTGGTGTGCTTTATTTTTTGCTTTTGTATTTGTAACTTATCTTATCCTTTATAGGGAATGGAGGGGGAAGCAAAACCGTGAGATGTCATAAAGTACTCTAAAATTAGAGAGACTTCCGAGAATCCAGGAATTGACAAAGCACATAAAGCCTTCAATCTGGTGCCCTCTTGCTTAAAAGACATGGGCCACAATCTTATGCATGTTGATGGCTGTATTTTGGCTGAGTGTGTGGATATGTGGTGCTGTCCTTGGGTGAGAACATGGCATAGCTGAGGGAGAAGTTAAAATAAGTGTGGGGAATATCAAGCCCAGCTCAGTGGCGTAGCCGGGGGTGGCCACTTACCTTTGGGGGTGGCATGCTGGAACCCAAGGTGGCATGCAAGCCCAGGCACCCCAGAGCCCAGCACACCGCTCCCAAAAGCAGTGCGGCCCAGGGCTGGGCTCACAGCATGCCAAACTGCTGCATCCCCCACCCCCAGCTGCCAGAGGGCGGCCAAGAAGGATGCAACCGACCCCACAAGCAGCACAGGGCCTGCAGCTGGAGGGCCCCTGTGAGTGACGCAGCGGCTTGGGCACCCTGCAGGCCCCACACTACCCAAAAAAGCAGTGCTGGGTGGCATCCGCTCCCGCCACCTCCCCCTCAGTAGTGTGGTCTTTTGTTTGTTATCAGAGATTTTCTAAGCATTGTAGAGGGTGGGGGAGTGTGATTGTAGGTGAATGTAAGGACATATGAAGAGCCAATGGCCCATTTAAGTGCAGCATCCTGTTCTCACAGTAGCCAACCAGATGCCTGTGATCCCAGTGGTTTCCAGCAATTAGTATTCAGAAGAACTGCTGCCTCCAACTATGGAGCCAGAGCATAGCCATCGTGGCTAGTAGTCGTCAATAGCTCTCTCCTCCTCCTAATCCTCTTTAGGTTGGTGGCCATCACTGCATCTTTTGGGAGCAAGTTCCATAGTTTAACTATGTGCTGCATGAAGAAATACTTTATTTTATCAGTCCTGAATCTTCCAGCATTCATTTTCCACAAGTTCCAGTGCAGGCTTCCTCAACCTCGGCCCTCCAGATGTTTTTGGCCTACAACTCCCATGATCCCTAGTTAGCAGGACCAGTGGTCAGGGATGCTGGGAATTGTAGTCTCAAAACATCTGGAGGGACGAGTTTGAGGAAGCCTGTTCTAGTGTTATCATAGAGGGAGAAAAACTTTTCTCTATCCATTTTCTCAATGCCATGCATAATTTCATAAACTTCCATCATGTCACTGCTTCTCTAAACTAAAAAGTCCCAAAAGCTTAACAAGCAGTCAACTATTGATTTTAACTAGTTTGTTTTTATTACTATGTATTTCATTATGATGTTTTAAATGTTGTAAAGCTGCCTTGAATCCCAATCTAGGAGAAGGGTGGAATATAAATATACTAAATAAATAATAAAAAAGCCTTTGGTTGCTATCCTATGCACATGTACCTGAGCATAAGCACCATGGAATGCAGTGACACTTATTTATAAGTAAGCATCCTTTCTCTAAATGAAAGCAATGCTTTTCACTTGTGTTTCTAGAGTGTCAACCTCATCTCGTGTTGCTTTCGTACACACAGAAATAAATGTATAAACATAGCAGGAGTTTAATGTGTGTTTGTGAATTTTACCTTGTTCGTGTTCGTGTGTGTGTGTGTGTGTGTGTGCGTGCGCGTGTGTGTGTGTTTGCATTTGGTGTTCATAAAAAGATGAACGTGTCTTATAAGAAAAACTGCACACACAGATATGGTACTCCTACACATACTATGCCAGTGCTAAACTGTTTGTAAACAGGAGCTACCTCACCAAAATGCTACTCAAAGAAATCAGTATGACAATATATAACACATTTAAGACTTCAGTTCCTTCCTCCATAGGAAGCTGATTAGACCAAACAATGAGGCATTACTGTTCCATCAGTAAAGAGTATCTTTGGGTCTATCTCACTTTAGTCATAGAAAGCCATGGTGTCTGAGACTGTCCCCGTTCAAACTCAAAGCTGAACGTTCACAAAAGCTACCCAGCTTTGCCATCTGGAGCAATTGACAAAAGGGTAATAAAAGCAACCTGATTCTAAGGATTTGATGAAGAGGAAGGACATAAAGAGTACAAAACAGCCCTGCTGATCAGACCAAAAGTCCAAGGTCCATGCAGGCTAGCCTCCTGTTATCCCAGTAACCAATCAGATGCTTCCAGGAAGCCTACAACCAGAGCATGAAGGCAGCAGTCCTATTGCACTCCAGCTCCCTAGCAACTAGCATTATTCAATGGCATACTGCTTCTAAACTTGGGAGGTTCCATATGACCATGCTTACTTACTGGTCATTGATAGGTTATCTAAGCTAGGAGTTGGCACCACAGCATGTGGCACAAAGTTTCAAAAGTTCGTTGTGAACATAATGAAGAAGCACTTTCTTTCGTATCTGTCCAGAATTTACTGCCAATCAATTGTATTGGATTACCATTCTCTCCCTAGCTTACTCAAATCTCCTTTCAGCGAAGCTCAGTTAAGAAATATGGATACAGAAAAGTCAGCCATAGGTATATATTTTATATTGCATATGTCCAAGTTAAGATTTTTTGCTGCTTATATGTTTACTATAACCTGTATTCCAGGTTTGAATACAGTGGTACCTCGGGTTACATACGCTTCAGGTTACATAAGCTTCAGGTTACAGACTCCGCTAACCCAGAAATAGTACCTCGGGTTAAGAACTTTGCTTCAGGATGAGAACAGAAATTGTGCTCCGGTGGCGCGGCAGCAGCGGGAGCCCCTATTAGCTAAAGTGGTGCTTCAGGATAAGAACAGTTTCAGGTTAAGAACGGACCTCCGGAACAAATTAAGTACTTAACCCGAGGTACCACTGTATGTTTGTTTTGTATAGTTCTTAAAAACTAATGAAATAATGTTACCCAAAAAATTGCATTGGATGACCCTATAAAAGAGAAATTTCTTTATCCATGTTGTCCAGACCTTGCATACAATTTATGAATTTCTACCATGTCACTCTCTTGTTCACTTTATTCCTAAATTAAAAGCCCCACCCCCAAAGCCTTTCCTTTAAAGGAAAGGACCAAGCCAAAATATGTAGACTGCTATGCATGTTAGCAGTGCTATATGTACTGCATGTGTAACAGTGTTAATACCACACATTGTATATATCTTTTAGTCATGATATATCATCAACATTGTTGTAATATTTTTCTTCCAATGTAAAAAAATTGCAAGCGCACATATTTTTAGTAACACAGAAGTGTTCTTATTGAAGCCATTCTTCCAGATTTTTTTAAAAAGTGAGTTATGGAGGTGGCACAACATACAAAAGAATTACCTCAAACAGAGAAGTCTATAAAGAAAAATCATCCTTAATATATGTTTTCCTTCAGGCAGTATGTGAATATTGGCTGGAATCAATAGCAGTAATTGGTCAGACTCAATGGAAATGCTGTTTTCACAACAATTCTTCTAGATAAAAACAAAGTAATCAGTTTTGGATGGTCACAGCATACAAAAGAATGATATCCAGTAAACCATTTTTGAAGAAAAAATATCCTTAATATATGCTTCCCTCGGGCTGTGTGTGTTGCCTGGGAACAACAGCAGTTAAGAGTCTACACACGCTCACCTGGCTGATTATCTGTGTGTGGTAAAGGAGCAGGAATGTTCACCCATTGTATGTGATGAGTAGTGTGTGGTATAAGTCTGCAGACATGTAGTCTTGATTATGCAGTATGTCCCTCTTTTCACTGAGGGCTTCTTTTACTTGAGCCTTTATGCATAAGGGCCACTCTACCACCATTACCTTGTTAGATTTATGACTGGACTGAATTTAATCATATGGATTGCTGGCTGTTTTAAACTATGTTTTTATGCCACAGTGTGATGCAGAGTTCTGATTGTAGAATGTGTACTTCTAATTTAAAAGTTTGGCAATATGTAAAATAGATAATTAATACTAAATGGATGAAGCCCAAGCAGCATCTCAGGAGTTTGTATTATTTGTCAACAATGGATATTAGCAACAATTATTATATTGTTTATGAGTTTGTGGGTGCCAGACACCTATAATCCCCGGGGCCAGCATGTGTTAGAATTTAATCAAGCAGGCCTCTTGAACCCCTGGATTCAGCAAGTCCTAAAAGACAAATCAGGCTAGCTTCCTCATGAGGTAATCGCCTAGGGTGATGGGTCCCCATTAAGAAAGCAATGGAGAGAAGGCTTCTCTGCCAGATGGCTAATGGGTGGGGCCCCTCCTGCAGCTCTTAGATAAAAGAACAAAGCCGGAGTTGATGGACAGAGTTCGCTGTAATGTGACCTAGAAGTAATGTTGCAAGCTGGAAAGCCAGAGAGGCAAAGAATGATGTTTGATTTCTGTTTGAATTCAAGGCTGTGGCTATGACAGTAGCAAGGTGATTATGCTGTGAATGCCTCCATTGTAGGCCCAGCTTATATATATGTGTGTGTAAATAAACCATATATCATAAAGACACCATATTCTCTGCTGTACCTTATTCCCAAAAGAAAACATGAACCCAGGGTAAGTGCCTGGAACCGGCATGTAACAGCATCCTACCCAGAACTGCATTTGATGTCCCACTACTGGTGATTACTCAGCAATGCTTATGACAGGGGTGGCTAGCTTTGGCTCCACAAGAGGCTTGTGTCCCCCTGAAGATCCTCCCAAATTTTCCATCTAATTCTTTTTATATTAAGACATTTAAATTATATATATATATATATATATATATATATATATATATATATATATATTGAATGCTCCTGAGTCATCTGCTGTGATGCCATGAAAGCAAAAGTTCATTTGTGCCCCCTCAGAGGCCTTCTGAAAACCTCCTACCTTTTAAAGAGATTAATGATTGATTTATAATTTAAAAAAATAATATTTTACTGACTGTTCCCATGGTTACCTCACTATGATACTTTCTTTCTGCCCCACTCCATTTGTCCTTTAAAAAAAACAACCGCTTGGTCACATCCTACTTTGTCAGTGTGGTCCTCTGTCCTAAAAAAGATTACCGTATTTTTCGCCCTATAGGACGCACCGGCCCATAGGACGCACCTAGTTTTGGAGGGGGGAAATAAAGAAAAAAAATTTATTTCCCCCCCAGGGAAGCCCGAGCTTCCCCCGACCCCAGCCCACAGAACAGGCAGCTCTCCGCAAGCCTTGGGAGACCGTCGCGACTTCCCGCCGGGCTCCCACTGCTTGCAGATATCTGCCTGAAGCCCAAACCAGGTCGGGGGACAGCGGGATGGCGGCGCTGCCAGCCTCCAAACCAGGTCAGGGAACCGAATCCCGGGGCGCGCTGTGCAGCGCGCCCCAGGCTTCGAGATGCAGGCTGCTATCCGCAAGCCTAGGGAGCCCGACGCGGGCTCCCAAGGCTTGCTGAGAGCTTCCTGAAGCCTGGAGAGCGAGAGGGGTCGGTGCGCACCGACCCCTCTCGCTCTCCAGGCTTCAGCAAAAGCCTGCATTCGCCCCATAGGATGCACACACATTTCCCCTTCATTTTTGGAGGGGGAAAAGTGTGTCCTATAGGGCGAAAAATACGGTAGCTACTCCAGATAAAAAATTTATACAATCACCAATTACTGCAGTTGTGAACATTCATTGTGCTTGTTTTGCATCTGCTTTTAAGCTCTGCTTGAATGGTCTCAGACTGTACTTTTTGCACTTCATTGCCACCTGACGCCAGCTTCTCCATTTGTTTCCTTTACATCTCTGTGCATATGTGAATGCCAGCTGAGGGTTAGCCTGAGTTGTAGCCTACAAAGGCTTACACCATAGAAAATACATTACTCTTGAAGGTATCACAAACCACTTCCTTTTTATAATGGTAAAATTTTGGATTCTGTACCTGACAAGAGAGGAAATTCTAAGAATTTGTGTAAACAGCCATTTAATTTCACAAGCCTTCAGAATTTTTCACATCAAGAATAACGCTATGAAGAGAACTAGTCTTCCTGCAGAGCTTTGGGTTTATTTTTATTCTCCTCTATAGTGCATTGGTGTGTTGTTTTTTTCTTGTTTTCTTGTTGAATCCAGGAACCAAATAATCTCAGCTAATATCCAAGTTCTCCTCACCTTAGTTCTATAAGATTTGATTCCACTGGCTGTGCTCATAACAACACACAGGCTGAAGCCACAAACAGATTTATTATGACTCTTCATAACTACATCTAATAAATTGAGTTCTAGTCCATGAAAGCTTCTGCCACAGTAAATCCAATGGTCCTTAAAGAGCCACCAGATTCTTTGTTATCCCCTGTAGTTGATGACATACATTAAAAAGCTTTTTGCATATAAGTTCCATTGAAATTAATGGGGCTTGCACAAAAGCATGTTTTAGCAGACGTTCTTGGTAGATTATGCTGTGCATTTTTTCCCTTAAAAATAAACAAGTAGCAAGGGAAGGCTTCCATGGAATGTACTTTCTGAGCTGCCACTTCAAATAAACAGAGAACTTTAAAAGGTTTAACCAAGACAAATTTCTTAGAATGTGTGATGTAATCAGATCTTCTCCAAAATGCCTCATTGCCTTTAGGAGTTAGTTTTGAGTTTTTAAACTTATATTATGTTCACCCAGAGAAATGTAACAACTTAGGTCCTCTAAGCATGGGGGCGTTTTGCATCTTAAGATGGTGGACTGGCTATTTTTTAAAATAAGATTTGAGCATGTATCATGCAGATATATTTTGGCATGATTTTTTTTTTTAATTAAGAGTCTGCTGCACTTGCAGTGTCCTTCCTTTCTATTAATTACAGCCAAAGTCAATCTGTTAGTGCCAAGAGGCTCAGGCTCTGAATGCTTCTAGAGGGAAGATGGTTGCGCAAATACCAGGAAGTCGAACAAGCTCACTTGCCAAGAACCAGTAGTAAGCACTTTGTGGACTGGCACAAGTCCACAGACAAGTGGTTCAAAGCCACAGTAGTAATGCATCCAGCAGTGATTTTATTATCATTAATATACTATGCATAAGCAGGAACTTCACTGTTGCATACCCTGTTATATGAATGTTTCCCAAATGGTCCCTTGATATATATTTTTAAAACTGAATTAAATGTCAGTTCCTTGTTATTTTAGAAAGTCTTCTTTATACAGGGATTCTACCAAAGTCAATTACGGTAAGTACTAATTGATAGAGAAAACAGCACTGATTCTGAACAAGCATGATTTTACATCTATATTTTAAAGTGGTCCTTTCTCTTCCTTGCCAATAATCTTAATGTCATGTGTAGTTCAGAACCCTGAATTAGAAACTCAGTTCACCACTCGAGTGATATTGTTGCAAAAAAATAAAAACCTTTGTAGTCGAAAACGTGCATAAGAAAATTACTGACTTACATAGCCTTAAAATCTCTCAGAACAAAGCTGACTTGCAGCTGCGAGCGTCTACAGCCGGTTAGTAGTGGACAAAAACACCATCCACAACACATGGAAGAGTGATATAAACCAGACAAATAAGCAGTGGAGGACCAACACTAGGTGTGGAAGGAAAGGTGGGTGCTGCTGCTTCCTTTAATAAAAGCTACTGTTCTTTTAAGAAACAATTGTGGGCTAGTTTAAACAGCCATATTCATTGCTTGATCTCTCAATAATTAATTACACAACACTTTTATGATTCTCAGCCAAATGTGTGAACTGATTCCTTTGAGAAGCATTGTGTTGTGTTTGAATTGCCTGTTAACTAAGCCAGAGTACATGTAATTGAAATAATCACTTATTCTTCCCCACCTACCCTTGTCTCCACTTCCACCTTCCTAAATAAATAACAAGGTTCAATTAAACATTTAACCACACCTGATGTGACAGCCAGCAAGTGATTAATATTCAAATGTGAACAAGCCCGAATCTTAATGAGTCCATGGTGCCTTAATAAAACAGAAGCCCCAGTACTCTAAACAACTGGATACAATCTACAGGAGATCTGCCAATAAACTAGACTGAAGTTTCTTCGGTATATGACTTGATCATTTTTACAAATTCTTTGGTATAGTGCCAACATAAGTGTATTTGGTTCTTCAGAGAAGCAGAATCTTGTTAATATGCACCAGTAGTTTTTCAAACTCTGCTCTTAGGAGCCTTGGGGTTCTCTGGAAATTTATGGGTGGGAAGAGAGAGCTGAAAGGTCTAGGTGACAGACAAGGTTCCGTGTGGAGTCAGTGTGGCCAATATTTTTTGTGTGTGGCAGTGAAGTTTGACCTTGTCCTGATGCTACACTAGTGCAACATCTAGAGCAGGCTTCCTGAACCTGGGCCCTCCAGATGTTTTGAGACTACAATTCCCATCATCCCTGACCACTGGTCCTGCTAGCTAGGGATAATGGGAGTTGTAGGCCAAAAACATCTGGAGGGCCAAGGTTGTGGAAGCCTGATCTAGAGGCACCTTCACTTAATGGTGGAATGCCACTCATCAGGACACAATGCATGGGGTCTTCTGAGTGATCTTATGCAGTTATTTTCCAAGACAGCAATTCCTAAGATCAAGGAATTAATCATTTTATAAAACAAGTTTTCAAGATTCATACACTGAGCCCAGGTACATTTTGCAACAGTCATATAAACCAAGATGCAGTGGTAAAAATCTCCTTCTCAAACAGTTAGCTGATGTATTTTAGACAGTTATTCCTGGGACACAATAACTTTGCCCCCCACCCCAGCCTTTATTTACTAAAAGTTGTTTCTTCTCCATTAATAGCCATATGAAAAACCTACACTACATTACTAACTCAATTCCTTTAAGGAAAAAAAGAGGGAATTTAACTATATAAACGTGGACATTCATTAATGTTCAAAAATATTAATGCTATGTTTCCCGTTGCCTTTTTAGGCTAATCCCAATAGTTACAAAAATAAAAGAATATTACAATGTCAGTAAATAATATTTTAACAGAGTCTTGAGAAAAAGAAGTGAAAACAGTAAACAAAACATGTTTATGACAGTATGTCAACTACAAAGGCTTTTTCATCATTTTGTACCACTTAAACTTTGCAAACTGTCTAGAACTGTTTATATTCTTTCAAACAGTTGGGAACACAGCTTATGAGTTTTCTCTTGATCTTGAAACAAGAAAAGTTTTAAACCTCTCAAAGAGAATTGAAATGTCAGAAGTTTAATAACTAGAGTGAAGCGAAGTCTTTAAAAATAACCAAGTATTTATATACTTGGTCAAATGCTTAAATTTAAACCACAATCCTAGCATATCTGCTTGAAGTAAGCCCTGTTCAACTCTATGAGTAAACTTGAATCTGTAATACGTATGGTTAGTCACATCTATGTGAGAGATCCTTGCTATTCCTCTCCCTTTCTCCTTAACACTGGCAGGTCACAATGCTGGAGAATCTCTCCTCCTATAAGACTCTGAAAAGGCTCAGGACTCCTCTTAGAACCTAGACCTGCCACCCTCTATGCCACCATGGCATCCTAATGAATAGTCCTGAGCCTTTTCCTCAGACTTCTTTCTCCTCTACCTGCCCTGCCCTTCAGGCTCCTGTAATTAAACTCAACTGCTTACTCTCCCCTGTGCCTTCAGCTACTCTGCTGCAAGTTCGCTGTCTTCTGAGAGCCCATCTACACGTCCGTTTGCCCTGCTTCCATTTCCCTCAGCAAAATCCACAAACAGCAAGTGGGTTTTCCACAAATTGCCATTTGTTCTGATTTAGTGCTAAAGATTTAGTGCTAAATTTGTTCTGATTTACTTTAAATTTGTTCTGATTTAGTGCTAAAGAGCTTGCAGGGCAGCAGTTGAAGAAGGAGCAAAAAGGGTTTTCTTGTGTGTGTGTGTTTCTTTGTGGCTGATTAGCTGCTCTCCCTGTGCAAAGGTCAGAGGGGGCAGGGTTTCTGTTGAGGCAGGTGATTAGCTGTGGGAGGAGCTTATCAGAGCTTGCAGGGCAGCAGTTAAAGAAGGAGCAAAAAGGGTTTTCGTGTGTGTGTGTGTGTGTGTGTGTGTGTGTGTGTGTGTTTCTTTGTGGCTGATTAGCTGCTCTCCCTGTGCAAAGGTCAGAGGGGGCAGGGTTTCTGTTGAGGCAGGTGGTTAGCTGTGGGAGGAGCTTATCAGAGCTTGCAGGGCAGTGGCGCGCGCCTAGCCGCGCACGCAGTTTGATCCATCTTTTAGATTTAGGGGAGCTAGTCTCAAATGTTTGTTGAGGGAGACCTAGGTTTTTTTGTGGGGGGAGTTATTTGTCCTGTCTTCACGCTTTTTATGATGGAGGACCGCTGTAGCCACCCCCAACGACACGTTCTCAAGATGGAGGGGGAGGAAACAGCTGCAGTTGCCTGCGGTTCCTGCGCAATGTTTGCCATCTTGCCAAAGGTTGCAGGCAGCTTTACCTGCAGCAATTGCATGTTGATTGCCCTCTTAAAAGACAAAGTCCAGCAACTGGAGGAACGTGTAGCTACGCTCCAAAGAATTAGAGAGCTGGAGCTCTTCTTGGAAGCAACAGAGCACACCGTCTCCACCAAGGAGGAGACAGGGGACTCCCCTGAGAAGGAGGCTAGTTCACCAACACAGGAGCCAGATATATGGAGAAACGTGACTCAAAGAAGTAGGAGGCCCAGGGTTCACTCTGATTGTTTAGAAATACACAATCGCTTTGAGGTCCTCTCCCCTAGCATGGAAGACGAAGAGCAGACTCCATTTGAGGATCTCTCCCTCATTACAGTCGATCAGGTATATGAAGACGAGCAGCAAAGTCCGTCCTCAGGGAATGTGCAGGCGACCTTGGAACGGACAGCTCACGGAAGAACCCTGACCAAACCTAAGAGGAGGCGTGTAGTGGTGATAGGGGATTCCCTACTGAGGGGAACAGAAGCAGTGATCTGTGGGCCTGACAAGATGTCTCGGGAAGTGTGCAGTCTCCCCGGGGCTAAGATCCAAGATGTAACTGAACAACTGCAAGGAATCATAAAACGCACTGACAAATACCCCTTCCTCTTGGTTCATGTGGGAACTAATGACACTGCAAGCAATAGCCTCTAGAAGATCAAAAGAGACTACGAGGCTCTGGGCAGGAAATTGAAGCAATTAAATGCACAAATTGTCATCTCATCTGTCCTCCCAGTTGAACGACGTGGCCCAGGGAGAGAGGGAAAAATAGTGGAAGTGAACAGGTGGCTTCGCAAATGGTGTAAACAGGAACCGTTTGGATTCTTAGATCACGGACTGCAGTTTCTTGAAGATGGACTTCTGGCAAGCGATGGGCTGCACCTCACAATGGTTGGGAGAAATGTTTTTGCCAAAAATCTCAGAAACCTCATCAGGAGGGCTTTAAACTGACTAATGTGGGGGAGGGAGACAGTGCTCCTGAAGGTAGGAGTCTATCAATTGATGAAGATGATCATCCAAATGTCATAGACCAAATGGAGCAAACAGCACGCAGACCTAGTGGTGGGAGGAAAAAATCCTTAAATAAGAGACACGGGGGAATGATTAGTGGACTTCAATGTCTGTACACTAATGCGCAAAGCATGGGAAATAAACAAGATGAGCTTGAGCTCTTGGTACAGCAAACTAAATATGACATAATAGGCATCACTGAAACCTGGTGGGATAATTCCCACGATTGGAATGTAATAATGGGGGGATACAATCTATTTCAGAGAAACAGACCAGACAAGAAAGGAGGAGGAGTGGCGTTATATGTCAGGGATGCGTATACCTGTGAAGAGATCCAAGATTTAGAACCTCAAAGCCAAAGTGAGAGCATTTGGGTCAAAATTAAGGGAGAGAAGAATAACAGTGACCTCATTGTGGGAGTTTACTATAGATCCCCAAGCCAAACGGAGGACATAGATGATGCCTTCCTGGAACAGATGGCCAAGCATGCAAAAGGAAGGGAGATAGTAGTAATGGGGGACTTCAATTACCCGGATATTTGTTGGATGTCAAACTCAGCCAAGAGCATAAGGTCAAACAGATTCCTCACTGGCCTTGCAGACAACTTCATTGTCCAGAAAGTGGGAGAAGCAACAAGAGGAACAGCCATTTTAGATCTGGTCCTAACCAATGTTGATGACCTGGTTAGTGGGGTAGAAGTGGAAGGATCATTAGGCGCGAGTGATCATGCTCTTCTGAAGTTTACTATACAGCGGAAAGGAGCAGCCAAGCATACTAGGACTCAATTTCTGACTTTAAGAAAGCCGACTTCATAAAACTTAGGGAAGTGCTGGGTGAGATCCCATGGACAGTAATACTAAAAGGAAAGGGAGTTCATGATGGCTGGGAGTTTGTTAAGAGGGAGATAGTAAAAGCACAACGTCAGGCAATACCAATGAGATGGAAACATGGAAGGTGCCTAAAGAAGCCAGGGTGGCTATCTAAAGAACTTTTAACTGAGTTAAGATTAAAAAAGGATGTGTACAAAAAATGGAAAAGGGGGGAAACCACCAAAGAGGAATTCAAACAAATAGCCAGCACGTGTAGACACAAAGTCAGAAAAGCTAAAGCACAGAATGAACTCAGGCTTGCTAGAGAGGTTAAAAGCAACAAAAAAGGCTTTTATGGGTATGTTCGTAGCAAAAGGAAGAACAAAGAAACAGTGGGGTCACTCAGAGGAGAAGATGGTGAAATGCAAACAGGGGACACAGAAAGGGCTGAACTCCTCAATGCCTTCTTTGCCTCAGTCTTCTCCGATAAAGAAAACAATGCCCGACCTGAAGAATTTGAAGCAAATGATTCAGCAAGGGAAACACAGCCCAGAATAACTAAGGAGATAGTACAAGAATACTTGGCTAGTTTAGATGTATTCAAGTCTCCAGGGCCAGATGAACTGCATCCAAGAGTATTAAAAGAACTGGCAGATGTGATCTCAGAACCACTGGCAGTCATCTTTGAGAATTCCTGGAGAACAGGCAAAGTCCCGGCAGACTGGAGGAGGGCAAATGTTGTCCCTATTTTCAAAAAGGGGAAAAGAGAGGACCCAAATAATTACCACCCAGTCAGTCTGACATCAATACCAGGGAAGATTCTGGAGCAGGTCATTAAGCAAACAGTCTGTGAGCACCTAGAAAGGAATGCTGTGATCACCAATAGTCAGCATGGATTTCTGAAAAATAAGTCATGTCAGACTAATCTGATCTCGTTTTTTGACAGAATTACAAGCCTGGTAGATGAAGGGAACGCAGTGGATGTAGCCTACCTTGATTTCAGCAAGGCATTTGACAAGGTGCCCCATGATATTCTTGTAAAGAAGCTGGTAAAATGCGGTCTTGACTATGCTACCACTCAGTGGATTTGTAACTGGCTGACTGACCAAACCCAAAGGGTGCTCATCAATGGTTCCTCTTCATCCTGGAGAAGAGTGACTAGTGGGGTGCCACAGGGTTCTGTCTTGGGCCCGGTCTTATTCAACATCTTTATCAACGACTTGGATGATGGACTCAAGGGCATCCTGATCAAATTTGCAGATGACACCAAACTGGGAGGGGTGGCTAACACCCCAGAGGACAGGATCACACTTCAAAACGACCTTGACAGATTAGAGAACTGGGCCAAAACAAACAAGATGAATTTTAACAGGGAGAAATGTAAAGTATTGCACTTGGGCAAAAAAAAATGAGAGGCACAAATACAAGATGGGTGACACCTGGCTTGAGAGCAGTACATGTGAAAAGGATCTAGGAGTCTTGGTTGACCACAAACTTGACATGAGCCAACAGTGTGACACGGCAGCTAAAAAAGCCAATGCAATTCTGGGCTGCATCAATAGGAGTATAGCATCTAGATCAAGGGAAGTAATAGTGCCACTGTATTCTGCGCTGGTCAGACCTCACCTGGAGTACTGTGTCCAGTTCTGGGCACCACAGTTCAAGAAGGACACTGACAAACTGGAACATGTCCAGAGGAGGGCAACCAAAATGGTCAAAGGCCTGGAAACGATGCCTTATGAGGAACGGCTAAGGGAGCTGGGCATGTTTAGCCTGGAGAAGAGGAGGTTAAGGGGTGATATGATAGCCATGTTCAAATATATAAAAGGATGTCACATAGAGGAGGGAGAAAGGTTGTTTTCTGCTGCTCCAGAGAAGCGGACACGGAGCAATGGATCCAAACTACAAGAAAGAAGATTCCACCTAAACATTAGGAAGAACTTCCTGACAGTAAGAGCTGTTCGACAGTGGAATTTGCTGCCAAGGAGTGTGGTGGAGTCTCCTTCTTTGGAGGTCTTTAAGCAGAGGCTTGACAACCATATGTCAGGAGTGCTCTGATGGTGTTTCCTGCTTGGCAGGGGGTTGGACTCGATGGTCCTTGTGGTCTCTTCCAACTCTATGATTCTATGATTGATTTTTCTGTGAGAAAGTAGTGGGGAAAAGGCAAAACCACTCAGACCTGTGCTCTCTAGTCATAAGCAAAAGTGTGGACAAGCCCTGAGTTTTCCTCTTAGTCAGCTCTCTAGATCTCTCTTAGGCCCTGTTTTAATCCCATATAAATTTACCTCTTTTTCTTACATTCTCATAGAAGGCAGGAACTATTTTGTCACTGTTTTGTTTCCTGAGCAATTGGAACAATTGCGCACTTGGTGTAGCATCACACCAGATCAAGAAGTTCACGCCAGAGTCTTCACTAGTACTAGAGAAATATGATATAGGTTGTTTCTTGTTGTGCTGGAAGAGGGAGGAATGCTGAATACCCTCAGATGGAAATCTCTGCTAGGACTAATTGTCCATTTACATGTTAATAGAGCAAAATATAGTAAGAAATAAAAGAGGCAATAAAATACGAGCAAAACCAATAGAATAATTTAATGTGATAGGCACACCTGTTGTGTTAAACAAAGCTCTTTAATATTCAGTGTAATATTTGTCAGCTTGAGTATTGGGACAGATTCAGCATTCGTCCTGATTCTGCCAATGTATTGACTCTCTTCCTTTCAGGCCTTGTCAGCTTTTTCCTACTCGGGAGATTCCTCCATCTTGGTAGCAGCTGCAGCTCTAGTCCTCTGAGAAAGGCAAATCTCTCTCCCCACAGCCAATCATTTCCTGCCCATCCCAATCACCTCCTGGGCAGACCACAAAATTTGGAGAATGACAGAGCAGCCATTGTGTGTGTGAAAGAGAGAGCACACTCACTCACCCACAAGAGTTCTTCACAAATGTGTAGCTATGCCTCTCTGCAGAGCTGCCACAACAGACCATCTGAATGAAGCCCACAGTCCACTTGTGGTCTTTGGACCACACTTTAGTAAGCCCTACAGCATGGTTCAAGCAAGAAGCAAGGAGCACCATGCCAGAAGCGCATTCAGCATGAGGAATTTTATTTAGTAAAAAGAAATAGAGGTAGCTGTAGCAAGTAAGCCGGGCCGCAGAAATAAAAGCAATAAATTGCTTCACATGGGATGTTGTGAGAATCCTTACCACATTTCAAAGTATTCTGCATTCCCCACACAAATAAGAATTAAGCCACTAAAGGTTTCTATTTTCTATTTTTAAAAAATTCCAGCATATAGTTTTCAAACAAATGCTTCCATGCAGTGTATCTGGCACCTTTCCCAGAGGTGTATTTAGTAGGTCACCTGTGTGCCACTCCACATATCATTTATGGCTGAAACCAAGGGAGGCCCAGGGGTCAGCCACAAATCCATGCCTTTGAATGCTACTGAGTAGGATCCCTCTGATGTTCTTGATAACATATTATTTCAATTTACACCAGCCTATGATTAAAACATGATTATATAATTGGGCTTTGGCTAATTGACTTGGATACACCATCCACAAAATATACCAGTAAAAATAGCACACACATTTTACTTTGCTGAACTGTAGTGGAATGCTGCAGCAGCTGCTATCTATTAAGCCACTCAATTATCTTGAATAGATACTGAAAACACAGTAATAAAAATACAAAATCTTCCTTTTTGGGGGGGTTTCTGCTTGGGTTTCTTAAATGAGTGGTGAGTAGTATATAGAGTATCAACCCACTCATGCCTCTTGTTACTTCAGTCTGAAGTAAATACCAAGGAAGCAAATTAAGAAGAGATTGCTAGAAAGAGGACCTAAATGTATTTACAAGTGATGCAGATGCATGGTAAAATGGTTGCCTGTACAACCAAATTCAAATAGGGCCATAAAGCTAAACGGAACACTGGACAGTATGAACTTGGTTCTAACTCTCTTCAATATTTGATGCTTGCTCTCATTGTCACTTGTGAAATGGCCTTCAAGCTCCAGATCCTGGTAGTACAGTTAAAGGAAAAGGAAATAGCATTATGGAGTCATGGGGACAAGTGAGTAAAACTTGCTTGCAAGGAGATCTGACAGTGAATGGGAGTCCAGGTAAAAGGACAGGAACTGAAATCTGATAGGATGGCAGGCAGTTATGTACAGTGGTGCCCCGCAAGACGAAATTAATTCGTTCCGCAAGTTTTTTCTTCTTGCGAGTTTTTCGTCTTGCGAAGCACGGTTTCCCATAGGAATGCATTGAAAATCAATTAATGCGTTCCTAGGGAAACCGCTTGCCAGGCTGGCGGTGCGGAGAAGGGCTTTTCTCCCCACCGCAAGCCTTTAGGACAGGTACGGGAACAGAGGGGAAGGCGCGCAGCGCTTTCCCTCTGTTCCCGGGGCTTGCGTGGGAGGAGGGTTTTTCCTCCCCACCGCCAACATTCAGAACAGCATTCTGAATGTTGGTGGTGGGAAGGAAAACCCTCCTCCCACCCCAAGTCTTCAGGAAAGCCATCCGAAGCTGGGCGGCGGGAGAAGGTGTCCCCGCCCCCCCGCCCGGCATCGGAGCTTCGTTCCGATGCCGGGCGGCGGGAGGAGGCGTTCCCCCCCGCCCGGCATCGGAGCTTCGTTCCGATGCCGGGCGGCGGGAGGAGGCGTTCCCCCCCCTGCCCGGCATCGGAGCTTCGTTCCGATGCCGGGCGGCGGGAGGAGGCGTTCCCCCCCCCCGCCCGGCATCGGAGCTTCGTTCCGATGCCGGGCGGCGGGAGGAGGCGTTCCCCCCCCCGCCCGGCATCGGAGCTTCGTTCCGATGCCGGGCGGCGGGAGGAGGCGTTCCCCCCCCCCGGCATCGGAGATTCGTTCCGATGCCGGGCGGCGGGAGGAGGCGTCCCCCCCCGCCCGGCATCGGAGATTCGTTCCGATGCCGGGCGGCGGGAGGAGGCGTTCCCCCCCCCGCCCGGCATCGGAGATTCGTTCCGAAGCCGGGCGGCGGGAGGAGGTCCGAGGACAGTGGGGAAGACGCGCTGCGCTTCCCCGCTGTCCCGGAGATTTCCCTATGGGCTGTCGTCTTGCGAAGCAAGCCCATAGGGAAATTCGTTTTGCGAAGCGCCTCCAAAACGGAAAACCCTTTCGTCTAGCGGGTTTTCCGTCTTGCGAGGCGTTCGTCTTGCGGGGTACCACTGTATAATTAAAGTGAGGAGGGTTATGGAACAAAAAGTCTCATCATAAGCAGAATGTCAGTTAAATTGGCCACATTGAAGCTATGCCCACATATAGCTTTTGGTGGGGGCACACAAAACAGGTCAACCTTCAACCCTCCTAGAACTCTATACAAATGTTAGAATAGTGGCCCTTAGCTCAAGAGTGTAGTAGCTTCATTATAACACTTCCCCCTGAGGACCACTACATCTAGGTGTGGCCCTATGTCTTTCTAATGTATAAGAAGGCCAAGAGGGTAATCCTAAATGGGCAACGGCGGCAGCTGAATGGTGAATAATCTGCCACTTTCAAAACACTGCCAGCTTGCAAGAGACAGGGACATTTTAAAGTGTTAACTTTAAAGTTCGCTCATTTAAATGGCACTACTCTGAGGATGACTAACATTGGGTATCATCCCTTGAAAGCAAGCTTTCTACTGATGTAAGGGCAAATCCTAAATAATCCAAGTAGAAAAGTGTGAGCTTTCCCAGTAACTGATAATTTAAAAAGAGAACCAGAATAATTGGAACATGTAACTCCTCTCCACACTTTGCAAAAACTCAGGAAGCAAAGCTGGACTGGTGATCGATTCAACTGAAATTTGGTGGAAGTCTGCTTTGCTGGAAGGTTGCAACATGGATGCCATGGAAGAATTCATTGTCAGGACTTGGGATCATAAGAGCAGGTAAACTGGACAGACAAATTGCTGTTCTAGGCCACTGAATGCATTCAGATGATGAAGGAAATTTGTGTTTACTGTAATTCTTAGTCAACATTATTTCTAGGGACTTAAAGCGGAACATGTAACTTTTACCACTGTGGATTTAATTCAACAACAACAAAAAAACTGTCCCTAAGAGGCTCACATGATAATGTTATTATGTAATACAGAATGAAAATAAGGGTGTTCTACAAATAATGTGAGGCCTCAAGTTCTACCAGTGGCTATAAATTATTATTTAGATTGCTATTTTAAAAGGGAGATTTATTTATTATTTCCTTCCCCCTGAAAATACATTTCATTCTAAATCACTTGCAAACCCTAGCAACTTTGGAGCTTACATTATTGCTACTGTTTAATAATGCTGTTTATTTTACTTAGATACAGGGGTACAGAAATCTGGCTTTAAAACTGGGGCCAATGACTGGGGCCCAGTTACTGGAGACAAGCCAGTCTGGAGACAAAGCCAATCTCTGCTCCTACCATGTGCCTTTTGCCCTTCCTTCCTTCCTTTAATTTCAGAGTTAAACTTCAGCCCTGAGAAGATAAGGTGCAGTGGTTGAGTGGCTGTGAGCATATATAGAGGAATGAAAAAGTTAAGGAGTCATGAGGAAGGAAATCTGACTACACCAGTGAGAAGATGCTTCTGCATTTCAATCTTGAAGGAAAAAAAGACTATTAAAATATTGTGCAACATTAATAAATAGGTAATATAATACTTCAGATTGCATGTGATGAACAAAGCAATCCTAACTACAAGAATCTGACGCTGATGGCGTAAATTATGGGGCTTAATTTAGGAGGAATTTGACTTGCACCACCTTTTTGGCCAGCTTAGTTCCACAGCATGGGTAGGCAAACTAAGGCCCAATCGCCTTCTAAATCCAGCCTGCGGACTGTCCAGGAATCAGCGTGTTTTTACACGAGTAGAATGTGTGCTTTTATTTAAAATGCATCTCTGGGTTATTTGGGGCATAGGAATTCGTTTTTGTTTTCCAAAATATAGCCTGGCCCCCCACAAGGTCTGAGGGACAGTGGACCAGCCCCCTGCTGAAAAGGTTTGCTGACCCCTGTTCCACAGGGTTGCCAGGTCACATGACTGGGCTGAAAGGGGTTTGGAGTGGGTGTAAGCCTCTCCTTGTCCTTCTGTCACACCCTGTAACTCTGCTTTTTATGGACTTAGGGCAACATTTTTCTGGACCATGATGATCTTTGGTTTAGATGTAATTGTAATTCAACCATTACCTTTTCAGGTGCCTCCAATTGGCATTTGTTGAGCTGAACTAGATAGACTTTTTGTATGACCCAGCAGGTTTCTTCTTATGTTCTTATCTTTAGGTGTATTACAGTAGCCAAGATTTATGCCAGGTAATTCCTTAGCAGCCTTAAATTACAAGCATCCCCAAATGATAATTTTGTGTAACAGACTGAGCACCGGAGAGACACATCAACCACAGACCACTAACTGTACCAATTAATTTGTAAATATACAAAATGGCAAGAAAAAGCATCTCTGTGTAGCCTTCACAGACTTGCCTTCTGCCTTAATAATGTGTGGTACATTATAATATCCTACTCTTGTCCCTTCCAGCTGATTATAAGCCCAGGTTCACCAGCAAGTAGATGCTTTTAGCTTGCATGCTTTTCCTGTTTGCATTTATAACCAGTTCACGTTTCTTCTTTCTAAGTCCACCTGGAGAGAAGTAGCGTGAAAAATTACTATTAACAGAAGTGCAACAAATGTCATCTGCAGAAAGTCATCTCTCATCCTCTGAGCAGTGTAAATCAAAGGAAGTCTGAAGCAGTGATAACCATGTTTTATTAAAGAATAGGAAAAGCATAAAGGATAGTCCCTTAAGATTAGCTCTTTTCCTTCAATGTGTTTCTGCAAACTACCCCCTAAACCCTTCAAAAGGTTCTGCAGAAATTCTGTTGTACACTCCACTACTATTCTTTACTGCTTTTTTTTTTAATGATATTTATTAAAGTTTCAAAAAATACAAAAAATACAGAATACAGAAAAAAGAGTAAAGTTTTTAAAATATAACAAAAAAGTAAAGAATAAAAAAGAAACATACAAAATAAAACAGTTAAAAAGACATTGATTTTCCAAACCTATCTTCCCTACACTTATTTCCCCGGACCTCCTCATATCTCCCTTTTTTGTATTCCAGTTCAGTTTGTTAGTTCAGCAAATCCTTACCATTAAACTTTTACCGAATTGTAAACCTTTTTTCATATCTCTTAAAGCATTACAGCTAAAAACCTCTTAGTTTCTATCCAACATCCTTCTAAGATTCCTTAATTTTACAATATTTCTGTAAATAGTCTTTAAATTTCTTCCAGTCTTCTTTCACCGACTCTTCTCCCTGGTCTTGGATTCTGCCAGTCATTTCCGCCAATTCCATGTAGTCCATCACCTTCATCTGCCATTCTTCCAGAGTGGGTAGATCTTGTGTCTTCCAGTACTTTGCGATGAGTATTCTTGCTGCTGTTGTAGCATACATAAAAAAGGTTCTGTCCTTCTTTGGCACCAATTGGCCGACAATGCCCAGAAGAAAGGCCTCTGGTTTCTTCAGAAAGGTATATTTAAATACCTTTTTCAGTTCATTATATATCATTTCACAGAAAGCCTTGATCTTTGGGCACGTCCACCAAAGGTGAAAGAATGTACCTTCAGTTTCTTTACATTTCCAACATTTGTTATCGGGCAAATGATAAATTTTTGCAAGCTTGACTGGGGTCATGTACCACCTGTATATCATTTTCATAATATTCTCTCTTAAGGCATTACATGCCGTAAACTTCATACCTGTGGTCCATAACTGTTCCCAGTCAGCAAACATAATATTATGTCCAACATCTTGTGCCCATTTAATCATAGCAGATTTCACCATTTCATCCTGAGTATTCCATTTCAACAGCAAGTTATACATTCTTGACAGATTTTTAGTTTTGGGTTCTAGCAGTTCTGTTTCTAATTTTGACTTTTCCACCTGGAAGCCTATTTTCTTATCCAAATTATATGCCTCCATTATCTGATAGTAATGAAGCCAATCTCTCACTTTATTTTTTAGTTTTTCGAAACTCCGCAATCTCAATTTATCTCCTTCTTGTTCCAAAATTTCCCAATATGTCGGCCATTTGGCCTCCATATTGTATTCTTTACTGCTTATTGAGCGCATGGGGACATTGTGCAAATATAAGGATACAACAGCTTGAAGCTTTCCCCCCAAGCAGCTCCTTTAACAGCCTGCCCCCACATGCATATTATTTGAATGTAGGTCCCATTAATTTACAAATGAACTTACTCTCAAGTAAGTACACCCTGGACTGAAGCCTAAAAGTTGTTTTTTCAATAGTAAGACTTGTATTTATAGAATCATAGAATTGTAGAGTTGAGACTCCAAGGGTGATGTAGTCCAGGCACCTGAAATGAAGGAATCTCAACTAAAGCATCCAGGACCGAAGGCCATCCAACCTCTGCTTAAAAACTTCCACCACCTACCGAGGGAGTCTGCTCCACTGCTGAAGCTTAGATTTTTCCTCCCTCCCCCACAAAAAACTACTTTTGTATGCTGAATATTAGTAAAATATAGAATTTTCAACACACAAAACTGTTTCAATGTCTTTAAAATCACAAGTATCCTATTTACAAGTATTGTCTCTGTCTCAGAATTTCTGTACTTTATTCTTTCTGTTTGTAGGGACAACATAGCCACTTCACAACTTGCAGTAAAAGTTAATATGCCTTGCAAAGTTAATAGTCTCTTAAAATCTGGGAATGAGAAGTACATCTCCGATAAGCTATTCAGAAGAAAATGGGAAAACATTTCTTGTATTTTTATTAGGTAATAATGTCTCCAACACCCTCTCCACTCCACAGTGCCTTTACATAACCAGCTTATGGAAATAAACTCTTATCAATTACCCTTTAATGCAAAATAAGAAACCAATAAAAGCTAGCACAATCTCTTGGGGCAGAATTAAAAAGCAATGGAACATCAGGGCTGATGTCTGGCACCTGGAAATCGGCAAGCATTTTAGCCAATGATTTTCAGTACTTTCGTTATTGTCATTATTATTATTATTATTATTATTATTATTATTATTTTAAATCCCTCCTGCTTCTCTTATTAGTGACTCTCAAGGTAGGAAAGAGTATTTTAAAACACCAAACACGTTAATACTCACAAAATTTAAAGTTATGTCTGCCAGTGGTTATGGATATTTTAGATACTAAAGTACCGGGGGGAAATCTAAATAGTTTACAGGATTAGTAAACACTCATGAATATAATTAATATTTTTACTAGTATGAAAAAACTGTTTGCCAAGAGGTACATGCGTGGGATCCCTAGCAGATGACAGAGAGGGGGCTGTAGTGTTTGCCTGACCTCATGGTAAGTACAGTAGGTCAATGATGCTTACTGGGAAAGAGAGAGAGAGTGGGAGGGGCAAGCCAGCAGGGAGGTCAGCACTGAGCAAATGCACTGATGGAGCCAATCCAGCGCTTCTGCTGGTACATTTGCAGTTGCACAGCACCAACCTTCAAGCCACCTTTCGCCTCCCACCCTCCCTTCTGGGAAACATCATCGTCAGGAGGTCAGATAAGCCCCTGAAGACAGATCCATACAAATGTCTTAGGCTTGGGAGAACTTCAGTGCAGCCAGTTCATTCTCTAACTAAAAACATACCTAAAAGGCATGATCTATATTTTTAGTGATTCTAACTGCATTCTCCTATGCTTTGCTATAAAAGTATAGAAGAATGCTCTTTAAAGAGATAGGAAAGGATGCTTCTAAATATTCTTAGCAATGACATTTTAATTCTTGGCTCTAATAAAGCAAATATTTTTAAAAGAAACATTAACCCCAAGCACATGTATCAATACATTCCATTTATATTCTGCACAAGGTGTTCAATAAAATGCATTGCTGATACCTCTTCAACTGTTTTACAAATGTTCAAGATTTAAAATAAACAAATTAAGAATTATAGCTACAGTTAACTAACTACCATGTTGTCAAAAACAACTGCAACTATAAGTAAATCACCCAAAAGCAGAGACACAGAATAAATATAACCATCCTTTGCAGCTAATACGCTCTGACACTGCAAAACAGACATCTGGCTATACAAAGTTGACATGTATTTAGATATTATATAGGAAACACTGCAGGCGCCAACCATGTGATTTATAAGAAGCTACATTCTGGAAATACTTTGCTCAGAATCGTAAGCTGGGGTTGCAGTATGTACTACAATAAAGCCATCTTATTTCTTATATTCTTTTTCTAAACGTTAATCAAGCACACAAAATATTTGGGAAGGACTGAGGGCTTCCTTTTCATTATTTTAAACCATGAAGATGAATTCTTAATTCATTATAATATTATATAAAAAAATTAAAAATGCTTACAAATACTAGATGGCAGTTGAAATTGCCACCCAATGCAACATAAATGAGTGAATAAAAGAGACTTGTAGTTCTCTTATTCTTTAAATTAGAGTTTAAATAATTAATTGATGCATAAATTAATTGATGCATTAATTAATTGATGCATTAACACTGATCCAGTCAATCTTGTCCCTCAACTCTGAAAGACTATGCTAAAGTCAAATAAGATACTGTTTCGTGAATTAGCATCCCTCTTGTTTAATGATTTTGAGGTATACTTCAGCAATGACAAGCAAATCCTATACTGTATTCCTTTCACAGCTGCCCTCTGCACCCGAAAACATAGCTAGAAAGTCATGCTTACAATTGGTCCTCAACTTGGAAAAACGGCTAAGTTGAACCCTGAAGGAAGAAGCAGAAGAGCAGGTCTTCCTTTAAGAACAGAATTGGGAGGGGAAATGCAAAGTGACTACGTACGTATGCCCAGAGAGAACCACGTGAGAGTATTCTGAAAGCAGGTTTATTTGTCTTAATTTTCCCGATAAGCAGACGAGAATAGGTGGCTGCACACCGCTTATTGAGCACAAAACAGTTGGGAAAAGATGTCTGCTAAAATCCTTACTGATTACGGTATTTCACATCACTGTACGGGAGCAGTGGGACACAGTGTGTGGTAAATCCCACATGGAAGAAACTGAGAAGGGACAGGGGAAAAGAGGGGTGTACAGTGTCCCTACTATAAACTTCTGTCACCTCTCTATCCTTCCTGCCTTCCTAGACCACACTCACAGGGATTATAAACCTCTGTTCCCCTCTTGCATGCCATAGGGCTGCCTTGGAAACGGGCTTTGCTTTGAATAATTTTAAAATGCAGCTGCTCTTTAAATACTGTATAATACTGTAAGGTTGCTTCACACATGCATTCTGAACCCTGATCTCCCAGGTCCTAGTCCAACACTCTATAACCACTACACCATGCTAGCTTCCTAGAGTACTTCTGCTATGGGGCAGCTATATAAAGTAAGTAAATAAATATGGGGAAAACGAAATGTCCCTTAGAGAAGGATCTGAAATATTTTCCTTGAAGCCTGAATTTGTTTTAATCGAGGTTGTTTTATTTGATGTTTTAATGTGTTGTAAACTGCTTTGAGATTTTTTCTTTAAAATATAAAGCAGTATAGAAACTAAGTATTATTATTATTATTATTATTATTACCATCATTATTATTATTATTATTATTATATCACTACAAACGACACCTAGACATTCCACTGTGGCGATTGCAACCTAGGTTAAAAGAACCATTTGGTGATTAGCTTATATATCTGACTTTATAACACTGTTTTGATCATTTGCATGCATTTGTGAGTGAATGAGTCTCTGAGAAGAACTTTGATATCATTCGATGTCACCTCAGAAAGAATGCTTTGCAATGAGTCGATTCCCACATTCGGCTGTCAAGTCACCAAGCACCAAGGAACTGATCATTAAGATCATGAACACATGCATGGAAACTGGCCCACAATTGCACAATATGCCTGTGGGACAGGTAAACGGTTAAAGTGAGGGCAGCTAAAATATCTTGTTCAAACCATTCCCAGACTGCTATATATGGCCAAGAATTTATTTTCGCACAAGAGTCTGTGAAGAAAAGGCCCCATAGAATAGCTTTTTGTACTACAAAAAATGGTAACTACAAAGTATTGGGTTTCCCTATTCACGGTAATGAAGGGTTCAGCATTTTAAGGTCAGCCGACAAATGTTTTGTTATTATTTTCCTCACAATACCCAAACTTTCATTTTTTCATATAAATAAAGAAGAACGCTACGACCTTTTCAAGCTGTCAAAATAAAGTAAATGTTTGCTTTGGCATGACAGCCCTGGCATAAAGCTGGAGGCAGCAAAAGCCTGTGAACCCTTACCTAACTCTTCCTGCTGCTTCGTCTGCATTGGGCTAAAGCACGGGGACTCAGCTGACTTCTTTCTGGCATAACCTCATTTTGCAAATACACATAAATATAGTGTGACCTCATTTATAAATAAAATGTTATTTCATTTATCTTCAGTGGCATATTCATCATCGGGAACACACATTAGCAAAAATGTACATTTTCTGCTATGGGTGTTGCTTGCTAATTAATGAGGTGCCTATCACATTCCAAAGAAATATTATTTGTTTATATGAGGCAGGTATTCCATTTACAGCAGCAGTGAAAATTAACATTACCAAAACTCATATGCCACCTATCTGTTCCATCATCAGTTTTCCTGCTCTGCCAACCTATACAGTGGTACCTCGGGTTAAGAACTTAATTCGTTCTGGAGGTCCGTTCTTAACCTGAAACTGTTCTTAACCTGAGGTACCACTTTAGCTAATGGGGCCTCCCGCTGCCGCCACGCGATTTCTGTTCTCATCCTGAAACAAAGTTCTTAACCCAAGGTACTATTTCTAGGTTAGCGGAGTCTGTAACCTGAAGCGTCTGTAACCTGAAGCGTCTGTAACTCAAGGTACCAGTGTACATTTAAAAAACCCACCTCTTATTCCTATGACATGACTAAAGGCTACATAGTGGCAGTGTTTCATATACTCCTTTGATCTAGTTACACTTAAGAGAGAGAAATAGTGTCAACCACTTGTTGTATCTGTTAAACTAAACATTTGATGAGTTATGATGGACTTGTATAGGTTTCCTTGGAATTCTAAACTCTTGTTTTATTAATGGTGGTATTATTGCTTGTTAACTGCTATATGTTTTTTTTTAAGCAGAGAGCTATACAAATATAATACATAAAATAAAATAAAATGGCCACGTCCTATGTCTTCATGACTTTTACTTAACATAGATTTATAGAATTGTAGAGTTGGAAGGGACTCTGAGGGTCATCCAGTCCAGCTCCCTGCAATGCAAGAAGATTAGTTCATTTTCTCAAATAAATCTAGGCAACACATTTGTACAGGGCAGGTTTCCATAACCTGGTGCCTGACAAATATTTTAAACTGCAGCTCCCATCACTCCTCACTATTGGCCATGCAGCTTGGAGCTAATGGAAACTGGAACATCTGGAAGACACTAAGTTGGAGAAGGGGAGGTCCACCCCATAACCAGCAGCAGTGACCAGGATACTCTCAGTTGTTTATCCATTGAATAGTTAACATACTTGCTCCAAGTAACCTCCTGTACCTTTGCATGCTTTATAGGAGACAGGTGAAGGTGTTTTTAGTGTAGAATTAGTGCCTTGCTCTCTTCTGAGTTGGTGTCCAAGACACAAGATGTGACCTACTGGGGTGATTAGGTGGCAACCTCACACATAAGTCGTTCCCCTGTCAGGACCACCTCCATCCCAGATTCGGCCCAGAAAAATAAACAGGACAACATTTATATTTAGTTTGACAGTTTTAAGCTGGCAACTTGTAAGGCAGAAGTGTCAGATTTCATTTACAACCCGAATATTTTCTAAGCCAGCTTTGAAGAAAAGCATTCAGTCCTATATTACAATGAACTTTGTGATTTGGCCTGTTTCAATTTGTATGGTGCAAGAATAAAAAATGACTACTGATGACCTGTTAAGGAACTGGGTAGGCTTTACATATAAAAGCACAAATGGAAAAATAATAGTTTTATTTTTATTCCCTAAGTTGGTCTCTCTATTTCATCTCAGAAATGATTTTCAGTTCAAATACCGTATCTATTTACATGACACTACATTTCTTCTTCACACACTTTATAGAATTCTCTCTCATGCCTGAGCTGATTGAGCTGAAAAAACCAATTTCCACATGCCAAGCATTGCCCATTTTAAATTCACTGCTCAGCTGGCAGGTTCAGGTTGTTAAATTGCTGAAAGCTTCTTTAGGCAGAAGTAGCTTCATTTGTCTTGCGCTTCCACGTAGAGAGAGCCTCGACCCCTTCAAATGAGAACACCTTTCAAAACGATTTAAGCTTTTTACTTATTCTGTACCACTCAGTGAAGTCAAGGAACATCCATGCAATTCTCAGTTTTCCATTTGGATAAAAGATAATTTCCATCATAAACTTAAAACTGAACACAACCAAATTATTGCTCTGCCCTGAGCAGAAGATACAAGCAAATGGTTTATTATCACACTCATCCTAAAACCACCTTCAAAGCTCTAAGCATTGCTATGAGCTGTTTCCACAAAAAGCAAGCAAAAAAGATAATGGAAGGGAATAAAAATCCCTTGTTTCTATACTTTTCTTTTTTTAATGTATATTTTTCAAAAGGAGTTATGTATAACAGCACACTCTGCCTCTGTAACCTCCTGGTTGCAGAACCCATCTGGATTTGTATGTAGCCCATGCAGGACTGCTTGTTCAGTGAAGAGGAAATTCCTCCTTAAGGCAGATATGAATCCTCAACACGCTTCTTCCTTCCCAGACAACCAACTTCTGTCTTGGTTTTTGAAGATGACAGAGGGAAAATATGGCACAATGCCTTGTTTCTACAACAGGAAGAACACTCAGATCTCACCAGCAGATTAAATACCATGTAAACCAGGGAAAAAGTATTGAAAAGTCATCTAGCCACATTCAAGCAGTACTTACTCTAACTTATTACTAAGATAGTTTTTCCAACTCTTCTTCAACTCTACCTCTGAAGATATTCCTCAGCTTCCCTTCAGGTATTTTCTCCTTTAACTTGTCCATTCCATGAAAAAGGCTCCCTTCTCCACCACACACCCATTCTTACACAGGGCAGAATGACAATGGAAAGCCTGTGGCCCACCACCTACTGTTTTTCAGGGACCTCAAAGGATCAGACAATTATATTTTATGTGCTAAATGCCACCAATTATTCATTTCATATATCCCACCTTTACTCCAGAGACCTTAAGTGGAATACAGACTCCCACTCTGATTTTTGCCAAGCCCAAACCTCCTTAGCTTCTGCAAAACTACTGCATCATCTCCCTTCCTATAATACCCTAGGATCAATGAGACAGGAGCAACTAGTGCCAAGACATTTTATATTCTACTGTTGTGGGGCTGCATCAGGCAATGTCACACTGAATACAGCGGCCTGTATCCTTCACAGTGACCTGAAGCTATTAGTCAGCATCACTTGCTGGCTGCCTGGGGCTGATGGGGCTGAGAGCCAGTGTGGTGTAGTGGTTAAGAGCGGTAGTCTCGTAATCTGGGGAACCAGGTTTGCGTCTCCGCTCCTCCACATGCAGCTGCTGGGTGACCTTGGGCTAGTCACACTTCTCTGAAGTCTCTCAGCCCCACTCACCTCAGAGAGTGTTTGTTGTGGGGGAGGAAGGGAAAGGAGACTGTTAGCCGCTTTGAGACTCCTTAAAGGGAGTGAAAGGCGGGATATCAAATCCAAACTCTTCTGCTTCTTCTTCTGGTCCAAAACGCCTGGAGAGCAACCAGGTTGAGGAAGGCCACTCCAAAGCAAAGTGAGCCAGCATTTCCAAATCACAATCAGTAATCACAAGCAATTGATTCTGCACTGGCCAGACGTCATCTGGAATACTGTATCCAGTTCTAGGCACCACACTTTAAGAAGGATGTGCAGACAAATGGAAACAGGCTCAGGGGAACAGAACCAAGATGGACAATAGTATGGGAAACATGTTATGAGAAAAGTTGGAAGGGCCTCGGGCATATTTAGCCTGGAGAAGGGAAGACTGAGAAGGGCTGTCGCATAGAAGTCAGAAAGATTTGTTCTCTGCTGCCCCAGAAGGCAAGGCTAGCTAGATCTAAAGGACGTAAGTTGCAGGAGGGTAGATTTCAGGGGAAGCTCATTAATTATTATTATTATTATTATTATTATTATTATTATTATTATTTATTATTATTATTTATTATTATTATTTGTACCCTGCCCATCTGGCTGGGTTTCCCCAGCCACTCTGGGTGCCTTCCAACGGAGATTAAAAATACATTAAAACATCGGTCATTAAAAACTTCCCTAAACACGGCTGCCTTCAGATGTCTTCTAAACATCAGGTAGTTGTTTATCTCTGAAGGGAGGGCATTCCACAGGGTGGGCACCACTACCGAGAAGGCCCTCTGCCTGGTTCCCAATAATAATAATAATAATAATTTTTTATTTAATGGTGAGAAAAGTTTGGCAAATGGAACCAGTTATCGAGGGGAGGGACTGTCCTTAGCTGAACATATTCAAGTAGATGCTGTAGAGCCATTTTGTAGCCCTTGACTTCCTGTATTAAGTTGGGGTTTGGATTGGGTGACCTGCAAGGCTCCCTTCCAACTCTATGATTCTATTATTTTTTTCCTGAACACAGAGGCCATTTCAATTCCATTCCATTCCAAAATAAATACTTGCCTATATTTTATCAGATCAGTTGCTACATTGTTAAAGGGAGACCTACAAGAACTGCCACTTGCTTCACATTTAATGCTTCACATTAAAGCAGAAGCTCAGCAAAGGACTTGAAGACAGCTTTAATATTTCTCTTTTATCAGTCGTGTCCTCCTACATATCCTCTCAGACCAAACACTCATCATTGCCTTAACTTATTGCTGACTAATCTGCCCAGAGGCTATCTCATTCATATTTGTGCTCTTTGGCAGCTGCATAAAGGTTAGGAAAAATATTTTAAGTGGTTATTCAGTGACTATTTCCTGCTAAAGGGTCTCCAAGGGGCTGAAGAATATTCTCTTGCAAACATTTTCAGCTGCAGCGTTTCAGAGAAGATGAAATGTTGCCTCAGAGCTGCCTGATAGTTGCCTTTTTCACAACTGTTCACTAGTATTCACAGACACTCTTAGCTGCTGCATTAATGACACTTTTACATGTTGGTTTCTTTTTTCCCTAGGTCACTGTGATCCCAGCTAATTTTGGATCACACTGTAAAAATGTTGTCATTGTGCCACATAGAAAGTCAAACATGACCATGAAGACAACTCAGGTGATTGCTATCACTCTGAATTGGCTTCATGAAGATACTCTACACCATGAGTAGGCAAACTAAGGCCTGGGGGCCGGATCCGGCCCAATCGCCTTCTAAATCTGACCTGCGGATGGTCCGGGAATCAGCATGTTTTTACATGAGTAGAATGTGTCCTTTTATTTAAAATGCATCTCTGTGTTATTTGTGGGGCCTGCCTGGTGTTTTTACATGAGTAGAATGTGTGCTTTTATTTAAAATGCATCTTTGGGTTATTTCTGGGGTATAGGAATTCATTCATTCCCCCCCCCCAAAAAAATATAATCCGGCCCCCCACAAGGTCTGAGGTACACTGGACCAGCCCCCTGCTGAAAAGGTTTGCTGACCCCTGCTCTACACTGCCTCTATATTCTAAAATGCCTGTGATATAAAGCTTTGAAATGTACTGTGCAATACTTGAAAGGTGTAATATAGGACTAAGAAATGGTAATACTTAATGGAAAAGGAAGAACAGTAACAAAAAATGGTATATTCCGGCATCATTAGAGCATGTGTTGTTGGAAAGGTAGAGTATGCATTCAGTACTTCTACAAAGCAAAAACTTCTTTCCAGCTGTTTCTACAAAGCAACTTAAGGTAAGCAGCTTCCATAAACCAAACAGTTATTCCCAATCTGAGGAAAAGTTTGGAACGGATGAATTCCTGTTGTGGGATTTAACCATGTCATACAACCATGTATTGTACGCTGTTCTTTGAACAGAACACTGAAATAGTGTCATTTTCCCAGTATCAAAATAACCTAAATTTAGAATCTTTAATTCTTTTCTGGGCAGTGTTACTATACACTTCAGTTAAACAGTTATGATAACTAACATTAAGCGCCATAATTGAAATCAGCTGCAGATCTGTATTTTTAAAGTGTCCTCATAAATATGGTAGAGTGCACGATGAGACCACAGTGTGTCTGATAAGCATAATACTGCTTTAGGGAACATGCTATTCAGTTCTGTGAAAAGGCATTTTTGCTACTTGGCCACTCTGAAAAAAACAGTCCATCTTGCCTGAGGCACTTCCACCACTGGCGAAGGGCAGCCTATCCTTCTGTCACACAGTTTTTTATGGTTTCCACCATAAAAGGACAGTTATCAACCGAATAAACCACATTAAAGAAACATAAACAGAGCCAGCCGTTTGCTTTTTATGTAACACAGATGGAACTAATATTATGACCTTCCTTGTACTAGGAGTTAAAGGAAACCGAAGTGTGGAAAACAAACTTTCTAATGCAGGACAGCCCAAGTCATTTTGCTGCCTGAGACAAGATAGCGACCATCACCACTACAAGAACACCAGTCACTACTTACTGCTGGTGCCGCAGAGACGCTACCTCAAGTTTTCTGACGTTTTGCCAAAGTGCCTGGCCCTGGCAGCTGCCAGCATTGCAGGGTTGTTCTGACACCCCATGGCCATGGGAGGCAGGCAACTGGAGAGATCTCTGCTACCAGCCCATAAAAGAGTTGGTTCTGTTCTAATCACAAGCCCTTTGGCTGCCCAGACAGAGCTAACCAAGTTAGTGCAACCCCAAATGCACCCAATATATTTCAGCCAACAGCTGCAAGGACCATTTACAAGTGAGAGGAGCTGAAAGAGAACACCATTGTCTTGTCTCATCAGACAGCATATCAGTCCAATCCATTTTACATCCCTATGATTAGAACTTGGATGCAGTTATCAGCAGTTTTGTCTGTAGCAATGAGCAGGTGGCAATAGCCCTATTCTGGGATTCCTCCTTGCATGATTAAAACTGAAACCGAACGGAAGGAGTGTAGCTCATCTGCTTTGCATGTGAAAAGTCCCAGGTTCAAGCCCCAGCTCCTCCAGGTAAGGCCTTGAATGTTCCCCATCTGAGCCACTGTCAGTCAGTGTGGACATTGTGGACTAATGGGAGTCTGAGTTGGCAGTGATGGACTAGGAACAAGACCTTGGGTTCATAGTGGATAGCTCAATGAAGATATTGACCCAGTCTGAAAGGTGTACATTTCAGTATTACACAGTATAAGGCAGTCTTTGCCGGAAACATGGGTCTAATCTTATTCAACCCTCTTAGGTGAACCTGGAAACCGACTAAAAGGCCAGTGCAGATCACCGAGTACAGGTGTGATATGCATGCTTTTAGCAAGCACCCTTTCATCAAACAAGAAGTTACACGCACTACTGACTGGGGTTTCCAAGAAGCTTAGTAGAGCAACGCAGTGGGGGAGTAACTGCAAGTGTAGTTTTTCTGAAACATTTGGCTTATGCTTTATTTATTCAGTAGTTGCAGCGTCTTGTTTATTGAGAACTAAAGCCTGTAAGGCTGGTGCTAGCATGAGGCTATCCTTCATTTACTTTCACTGATAGCTACATTGGTCAGGTTATATTGCTTTTATAACCTTGTGCTGTTTACATTTCAGATAAAGAGCATCCCATGTTTGTCCTTTCTGTGATTTATGAGAAGCCTGATCTTTCCCCCATAATTCTAGGCGGTCCTGTGGAACCTTAAAACTTTAAATGTCAACAAAGATAGCTATTTCTTACAGATCCCTCTTCAGAAATAACAGCTAAAATGTTTATTCAATGTGCTGGAATTACCTACGCTCTCGGTTGCATATTTGAATACACAAATCCCATTCCCTTTTTGAGCAAAGGAGGAAATTAAATGGTGCTGTTATCTTTGTAGGTGGTCCTATGGCACATAACTAAAAAGCTCTCAAAGTGGGGCAAGGCCGCTATCTACAGTGGTACCTTGGGTTAAGTACTTAATTTATTCTGGAGGTCCGTTCTTAACATGAAACTGTTCTTAACCTGAAGCACCACTTTAGCTAATGGGGCCTCCCGCTCCCGCTGTCACCGCACCGCCGGAGCACGATTTCTGTTCTCATCCTGAAGCAAAGTTCTTAACCTGAGGTACTATTTCTGGGTTAGCGGAGTCTGTAACCTGAAGCGTATGTAACCTGAAGCGTATGTAACCCGAGGTACCACTGTATTTAGGAGTATAACTAGGTGCACTTTAGGTACAATTGGCAAGTGTTGTTATCTACTGCTTTTGTGTAGTCTTACAACTTACAGGCATTTTCATCCAAGCACACTGTACAGTTACACTGGGGTTAGAAGCAACTGTCCATTCTTTTGTTTAAAAGAAGGTCTTTGTTGGAAGCTCCCTTTTCCCTCCACCCAAATTCAGTTACTAAATGTAAAGATGAAATCCTGTACTCCAGATTCACTGCCTGGAGGTGAGGCAACTCGGGCAATACTGGAAGCTTGGCTGTGCTAGTGTTATCTTGGGATATGCCTTTGCCTGTGGGAATCTGCCCCTATAACATTGTGGGCATGCCAATACAAAAATACTGTTGGCACAACTCTGTCAGCAGAAGGAGCAAAATGTGACCAGAAAGAAGCAGGCATATACCAAATCCTACACTTCTTCAGACCCAAACCCTACAGTGATGGAATGTAATACCAACCTCAGAGGTAGAGTAAATAGATCTCACTGAACTCAATGGAAAGGTGGGGGGGACATAGAGTTATGCATGGGGGCTGTTAAAAGCGTGCCAGCCTATGACTGCTTTGAGTCAGCAGTATTGTTATGGAAGCTGAGAATGTGGATGGCAATGTTGTTCCATTCTACGCTTCTCGTTTCTGTTTCCTACTCCACTTTTGTGCCATACCAACTCTACATTAAGCCAATTTATACAGCTAAATGGCTGGCCAGCAAGATGAGGCCATCAAACTTTCTGACCCAAGTACTGAAAAGACCCAGGGCTCTTAAATCTGTGTGGAAGTAAGTTGAATTCCAGGGATATTGCCTAAAGTCAAAATAGTTTATAGTTAAAACACATGGGGTTCAATGGTAGGTGGGATTGCCAACGTTTTTTAATTTTTTTAAAACCTGTCCCCATTTTAAAAAATTGCCCAGAGTGTAAAGCCGAATGTGCACAAGTTAAATGTGCCTAAGTTGCGAGTTACCTGTATAAATTCCATTTACTGGTGCTTATCTTTTTCAGTGTGTGCCACTGTTTTAGTTACAATTGTTATTACTTTGATTGTTGCCCAGCAAGTAAGTATGGTTCCTGAAGGACAGATTTTTCACATTTAAATTAAATAAAATACCTGTGTGGCTTGTTACATTTCTGTTATAATAGACAACTGAAAGAATGTGAAGATTCACAAACCTATGCTGTACTTTACTCATGTCAAATCATGCTAACTTCTCAACCACAGCCAATCTACTTTGTGGATCAGCTGCAAATGATTACATGAAAAGAAGCACTAGCAATTACAGTGGTGCCCCGCAAGACGAATGCCTCGCAAGACGGAAAACCCGCTAGACGAAAGGGTTTTCCGTTTTTGAGTTGCTTCGCAGGACGAATTTCCCTATGGGCTTGCTTCGCAAGACGAAAATGTCTTGCGAGTATTGAGATTTTTTTTCCGCTCCCCCCCCCTTTATCTAAGCTGCTAAGCCTTTAATAGCCTTTTAGCAGCTAATCCGCTAAGCCGATAAACCTTTAATAGCCGCTAAACCACTAATAGCGCTAATCCGTTAAGCCGCTAATAGGGTTGCTTCGCAAGACGAACAAACCGCTAGACGAAGACACTCGCGGAACGGATTAATTTCGTCTTGCGAGGCACCACTGTAATAACAACCTTTGGATTGCTTTGATTCACCCCACCCCCATTTTTCTACCCATAAAAAGATGAATAATTGAAATTTATTTTTTACTATAAAGTAAAGGTAAAGGGACCCCTGACCGTTAGGTCCAGTTGCGGCTGACTCTGGGGTTGCGGCACTCATCTCACTTTATGCCTTTTAGCAAAATCAGCCAGGCTATGTAACACTAGCTTTCACCTGCAGGGCTAATCTGTTTTGCGTGGGGGAACGCACCCTCTAAGAAACCTCGAGTAATTTATTCAAATTGCTCCTGAGAAGCTTAAGAGATGTCCCCAAGTTATAGATAAAGTGAACCAGTGGCAGAGAGAACAGACATTTAAATGGTTTTTATTCTTTCTTGCATGTATGTAAGGAACCATCCCTACAGCCCTAAGGCTAAACAGCATGTTATTCACATAGTTTGCCCTGAAGTGCAAGCTTTTTCTTTTACATATTGCCAGTGTGGAAGGTCTGATTCAGATCAGGATCCTGCTATCAGATATATTGTAAGGATAGATATGGCATAGTGCATCTGCAGCAGCACAAACAGACCCCTTCATCTGCCCCTGCTGCAACAAAGCATATCTCTCCCATATCAGTCTCTACAGCCACAGCAGGTGCTGTAACACTTCAGTGATTTGACTTCACCCTGAAAGGCACACTACTCCATTGTTTCCCATGATAGAGGGATGCCAACAACAACAACTTTGCTCCCTGCTTCAGTACAATCTCACCAGATCACTGCAAGAATAGACTTAAGTTTGCATGGGGGTGGGGGGGGGGGGAATTCCCATTCATTCCAATGACAGCTTTCCACCCACAATGAAAATTGCAAGTCAGGGGAGTGGGCTGAAACAGATCAGGTCAATAGCAGGGATGAAAGGGTTAAAAACTCCCCTATCACCTTGAAAGAATCCCAGTCAGGGTCTGCAATGAAAAGGAAAAAGCTTGCATTCAAGAGCAAACTATGTGATTAACGTCACATACAGTTAAAATTAAAAAGGAAACCATTATATAAGTGTCCAGACTACTGAGTTTACCCATCTACTTTTATTTGTAGTATCTGAAAATGAAATATAGGCACACCAATTGCAGCCCTATCACCACCCCTGCTTTTCAGAAAACCTTGCATAGTCAATAAAAATTGCTTGTAAATATCTATTGTCCCTGACATTTATTTCTGTTTTTAAAATAACAGTTCTTAATTTGGTTTGTGTGTGCATGCGTGTGTATATCTGTGAGCACATGCACGTGCATACTGCATGTGTGTATTCTGCAAATCATCTTGGGTGTCATAAGTGATTTGTAAGTTTTCAAAACAAATAAATACAATTATAAGAATTTTAAACACTACTTTAAAAAAATGACCAGGCAGATCTTATCAAATGGCTGCTACATGCTTTATATGAGAAAAGACATGCTCTACCAGAGATAACATAAGCCAGGCTACTGTGCCTGCCATAAAAGAAACAAGAAGGCTTGTCTTCCCCCTTGCATGCTAGTTTTCTATGCAGATGGACAGTTTTGTATGGAGGAAAATGCAGCCATGTGAGTCTCCTTCTGCAGTCTGATATGGAACTGTCTGGGCACAGATTTACTGCACCACTGAGAACTAGACCAATATCTTTGCAGGATCTCAAGTAGTAAGAGAAAATAAAAGAGGTCGTACACTTCAATATATCACAGAGCTAGCAACGTTAAATTCTCAGCTCGTATCTCTGTTCTGACAGAAATGCAGTGGGTGGCTTTTTGCAAGCTAATATAGTTTGGGTTTACCTGGCACGAAAAAAAGCTTTTAAGCTCTCTATCACACTCAACACACCACCTCTGGAAGCTTCTGGGTGCTCTCATGGGATCTTGCAGGCCAGTCCAAGTTCCCACAAGATCTTGCACAATCATCCCTAGCCTTCCAGAGCTGTTGTGCTGAACAAGCCTTGCCATCCAAGCAAGGCAAAAAGCTCAAAAGATTATTTGCAGGTCTGTTTGGGTTACCTAGCACAAAAAGAGCTTTTAAACTCTCCACCTTGCTTGCTAGCCAAGACCTGCTCGGCACAGCACCCCCGAAAGTGCTGGGGGTGTTCTCTCTCCTCCTCACCCGCTAGCCATGCTGTGGCTCCTGTTGGATCCTCTTGAATTCATAGGTAATGCATGTGTTGCTTTAAACCACCAGAGAGTTCTGTATAGTAATCTAGCCAGCATTTGCTTGTAGTCTTTGCATTTGCCGAAGTTAAGCCACTCCTAAAAGCTGAGTCCATTTTTTGTTTGCTGTTCTCTCCAGACAAGATGTCTGCTATTTCTTGCTTTGTAGCTCCACTCATCCTGTAAATAGTTCCTGCATGAATTAAGCCCCTGAACTCCGGAAACTGTAAATTTCCCACCTTAATTCACCCTAATTATAAGCAGACCTTTCAATTATATGCAATTTTCATGTTGATGCAAAAAATTAAGGATGAAATAAATTGTAGAGGAAATATTCAGTGCTGAGTAGCCAAAACTCAGGCCCCAAGCACAACAGAAAAAAATAAATAATAGGGCTAGAGGGACTACAGATAACCAAGGGCGAGAACCAGGAGGATATATACGAAGTAAAAGAGGCACACATTGAAACAGCACAGCTAAGAAAAATCTGGAAAGATGTTCAAAGCACCCTCAGCCAAGGAAGGCACACATCTGATAGTTCATGCCTTACTGACAAAAAAAAGCACCTACTTACAGCAACTTCCATGGTGCCTTGGATCCATCCACCCACATCCTTTTATCCTCTTGTCTCCAGGCCTGCGCCCTACAGTCCAGTTGCAGCACCAATGGAACCATGCCCCTCCCCCAGTTTATGTACCCTCATCTGACCAGGGGTGGGGACACAATCTGAAACTTCTCCTACACAAAAGCAGTCACTGCTCTTCCCTCTCCAAGCCCTTCTTGGTCCTAGGAGACAGTGGGATGGGGGAACATGGGGACTTGTCCAGCCTGTCCCTGACCTGAAAAGCCTCTTCCTCCGTTTTTCTTCTGACACATTCTGCGCTCCCACCTCTGCTTTTGGCTGCTCTGACCTATCCTCTTTCCTCCTCCCTGGCGCCCTGGCTCCTGCCTTGTGAGAGGCACTAAACCCCATAAATCGCTGGTTCCCTCCCCGGGGTCAGACCCCAGCCGCCCTGCATCCACCCCCCCCCCCCGCATCAGAGCCCTACCAATCCCTGCCAGAAGACAACCAAGGAAATGAATGTCATGAAAGCAATAAACAGAGCCAGAGTGTGCAGAGCCAGAGGTACTGCTTAGATAAAATCTGATTCTGACATTGTCCCCACAGAGAAAGGAGCAATTCTGAACACAATCTCACACTACCATTTTGTTCCAGAATACAATGTCATGTACAAAGCAGAACCATCTTCTGTATAGGATCCAACAAAAATTGGCTGATTCCATGGGAGGGGAATCTAATCAAGATAGTCATGAATATTGCTTGCACGCAGTCAGTAAAAAAGCTTTACTAGCAGCAAGGCCAAATTAAAACAGTACAGACTTTCAAGATAAGGCCTAATGAATATTAGCAATTATCCCAGTGGGTGTGCTCATCAGGAAGGCAAAAAAGAGCAAAGGAAGAAAGAGATATTGTTCTTCTCACAAAAGACCATTCAGAGGAATCACCTTTAAAAACAAACTGGATTTAAAATTGTGTTTGTTTGCACAGTGCAGGGTTTCTGTTATTAAAGAATGGACACTTCTACCTTAAAATTTAAATTATTCCTGTTTGTGAGATGCGCACATCCAGCCAAGGAAGACAAATGGCCAGTAGTTAAATTCTTTATTGACAGAAGCATGTGCAGCAGCTCCTAAGGTGCAGATAATACAAATGTGCTCACACTTCTAGCAACCACATAAAAGGTAAAGGGACCCCTGACCATTAGGTCCAGTCGTGGCCGACTCTGGGGTTGCAACACTCATCTCGCTTTATTGGCCGAGGGAGCCGGCGTACAGCTTCTGGGTCATGTGGCCAGCATGACTAAGCCCCTTCTGGCAAACCAGAGCAGTGCACGGAAACGCCGTTTACCTTCCCGCCAGAGCGGTACCTATTTATCTACTTGCACCTTGACGTGCTTTCGAACTGCTAGGTTGGCAGGAGCAGGGACCGAGCAACGGGAGCTCACCCTGTCGCGGGGATTCGAACTGCCGACCTTCTGATTGGCAAGTCCTAGGCTCCGTGGTTTAACCCACAGCACCACCTGCGTCCCTTCAGCAACCACATAGCTGACATTAACTTTCCCAGGTTCAAAGCAACAGTGGGACCACGCATCCCCCATCCCCAGGCTTATGTACCCTCATCTGACAGAGTGTGTGCATGCAACCTGGGATTATCTTACGCAGACGCTATCACTGTGCTTACCTCTTCAAGTCCCTCCTGCTTCTTGCAGACAGCAAGGCAGAGGATGGCATGGATTCGACCGGCCCACCCCTTGCCTGAACAGCCTCCCCACTCCTATTCCAACATGTCCTGCACCTCCTCCTCTGTCTCTTGACTGCTCAGGCTCTTCGCCTTCCTCCAGCTCTGGCTTCTGCCTTGCAGGTGGCACAAAACCCCATAAATCACTGGCTCCCCTCTCCTAGTTCAGCCCCTGGACTCCCTGCCTCCGCCAAACACTTGTCAGAGACCTACCAGTCTCTGACAGCACATTTGCCTTTGAGTTTTCTATTGGGTTATTTTGTTGCTTTGTTATTGCATTTTAAGGACATCTTTCAACTACAGACTAGGTATGTTTTACAGAAAAATCCTACGTGAGGTTTGGGAGAGGCACAGACACAGATCCACTGCTGCATCCCCATGCCCTGCTGGCTTACTTTTTCATTGCAACAGCCATTTCACTGCAACAGCACAGCTGAGCGGTCCAAGAACCAAGTCCCGTGGGCAATCTGCAAGGCTTAGACCCTCCAAAAGAGTACCAAGTGCCCTACCTTTCCTCTGCTCTCACCCAAACGCAGTTTCAGGGCTTTCTGCTTGCTACCATCACTAGGAAAAAAGCCAATAGTAGCTTTCCGTCCACCTGAGTATAGCCTGGGGCCCCATCACAACAGCCCCCCACCCTCCATCAGCACTCCTCTCTGATTGTGAAGGCCAGCAGAAGGGCAACAATATGCCTTTCAACTCCCTCCAGCCCCTCCCTCAGCAGGGCATATGTGTTGTATGGGGCCAGTAGGGGCCACATGATCTCCTGCAATGACTTTGCAAGTTTTTTGCAGATAAAGTTGCTCAGATTCGAGAAGAGGTAGACTCCACCGTGGGAGCAGGGCCGGGGCGGGAGAGTACTAGAGTCCTGTCTAGTCAAGTTGTGTGGGATCATTTCCAATCTGTTACCCCCGAGGATGTGGACAGGCTGCTTGGACGAGTGAAACCAACCACTTGCCTCCTTGATCCTTGCCCATCCTGGCTTATAAAAGCTAGCCGGGAAGGACTGGGCGATGGGCTTCGTGGGGTGGTGAATGCTTCCCTCCGTGAGGGAGCCTTCCCAGACCCGCTGAAAGAGGCGGTTATTAAACCGCTTCTTAAAAAACCATCTTTAGATGCGGCCACGATAGCCAACTATCGCCCAGTCTCAAATCTTCCATTCTTGGGCAAGGTGATTGAGCGAGTGGTTGCTGAACAACTCCAGGCACGCCTGGAAGAAGCGGACCATTTGGATCCCTTCCAGTTGGGATTCAGGCCTCATCATGGGACTGAAACTGCCTTGGTCGCACTGGTTGATGATCTCCGGCGGGCTAGGGACAAAGGTGAGAGCTGTTTCCTAGTTCTGCTGGATCTCTCAGCGGCGTTTGATACCATTGACCATAACATCCTTCTGGACCGTCTTGAGGGGCTGGGAGCTGGGGGCACTGTTATACAGTAGTTCCGCTCCTTCCTCCTGGGCCGTGTTCAGAAAGTGGTGGTGGGGGATGAGTGTTCAGACCCCTGGGCCCTCACTTGTGGGGTGCCTCAGGGTTCTGTCCTCTCCCCCATGCTTTTCAACATCTACATGAAGCCGCTGGGAGAGATCATCAGGGGATTTGGGCTGGATGTTCATCAGTATGCGGATGATACCCAGCTCTACCTCTCTTTCAAATCAGAACCAGTGAAGGCAGTGAAGGTCTTGTGTGAGTGCCTGGAGGCGGTTGGAGGTTGGATGGCGGCTAACAGATTGAGGTTGAATCCTGACAAGACAGAAGTACTGTTTTGGGGGGACAGGAGGCGGGCAGGTGTGGAGGATTCCCTGGTCCTGAATGGGGTAACTGTGCCCCTGAAGGACCAGGTGCGCAGCCTGGGAGTCATTTTGGACTCACAGCTGTCCATGGAGGCACAGGTCAAATCTGTGTCCAGGGCAGCTGTTTACCAGCTCCATCTGGTACGCAGGCTGAGACCCTATCTGCCTGCGGACTGCCTCGCCAGAGTGGTGCATGCTCTGGTTATCTCCCGCTTGGATTACTGCAATGCGCTCTACGTGGGGCTACCTTTGAAGGTGACCCGGAAACTACAACTAATCCAGAACGCGGCAGCTAGACTGGTGACTGGGAGTGGCCACAGAGACCACATAACACCGGTCTTGAAAGACCTACATTGGCTCCCAGTACGTTTCCGAGCACAATTCAAAGTGTTGGTGCTGACCTTTAAAGCCCTAAACGACCTTGGTCCAGTATATCTGAAGGAGCGTCTCCACCCCCATCGTTCTACCCGGACACTGAGGTCCAGCACCGAGGGCCTTCTGGCGGTTCCCTCACTGCGAGAAGCCAAGTTACAGGGAACCAGGCAGAGGGCCTTCTCGGTAGTGGCGCCTTCCCTGTGGAACACCCTCCCACCAGATGTCAAAGAGAACAACAACTACCAGGCTTTTAGAAGACATCTGAAGGCAGCCCTGTTTCGGGAAGCTTTTAATGTTTGATGTATTATAGTATTTTAATATTCTTTTGGAAGCCGCCCAGAGTGGCCGGGGAGGCCCGGCCAGATGGGCGGGGTATAAATAATAAATTATTATTATTATTATTATTATTATTATTATTATTATTATAGTATTGCACACTTGATAGTTATCCTTGGTTTGCAAAAATTATGGGAACTGTAGGTCTGCAGGAGAGAGACTATGAATTTCTAACAAAAATGATCAGTACACTCACCAAACTAAAATAGCCAGGACTCTTGGGAAGAAAGGATCGCAATGGTTATATTAAGACTTGTAATGCTGCTGTAACCTATGCCACATCCTGCTTCGTTATTATCCACAAAGATCAAAAGTCCCTTAAGAAAACACATGATGAAATCCAAAGCTCATTCTGCTTTCTGCAAGGACCTCCATAACATCTCATTCCATCCCAAACGTAAGCAGTGAGGACAAAACCGTAGACTTCAGGAAAAAGAGAACAGCTGCAGCAATTCTCCAAGGCAATGAATTCTCTACACCAATTGCTATTAACAGAAAAAGTCTGGAGCATATTGCTCCAGAAGTATTTTTGTCAATTATGATCCTACTTGTTCTAGTCCAGTGAAGTAAGTGCACAGCAGCTGGAGCTGCACACACTGATCTCTTCTTTTTTCTTTTTAAAAAGAAAAAGAAAAAAAGAAAATCAGTTGTTTGGCAGGGAAGGGGAAGGTTTTCCTCCCAAACAGCTGATCACCAGTTTTTTCATATACAGTGGTGCCCAGCAAGACGAATGCCTCGCAAGACGGAAAACCCGCTAGACGAAAGGGTTTTCCGTTTTTGAGTTGCTTCGCAGGACGAATTTCCCTATGGGCTTGCTTCGCAAGACGAAAATGTCTTGCGAGTCTTGAGATTTTTTTTTCGCTTTTCCCCCCTTTATCTAAGCCGCTAGGCCTTTAATAGCCTTTTAGCAGCTAATCCAATAAGCCGATAAGCCTTTAATAGCCGCTAAACTGCTAATAGCGCTAATCCGTTAAGCCACTAATAGGGTTGCTTCGCAAGACGAAAAAACCGCTAGACGAAGACTCTCGCGGAACGGATTAATTTCGTCTTGCGATGCACCACTGTATATAAAAAAAGCTGCTGGATCAAAAAAGGGAAGTGCACATGCAGCATGTAGCTGCACACATAGTTCCTCGTGTAGCAAAAAATATGAGCACAGAAGTCTGCTTCCATATACCTATTGGTGGTAGGGCAACTAACTATTAGTTGTTATCAGGAGTACACTAGTACTAACGTTTTAAGAAAGGCTAATGAGTCCATTTTCAATAAGAACTGAATTCTGGAATTCATGTCTTCTTTGCTATCCTACTCCAATTCCACTCATCTTTCTTCGGATTGGGGGGGAATACATCATATCTCTCGCTCTCGCTCTCGCTCTCGCTCTCACTCTCTCGCTCTCTCTCTCTCTCTCGCTCTCTCACACACACACACCATTTACAGATTTGGGTTTCTGAAGCAGTATGGTAATATTTTCTGGCTTTATTATACATTTTTAAATATCACAAAACATCCTATTTTATTCTGAGAGACATTTGTATTTGTAAGGTTATTTCTCCACCAAACTACCCGCTGCTACCAAAGTTCAGTGCTTTGAAACTGATGGTGTTATGTCATCAGTACAAAGGCAAATGAGGTTTTTTAAGGCCGCATGCTTAACTTTAACACTGACAATACCATGCTATATATGTCTACTCAGAAGTAGGTCCTATTGACTTCAATGGCACTTACTTCCAAATAGGTTTGTATCACATTGCAGCCATAAAGTCTTGCAGAAAACTAACTGCAAGGGGGGAATCACAGTCACACAAATGCCTTTTCCTGAAAAATCTGTAGGCTGAGTATCATGTTGAGCAAGCTGAAATATGGGGGTCATCATTTAGTTTACAAAGTTCTCCACTGTAAATTGATTAAAAATGCCTTGGATGAGTTGATGGGTAAATTTTATTTATAAGTGCTGTCAGTCACAATTTGTATTAATCTAACGTTTACTGTGATAATCCATTTGGGGGCGGAAACTGATTGTACAATTAATAGTTTCATCCACCCTGCCTACTGTGTTGATTGCCTTCCATGGAAGATGGATTAAACTATAAGTCACCTAATAGAGAAGCTGACATACTGATATTATTCACTAAAGTGAACTGCTCACTGTCGGTGTAATCAGTTATGCTGCTGGTGATGCACGTGGCCTGGGCGACAACAAAATAAAAATATCTTCCAGATCTCAGCAATTCCTTTTTACCCTTCACACAATATGCAGAAGAATGTCTTCATTTCCTAACGTAGGCAGAGAGTGCCACCATTGTAAACTAAAACTTAATCTATTATAAAAGAGGCACTTCTAGTGTTTGCATTCAAGGTGCACAATACACGATGGCATTGGCAGATATTCTTCCTATATGGTGCTTTCTTTTGTTTTTTACTGAGTTTTATAAACAAGAATAATGTTATACAAATAAGTATACCAAGGTTTCTCATGTCATTTGTATATCACAAAAACAGCATAATAAATGTGGAAAAATATCTACAGCATACATTTCATTATTAGTGGTCAACATGTAAGTTCTTGGTTCATGAACTGGTTTAAGCAATTAGGAAGAAAAAGAGAAAAGAAAAGGGGGGGAGAAGAGGAGGGAAGAATGGCGAGTGGGGTGGGGTGGCTATGCTTCTTTTATTCTACTTAGTGGGGGGGGTGTCAGTGTTACTTGTAAGGGTTCTCTAACTATTCACTTGTTGTGTTTCCTTGGTGGTGAGAGAGGTTGGGGGTGGCTTAGAGCGTGGTTGGTTGTCTTTGGTTGGCTGAAGAAGAAGAGTTTGGATTTGATATCCTGCCTTTCACTCCCCTTCAGGAGTCTCAAAGCGGCTAACATTCTCCTTTCCCTTCCTCCCCCACAACAAACACTCTGTGAGGTGAGTGGGGCTGAGAGACTTCAAAGAAGTGTGACTGGCCCAAGGTCACCCAGCAGCTGCATGTGGAGGAGCGGAGACGCGAACCCGGTTCCCCAGATTACGAGACTACCGCTCTTAACCACTACACCACACTGGCTCTCACTGCCTGTAGTGAGAATTGTTCACAAGCAAAGAAGCTGTCACCTTTCCCCTTCTAAAGTTCAGAACCCTGCCAATTACATGTAGTCGGGCTGTCAGATTAACCCAAAGACTGTGGGTAACACCCAATGCAGCCATACGCAGAATGGACCCATTCAAAGCCCTAACAGTCTGGACTAGTCTATGCTGCAACATGGGCAGCCGACCTGTGGCCAGCCCACCCTGATTTATAGTCAGTAAAATTTACTGTAAAATACACAATTCATGATACAGGGGCTATCAATTACGTACAGCGGTACCTCGGGTTACAGATACTTCAGGTTATGCATTTTCAGGCTGTGCACCACACCGAACCCGGAAGTACTGGAACGGGTTACTTCCGGGTTTCGCACATGCGCAGAAGCGCCGAATCGTGACCCGTGTGCGCAGACGCGGCACTCCGGGTTGTGGACGTGCCTCCCTCACAGATCACATTCGCAACCCGAGGTTCCACTGTACTGTAGAATTAAATATTACAGAGCTGTTGTTTTTAAATGTTCCTCATCCATCCAAATAGCTTTGTATGCAATAATCAATTCAAATAAATTGTAGACAATTAAGCTTTTCCTCACTGCTCAACAAAGTCATTAAGGATTTCTGCAAATGTAAAATGTGTTTCTCTGAACACACAGTTGCATAATACATACAGTCCAATGAGAGCTCTATTGCCAATAAAGGTAAAGGTAAAGGTACCCCTGCCCGTACAGGCCAGTCGTGTCCGACTCTAGGGTTGTGCGCCCATCTCACTTAAGAGGCCGAGGGCCAGCGCTGTCCGGAGACACTTCCGGGTCACGTGGCCAGTGTGACAAAGCTGCTCTGGCGAGCCAGCACCAGCGCAGCACACGGAAACGCCATTTACCTTCCCGCTATAAAACGGTACCTATTTATCTACTTGCACTTAAGGGTGCTTTCGAACTGCTAGGTGGGCAGGAGCTGGGACCGAAAGACGGGAGCTCACCCCGCTGCGGGGATTCGAACCGCCGACCATACGATCAGCAAATCCTAGGCACTGAGGTTTTACTCACAGCACCACCTGCGTCCCCTATTGCCAATACCCAGTGTAAAACTCTGTGAAAAATCTACAAGGTTTTTTTGTGTAAAGAAACGTCAAAGGCATTTTTAAAAAATAAAAGCAAGATGTATAAAAATAAAATACTTAAACTTGCCCATGAACTAAGCCAAAATGATTGGTTTTGAACAAGGCGTAAAGGTGCAAAGTTAAAACAAGATGAACCCAGCTAAAATTCAATAAATTGCCAGCCTCTGATGCAGACAGATGCTTTACCCACTTCAAATAATGCTTTATGATATTGGTTATTAGCACAGACCTCCTAGTGGATTGACAGTGACACAGAGATTTGTGTCCTAAATTTCTGGGAGCAAAAACAGACTGCTCAGACACACCGCTACATAGATTGTTTTTTACAGTGACCTGAATTGTGCTGTTTTTTCCGGTTTTTGTTGTCTGTAGCTGTTTAATATCATAATCTCAGTAAATTAAGAATACTGAAGGCTATATATATATATATATATGTGTGTGTGTGTGTGTGTGTATATATACACATACACACACACACACACACACACACACGTAACCAATGCTTTAAGGGGCTTTTCAAACAAGAGCCTTCATTGTGCAGTGACAAAAAACCCCCAAAAGAGAAACAAACCAACACTATTTACTATTACAGACTTCATAGCACTCCTTGTATACAGAATCTCAAGCTAAAATACGAGCAAACAAAAACTGCATATCAAGAAATGTTGAATTCTTCCTATTTGGTTTTATATGTTTCAATCAAAAGATACCAAGGAAGTGTTTGATTGTACCTCTAAAAATAATAAACTGAGGATGATAAGCACCAATATATTTAAAAAGAATGAGAAAATAATAACAAAATCAATCGTCTCTAACAGAATCGAAAGATTACTCAGATCTATTTATTTGGGGCTGGCAATGTGCTCAAACAAGGATCTGCAAACCACCTCTGCTTTCATCTTAGAAGGATGTACATGATTTGTTACAAAGACCCTATGCCTCAAGCATTAGAAATAAATCAAACTGCACAGAAGGCTTAAAAACTAGCTTGCTATCTAACATGGGAAGTTTTTCACATAGGACCTGATGTTCACATGAGGACACTTTTTAAAAAAAATCCCCCATACATGAACAGAAATCCCAACATGAGGAGGTGGCCACATTTGAACCGACCCTAGGTATGTTTTCCAAGTCACTAGACCATGGATAGGCAAACTAAGGCCCGGGGACCGGATCCGGCCCAATCACCTTCTAAATCTAGCCCGCGGACGCTCCAGGAATCAGCGTGTTTTTACATGAGTAGAATGCGCCCTTTTATTTAAAATGCATCTCTGGGTTATTTGGGGGGCATAGGAATTCATTCATTCCCCCCCCCAAAAAAATATAGTCCGGCCCCCCAAAAGGTCTGACGGATAGTGGACCAGCCCCCTGCTGAGAAAGTTTGCTGGCCCCTGCACTAGACCACAGAGTCACAATGTCTGGGGAGGGGGGCAGTTGTGTTACAGTATGAGAAATGTAGGTGTTCACTGGAAGACACAGGCTGTCATATATGAACTCTAGAGGATCATAATGATCCTGTGAAAAAGGCTGGAGAGATAACTTGCACAGCAGAGAAACTTCTTTGGGTTTGAGGAACCATTTTATCATACAGTCATCTACTAGTTTGTAAACAGTGATTCCATGTGGGAAAGAGACTTTCCACTCCATTGTTTTAATATATAAACCTTGGTATCTGCTGCATTTATATGGGTCTGATGCCCCACTGATGCTCTCACTGAAATCAACAGCATTATGATACCCTTCCCTCAAGGGTCTAATCTTTTAATTAGGGAGCTAACTATGTCCATTAACGTCCCAGTAAATCCTTATCATAGAATAATGCTTTTAAAGGTACACCTCTATTGATAATATAAACCATTCAATGCTACCATGATTTTTATTTTAAAGTTTGAAAATAATTGAAACTACATGAATAGAGAAATAAAAGTTCATGTGAGGGCTGAGCACTAAGACGGTATAAAACATCAGCAACATATAAATCCAATTACTGTGTTCCTCAAAATGCATTTGTATCGCCCCAAGAATTATCATAAACCATCTTATTATATCAGAAACCAGAGCATGCCTATTGGAACTGGCAACCAAAGCAGCAAAACACATTTTAGAATGTTGGTTCTCATCTCACCCACCCCAACTAAATGTATAATTCATTCCATACTTTTATTAAGGTTTCTAAGGTTTCATGTACATTTAAAAAAAAAAAAAATAAAGAACTTCAAGCACAGGAGGGAAATCCAAAAAAACCCCCCACATACTTACCAAGTTTTGATTTGTTGAATTAGAATCATCTTCTGGGAATGGGATGTAAACAGCTAAGGCCACACAATTGGCAAAAATAGCCAGTAATATAAATATGTCAAATGGTCTGAAGTATCTTGTTAAGGAACATCCAGTGTTGGGATATATTTATATACAACTCAGTCTAATTCCTTACTAATTTCTGCAGTAAGGACAATAGGCTTGTTTCTGAGTAAAACTAACATGTTCGAGCTCTTCTTTTGACTGATGGAAGTGACAACCCCTCCTCCACAAGCATCCATTATATTGTCTCATCTAAATCTTTTTCAGCACATGACCTTTCATCAATGCCCTCTTTTTAGTAAGAAACTGCACAATTACATTATTTCGCACAATATATATACAGATTAATCAATATTTTGATTCAAATATTTGAAATGCTTACAGATCAGTTCTCTCCTGATCATTAGATACCGATCATTAGTGCTAATGGAATCTGCATAGGCACAACAGCCACGGAATAAAACCACAGTGATATCTGCCTATATCTGGATCCAACCCAATTTTGGCACATCAATTTTACATGGGTATGTACAGATTATTAGCTAAGGAGAAAAATGTAAGAACACGCTAGTGAAAAATCTGTAGCATTTATAGAATATAAAAATAACAGTTTTGACCAGCCACATACTTATGCATGGGTTGGTTCAACTGAAATTGTAAGCTGCAATCCCATTTACCTCTGAGCAACCCCAATTGAACTCAGTAGGGCTTAGTTCTGGCTAGAAATGTATAGGATTGTGGGGTTAGTGTACTGACTATATCAAAAAAGGCAACTTTTTAAAGCTACCCATCTTGCCCAAAAGGCTCTTCTGTACATTCATTTTTGAAGCACAAATTTATCCTATCAGAACGAAGTTCTAAATAGTGATGACACAATGAAGTCTCATCTTGTGGCATCAGGTAATTTGCTTTAATAAGCATATATGAATCTATGCATGTGTATCTAAAACACCTCAACAATAGCTTAATAAATGTGAAATAAATCCTGAAGTCCAAAACACTATGTATTAAAGGATATTTTTAGAACTGCATTTTAAGAACACAAGACCTTGTATCTAAGGCTTACATAAAAGTAACATTCACTCCTCTCTGCCACATTTCATAAGTCCAAATCAACATGGACAGGCTATAACTTAGCAGTTTTAATCCCCTACCCAGGCTGCTTTTTCACCCAGAGGAGAAAATCTAACAGGGAAGATTTCGCCACCATCACCTCAGAGGAATAAAGGAGGCTTAGGGGGACTGATTTTTAGTTGGGAAAGGGTTAAGCAGCTTTTCTCTACTGACATTTTCTCCATTCCAATTTCCAACTTGCCCAGGCTGATTTTGGTTAAAATGAAAAGGGGGGAGGAAAGTAGGAATACAGCGATAATACAGAATTCTGTGCAATATGTAGTCTAAGCCCAGGTAAATGTCTTTGACACACTTTTGAGTATTCAGAGTAGAGATGGTAAGAACAAAAAAACACTCATAAAAAAAGGATACTTCCATTCTACTATACCAATGCAGGCTCTCCGGATTGGGTTATTGAGGGATAAACAGAAAAGGGCCCGGGCTGGCCGACTGTTGGATGTATTACCCTGTTTTTTGCTCTTGGCATATTGCTGGCGTTTTCTTTGGGACAGAGATCCTACAGGTTGGGCTGGGGTGGTGCTCATGCTTTGGGCAGCCTTAGCTTGTCTAGCAGCATCAATTGCAGCTTGCCAAGATAGCACAGTTTGCTTGGATGGTGCTGAGCTGTTCGACTGGAGAATTGGTCCGTCACCAGGAAGAGGAATTTTGGTGCTATTTGCATAGCTTGCTTCTGTAGGGAAAAATGGGAAAAGGGGAGAAGAAGATGCATTTATCCTGTTTTAAAATAATCCTGTCCTTTTTAAACTCTTTCACTATATTTTGAAGCATTTTAAATAATAATAATAATAATAATAATAATAATAATTTAAAGACTTGGGGAATCACATTTACAAACATTAGCATTTGTCTTGACACGTTCTGAAGTTAAGACACCCTGAATCCTCAAGGCATATTAAAGATATATCAAAGAAGCTGAATTCAAATCAATCAAACCAATTTTACAATTGATAAAAGAGTCCAGTTTCCAGTTAATAGAAGTTTCTTCATTTGATTGTTTGGTACAAACTGCCTCCGCTTGTTCTGAATGTAAGAGCAAACATTACGGATTCTCTTAAATCCATAATATGTGAAGTCATTTCAATCACTACAGAAACTGGAATGTATCCCTGCTGACATAAACAAACAAGCAAACCAATCCTTTCAACGTAAATATGCATTGCTTCTTGGCTAACATAGTAATTCTCTCTTTGATAACTGAACACACTTTCCCCAAAAGACAGTTATCTTTACTGCTATACAGCAATTACTACTACTATGGATCCACCAATTTTGTCTAGCATTATTTGTGTTTGCTACTAACTCTGCTCCTTTCCTGAGGCTACTGACGTGTACAGAGGACTTAGGCAGAGCAGAGTCTTGCCTGTGGCTTTGTACTGCATTTTGAAGAAACTCAAGATTGCCTCCAAATTACAGCATGAAAACAGAGGCCACCACTGCATCTCTCCAGGCTTGGGAAAGGGGTGAGTCTCGTCTCTTCATGTTGCATTTTGTCACACTGCATTTTGGGTGGTGTGACAGCAGAAACAAGGTATGGGGGAAGACTGCAATCAACCTGGCAGTCAAATTTGTGAACCCTTGATAATAACTAGCAACATGCCTCCTGTGATGACGGATAAAAGAACTTCTATATAGGGAAGGCATGTATATTGCAGAGCACCCTGGGGTGGATTCTGCTCTCACCACAATACTGTCCCAAGAAAAGCTATTTATTTCCTCCTGTTGAAATGAATGGCAGAAAGTTAAAGGCTACACTCAGAGACACCACAGGATAAGGGGGGGGGGCTGATTCCCTAAACCAGCCCCCTAAGTCTAAGTTTTAAAATTAAAGCTATAAACCATCCTGTTATCTGTTTCTTGGACATGTCAGAGGGTGACAGAATGGTTGCATGGTAGTCAGAATTGTGGGCACAGATTTTTGGATGTCATTCAGCAACAAGAACATCTGTATAATGAAAGCAGCTTGTGTTGTCGCCCCCCCCCGAAGCCCTTTACACACACCACAGCACACCCAGGTATACTAAATTCATAGCATCTACAAGATAAAGATGAAGTTGGTGGTCTATGGAAATGTACCTTTTTTGTAAGTATGTACCTTTTTTAGATTTTAAAAGCTAAAGACTTAATTCTTAACAGCCAGCCTTCTGCAAAACTCTTATTATGGTGTGCATTCTTAATCAAGAAGTAGAACTAGAACATCAGAATCTGCTCTGCTTGTGGATTCTAAATATTTAATTAACTCATTTCAGAGAGAACCTGTTGCAAAGCCAATGCCAATGTACGTTTTACTGTTGGCTTATACATCTAGCACTCACCCTCCTCCTTTCTCCTGCTGACTTGTATATTGAATCAATGCTTGAGTGCCCCCAGTCTTATATCCTTTTCTACATCCTCCATCTATTAGCCCATATATAGGCTATATATAGCCCACAGCCACCCTATATAGCTTGTCACTGCTAACCATGTGCTCTAATCCAGGAGTGGCCAATGTGTGATCCTCCAGATGTTGCTGGACTGCAGCTCCCATTACCCTTCAACAATGGCCATCTAGAGAGCCGCAGGTTGTCTGGGTCCTGTTGTAAAGCAAGCTAAGCAGATAATGAAAAATCCAAAATGAAAACAGGTAGGGATAACAGGGGGGCAGTGTGCCCTGATCCCCATAATGGCCATTGTCTACAGTGTCCTAAACTTCGGTGTTCTCCTAACCTGTATAGGAGGACAACTGGGACTGAAAGACCAAGGCAAAGCTTGGATGCTTAGAGACGAAGCGATAAACAAACACAATGTGTGAGACTGCAGAGCATGCTTATTGCGTGCAATATGTGGAGGCTGGGATGAGAACATAAGAAGAGCCCTGGATGATCAATGCAAAGGCCCATCTGACCAGTGTTCTGTTCTTATTGTGGACAACTGGATGTTTATGGAGAAAGCCTGCAAGCCGGACCTAAGTGTCACAGCACTCTCCCCACTTGTGTGCCATAGCAAATGCTAATCAGAGGTATGCCACCACCAATATTATAGATAGTATACAGCCATCACGGCTAGTAGTCACTGATAGACTTATCCTCCGTGAATTTGTCTAATCCTCACCATTGTTACTATATCCCGCAGTAGTGAAGTCCATAGTCGAAGTGTGGGCTGTGTAAAGAAATACGTTGCTTTGTCTGTCCTGAGTCTTCCAACATTCAGCTTCATTACATGACTCCAGATTATAGTATTATGAGAGAGTGAGAAAAATATGCCTTTTCTGAACCTTTCCCAACTCTACAAATATACTTTTCCAGATACAACAATCAGAACTGAACAGAGTCTTCCAGGTAAACTTGCACCATAGATTGGTATAGTGGCATTATAACATTGGCTGTTTTATTCTCAATCCCTTTCCTTGTGTTCCACCCCTAACATAGAATTTTCCCTTTCCACAACTGCTGCGCACTGGCTCAACACGTTTATCGACACCTGAACTTATCCTTTTCCTGCCTTTTTTTGTACATGCATTTAGTAGGTGCCTTAACTCTCAAATCAAAGGTTTTTTGATCCTAGAATACAGAATAACATTAGCAATGAAACTGGAATCTCTCTAACGTTTACAATTAAAGGATTGTTTGGAAGAAGCAGCCTAAATTACAAAGAAAGAAGATGCAACGGACCTTGATAAGGATCTTAGATTCTAGCCTACCAAGTGTGCCTGCGGGAAGCAGCTTCTAACTGTGCTCTAAACTTGAGGATATATGTGAGGGGGGAAAGATGGAGGGATGCAAAGGAAATAAGAGAAAGAGAAATTGACAAGAAGCTTTGCACAGGCATGGGGTGAACTAATATCTTTTGATCACTGCTCTTCAGACAGAACAAAGATGTAGCAATGATACCTTTACAAATGCTTTTTCTCCCTTTACTGAGGCAATAATGGGAGGGGGGGTGTTGCCATGTCCTGTGCTCCTTTGCATAATCTAGTGACAAGAACCTAGTTGTAGCTTCTTGTGCTGCTTCACCTCCAGTGCTGTGAGCACATACAGAGATGCAAAACAGAGGTTGATTGGGGGACAGCTTAAGATGGCTCCCTTGGGGTAGGTGAAGGTAACTCTTCGATGTTGCTAGCATGTTTCCCACAGACCAAATAATTAATGGATCTTGCATTAAATCTCAGAGAAGGGAGAGTGGGGACAGAGTCAGAGAATGATGAGCGGCTGGCCCATCAGATTGCACGGGTCACATCAGCAGCTGGGTCCATTGCTAGGTTACCCAAGGAGAAGAAGAGTTCCTGCCTCAGGTGACCGTTTGATGCAACAGCAAACGTTGTCAGATTCACTCTACAATTATTTCTCCTAGAACCGTTTCGTAATTCCGCCCCCTCCTCCAAGTTGCACTGCTTTCTCCTTCTTCGTTCTCCCCCCCCCCCCGCGCACTTCCGTCTTTCTATTTTTATGGGATGTCAAAAACGAAGGCGGTCAACCTCTTGACCCCTCTCCTTGGCAAAGGGGCACCACTGAAAGTGAACTCCAAAAGAGGGAGGGGGGCTTATCTTGCCCCTGGCGCGCGCGAGGAAAAGCACGCGCACGCGTGCGATATCAAAGTCGCTGTCAGTTTCAGGAGAGATGAATCATTTCCACGCAGCTCGCTCTCTGGGAGAAAGAGGAGCGGGAGGTTGACGGGGAGAGGGGCAGCAGCAGCGCCTGCCCGAGCCTGTTTGCAAAGGCGATTAACACACACGAGCCCCATGTGTCGTCTCTCCCTCGGCGCTCGGCGAAGAGGTGGAAGGGGGAGGGAGAGAGAGAGCGCTGCTCGCCCGCCTTCCGCAAGAGCCTTAACCACCACGGCACATGCCCGGGGCGCCCACAGCAAAAAAACAAAAACCCAAACCCTCCCGTCGAAAGACGCCGCGTCCCGCTTCTCGCCCTTCCTTTCCTCCCCAGCCTCGCGGCGAAAGGCAGACGTGCGAAATCAATGCAACGCGCTCCCGCGGGAAGGGGAGGCGGCCGCGGGGAGCCCGCGCACCGGGGGCGGCAGCAGGAGGCTCGCTCGCCTTCGCCTCGGGAGCCTGCCATAACCCCGTGACCCCCAGCCCTCCAGCCCTTCCTTTCGCCAGCCCCTTAATCCTCCCCGCGGTTCCCTCCTCTAATCCCAACATCCCCAAAATCCCTCGCTCTTTTAATCCCAAGGCATCCTCCCCCTGCTACTGCCGCGGTTGTTGCTGCTTCGGGAGGCGGCTAGGGATGGAGGTGGGGGGCTGGAAGGTGAGGGCGGGCGGCTCTTACCATCAGGGAGCTGCGGCGGCTGCTGCTGCTGGGGCATCATGGTCACTTTCTTGCGGGGCCCCCCGAGACGCGGGCGCCGCTCCTTTCGCCCTCCTTCTGCCCGTCGCCGCTCCAAGCCAGACGTGAGGCGATGCCCCCCTCTTGGCCCTTGCCCCTGCGCTGCCTGCTATCCGGCGGTCCCCATGGTGGCAGAGCGAGCGAGAGGGCAAGGGCTTGGAACGGGGTGCGTGGGAAGAGTCGCTGTGGCTACTACAACAACCACCGCCGCCGCCGCCGCCGGTTCTTCTTCTCCGCCGCCGCTGCTTGCAAATCCCTTCGAGTTTGGGCCAACATGACACTCACATCCGGGTGACACGGGCGCTCTCCATCCCTAGCAACCCGCCGCCGCCGCCGCCGCCGCGGCTGCACCCTCTTTCCGCCCCGGCTGCCGCCTCTCTCGAGCCCGCAGCCGCTGCCTGGCTGCCTCCCGCGCAGCCGTCGCCACGCGGGTTAACTCTCTCGCGCCTGCCGCCGCCGCCGCCGCCACCTGCTGCTCAGCGAGGAGGAGGAGGAGCAGCGAAGGAGAGAGGCAGGCTGAGCCGCGCAGTAAGCAGCCTAGAGGCGAGCTCCAGACCGGCGTCCACAAATAGCAAAGAGCGCGCCGCGGCCTTAACCCCTTCCTCCCTCCTCCTTCGCGCTCTTGAAGGTCTTGGAAGCGGGAGAGCGCAACTGCGTTGCGAGGGGGTTCAAGGCCGCCGGGAGACCGGGCCCGCCTCGGGCGTGCAAGCTGCGCTTCGTACTCCCAGAAGAGCTGCGTGCGTGCATGCGTGCGTCTGGGCGTCTGACCCACCTCTAGCTCCTCTAACTGGGCGTGAGCCTCGCGCTAAGGCGCCCGGGCGCGTATTTGCCACCAAGGGAACCTCCAGGGTCAGAGGCTTGCAGCGCCTGGGCTTTGCGCGCGGTTTTGCCCATATGCGAACTTCCGGTGGCATCTGGGCGGCGGATGCTGCTGCCCTGGTAAATAAGAGCAAGGGAATTATGGAGGGATGGCCTTGCGCGTGAGGGATGGGCACTTTTTACACAGAGGGGGAGAAAGCAGCAAAAACTACACTGAAGCTTCTCGTGTTGCACACGTGTTTGTGAAAGCTGGCAATGCGGGTGGAAGAGAAAGCATCTCTTCCTTGTCACCCAGGGGGAATTTTACACTTGCCTTAGGTCAGGACCAGCCACGTGTTGAAAACGCGACGGCCAGCAGGCTGTTGGTATTGGAAGAGGTGAAGTTGTGGGCAGGATGCCTTTTCCTCCTTCCCACTGCAATCCATATCTGAGAGTTAGGAGGGAAGGGTTTCCAGGTCAGATCGTGTGCATGCGCTGACAGACTCAAATGAGCCCACCATCACCATGCCTTTATTTTGTTTTTTAAAAGTAAAGCACTGTGGAGGAGGCTTGATGTGGCTCCTCATGACTGAAGTAAATGTACTGTGCATATCTTCTTTTGTTAGTAAACGAAGAGTCAATCAGCTTGACAGGGAACTTTGACACTCAGGGAGGGAGGAGAGTAGGTGGGTTTCTTCCTTACATAACTTGCAGTGCTCTCTCTTTCATCATTTCTTTTCCCATTTCTCCTCTTTCCTCTACTGCCCACTTTTGGCTGGAAAAGTTAGCCAGGGAGATTGGTGCTGGTGGCGGCAAAGATGCTCTGGTCAACGTTGAGTGTCCCTGTTTGCAAAATGACTGCTCCTCCACTATGGGGCAAGAGAGTTTTTCTGGCATAGCTTAGAATGGCTTGAGCGGAATGACATATGAGAGTCAGAAGATGGAGGCTTAGTTGCTTTCTCTCTCACTTAACTGACAGAGACTCTTTAGGCACTATGTGCACCCTCTTTGCAAGGCACATGGAAACACTTAACTAGCGCTCTCTCTGCTTCTTGTCACACTAGCGCCTAGGTGGCCAAGTGGCACTTTGCTTTCCTCTACCGTCTAACTACAACTTCAGCAGCCTAGTCTTGCCACTGAAAATGACAGGAGTAGTTTAGAAAGATTGTACTTGTGGATATTTCATCCATCACCTTCCATGATGTATGCTTTCAGATCTATATCCATGCCACCATTTACACCCACTTATTGATCCCCTATTCATTCCAAACCTCTTTAAGGAGCCAATACCGTACCAGCCACTAACCTGTTCTCTTTCCATGTGTAATAGAGGCAGCCAGTTTTATCTAGATAAATATACAACAACAATAACCTGACTTGGGTCCTCACTGCTCACATACTGAGGGAGCAACTTCTGCCAATCCCTCCCCCTTAATCTGCAGCCTCACCTATCATTTTCCACACAGTTTCCAACAGTCCCCCAACCCTGAGAAGCAGGTTTTTTGCAAGAGGGGATACAGGGGGCTGCAGAAAGAAGCAGGAAAGCCCAATTCCATGAACTTCTATTCAAAGAAAAGAAGTTAGGATCCAAGCCAATGTTTCTAAGTGTTCTCACACTGCTGACATTTTACTTTTGCAGCTCAGATAGCATATAGTTTAGTAAATACATCAAGTAATTTAATGCAAGTTATTTATCTTTGTTTTGACACTCTGGAGTTGTAATTTAAAAAAAAAATTTACATTCATACTTCAATATCAGAATATGTAATGCAATATCATAATTAGAACTGCATATGAAACACTTTAATTAAATTATCCAATGAAATAGACGCTAATGAATACAGTCATTCATCCTGCAGAATAGGTGATTTTCATCTGCTTTCTTTAGTAAACTAAGATATCCAATTATTCTGCCAAAATTGATTTGTTTTTAGTACATTAATGGAATACAGTGTTGACTGTCTTATTTGCTATTACATTACTTACATGCTCAATGTTAATACTTGCCTATGTTTAATAGCAAATGCTGTGAATAATGAGATTTTGGAGGGGGAAATAGCTTTTAATGGAATAAACGTAGTGTTCTTGTCTGCAATGTTATCCCTGTAACATCACATCATACCTTACTGAAATAATTCATTCACACTTTTATATTAGTGAAATGGCATGTGAAGAAGCTAGCCTGTTAATTGTTCACTGTCTCCCCACTAGTCTGAAAAGTAATGATTTAGGGATGTAAATCATAATTAGGGGAGCAATCTAAGCTGCTGGTGTGCAGCAACAGGACTTAAAGGAATAGGGCCACCAATGCTCACTCTGAATAGGGTAAAACGTGGGGAGGGAAATCTTGTATTTTTGTTGTGCCAGCTCCAGGGTGGCACAGAAGAGAGGCCCTGATTGGGCTAAATGCTGGTAGCCGCACCATCTTATAATTCAGCAGATCCATTTTGGGAGTATACAAGAAGTGTAGTCAGGAGCTCTGTGACAGCAAAGGTCCACCCCTGATGGAAGATCCAGCACAACCATGCAAAGCTGGACAGAGGGACATCTGCACCTCTACCAAACCCCCTCCAGTGTGGTAGATAAGTGTGAGATCACAAGCCTCATAATTAATCTGTGTAAGTCTAATCGATGCATGAAGGGGTTAATACTATAGAGTTAGCTGTCCTGCCAGGCTTAGCTCACCTTGGGCACTAGATAATCAATACTTTCTTCCCCTTCAGTCAACATGTGAAGAAGGCTGCTTGTTGCTCCAAGCTCAGAGCTTATGGCTCTCAAACCACTCAAGTTCCTATACCAATAATTTAGGAACTTTCACCACTTTGCAACTAAGCCAAGTTTTTCTGCCTGTGCAGTTTTTGGAAGCACATGAATCTCACCTTTGGAGAGTTTGTAAGTAAACACATTTTAAACTTAGCAAACGTGTGGTCTTCCCCTATGCCAGGGGAAGCCTTGGAACTCACTTTAAAGGGCATATGTTTGACAACCTGTATTTTTACTCTTTGCTGCATATTTTGTGATTTTAAATCTACTGGGGTTCTTTCACCAAATAGTACTTGCCCCAAACCTGGGTCTTGGCATCTAGGAAATTCTCCTATATATACATTGTTCTTGCATTGTTGGCATCTGTCTATCACAGGAGACAATGGAGTGCACCTTTAGGGGTGAAGTCAAAACTGTTGGAAGGCTAGACCGCCTTCTCTGGCTGTAGAGACCGATATGAGAGATACATGTTTTGTTGCAGCTGGGGCAGATGAAGGCATCCGGTTGTGCTTCTACAGATGCACCATGGCGTTTCTATATACAGAGAGCAATAATTCTACTTCTTTTTTCCACCAGCAATAAGACCATATGACCTGCTGAATCCGACCAAAGGTCCATCTAGTTCAGCATCCTGTTTTCACAATGGCCAACCAGATGCCTATAGTAAGGTCACAAGCAGAACTGGGAGTTTTGATTGCGCTGTATGTTCAGCGGAACACTTAATGCAGGGATGTACAAGCAACCCACAGTTAGCCCAAGAAAACATCCTATAATTTGCCCCCAAAGCAGTTGAGCTTTTGCAAGCGTTCCTTTTCAACACTCACAAAAGATTCTATGATACCTGCAAAGCTCACATTTATGCTGCCTTCTCCCCACTTCTCTTGCTCCCAATACTGAACAAATTACCGTTGGGGTGACAGGATAAGAAGGTGGCTGCAGTCCTTCTTAAGATCTCTGGCAGAGCATTCCACCCACCACCCTGCCATCTATGACAGACTACCAGAGTCCCAGGGCAGCAGCAACTCCTTAGATAAGAAATATTAATGATATACTGCTGTCAGCAGCAATATTTCTGCAAAATCCTTGACTTATGCATTCATATTTTCTTCTCTAACTTATGAAATGCACACCTACCTGAGACAGGTTCAAAATATGTCGAAAATTCTGCTTGATCATTGCTTGATACCAGGTGTGCAGAATGTACAGCTTTCTATATTCCTAAGCTCTCTGTCCTCCCCCAAAATCGCCTGGTTAAAATTGTTTCCACTTTAGAAATCTGATAGCTGGTACCATGGCTTAACTGAAGGGCAAATAATAAAGGCATCTGCCTATGTATATATGGGTAGGATATACTCAAACTTAAGTGTCTTTGCACTGTCACTATGTCACTAGATGTCATCTTGCTCGACCAGAGCTCCAACCCCACAGCCTAAAAACTGCAGTGGAACACTACTAGGCTGTACAGTTCAAGGCCTTGCATGCCCCCTAAGTAGACGTGGAGAGAACTAAAAAATACCCCTGGCTGAGACCCTGGGCATCCATTAGAAGAGACCTTATGCTGCCCAGAACATCTCTTTTGGTGTAATGTCACTTCATATGCACATATATGTTCAGAGATGCACATTAGCTACAATAATTGGAAACCCAACTTGAATACCAATATAGTCTGCCTTGATTAGCACCTTATATCTGTGAAAGTTCGTAAACAGATAATAGCTTTCCCATAATTTGTGGACAAGCATATGCCAGTATTTCTCAGCCAGGCCGTTTTCTCTGCTGGAACTCACCAGGAAGTTGTTACAGTAAGTCGTTGGGCGACTCAAGGCAGCCCTGAACAGATGCCGGTTTGACAACAGCTGCATTCACACCACCCGCACAGGTGCTAAAATCTACAACAAACTCTCCCTAGCTCAGGGGTTGGCAAGGTTTACCTCGCTTTACCTCACTCCCGCAGAGATCGCTCTGTGGGCCAGATTGCTTCTGTGCTTCCAGTGCTGCAGAAGCGAGTCCCCGCTCTGCGCTGCGCCACTTTAGTGCAGCGCGCAGGGACTTGCCAAGCAGGCAGCTCGGTTTGGGGGCAGCTCGTGGGCCGTTTAAATGACCCCGTGGGCCGCAGGTTGACAACCCCTGCCCTAGCTGGTCGCCCCTGGTTCTGGTGCAAGTCAAATAAATGTGCCCCCCTCCCTTGTTCTCTTACATTCTGGCAGATGGCTAGAGCAGCTTGGAAGGGCCCTCACACACACACGTGCAACGGTAGAGGCACACAGCTAGGAGTGTAGTGACTAGGAGCTAGGTGGAGTTACAGATCTAAAAAACAGGCCACATACTGGCCAGCTTCCATTTTGACTTTAAATGTTCGTTTTGGGCTTCTTGGAAGTATGTAAAGGCACAAAGTGGGCAGGTGGAGTGCCGACCCGCAATGGAGTCCACCTGAGAGGTGCTGGAACTGCACTCCGGCACACTCTGGCTGAAAAAAAGTACTTTAAACGAAGTTTAAACAAAGCTGATTTAAGCTTCCCTTGCTAAAATAATCTGTTTATAGTCCTGTTCCCCAAAATATAAACACTGATCCTGTACAAGTTGCCCTGAACTTTGAAGTTGACTAAGGGAATGGAAGCAAAAGTATTGATCAAACAATTACAACCTCCAGAACACAATAACAGGGAATCTACTTATGTGGAAGGAAATTCAAGCCTTGGGGCTGAATATTAGATATTGCACAGTAATTCATAACAACAATGTAGGAAAGAGCTGTGTTGGATTTCGTAAGCTAACAGAGAGTGCTCAATGACCTCTTCTCTATCACGAGAACATCTCTGATGTCCTGGAGTAGTGATAGATGAGATATTATAAAATGCTTGAAACTTATCCAGCGCAGTATCAAATTAACGTTTCTGAAATAACAAACAAATCATGGGCTATATGCCGACTTCCTACAAGTTGCCCTTGAACATAATGGAAACCCGTTGAGAACAACCACCTCTCAATATTCCAAGGCACTGAGCTGACAGATGAGCCAAATCATTACCATGAAATTATGGTTTGGAAGCAAGGGTGTAACATTATTTTCCAGAGACTAGGAAATTTACATCTCAATATAAGTTTCTAGTTTCCAGTAATTAAATAAGAATTATATATCCAAATGAATGGATGCTGGCAGGTACATCAACACAGTACAATAAGGTTTTTTATTATTCATGCAAAGTAAAACAGGCTCAAGTGGACCATATCTTGGGACCCTTCCAGTTTGCTATTGTATATTGGTTCTTTGAAAGTACCGTACCTTTCGGAACAGAGACCTAGCTATGAAGAGTGCTAGGCATTAATATCTTCAGTCATTTAATCTGCACACTGTAGTTCTTTGCCCTTAGGTCATTTATTCCCATCAATTAAATGCATGGTTCTCCAGCAATGATTCTTAGTCAACCTGGCAAGTATTGCTTGAAAAACCATTTCAACCTGAGAAAGGTTTGCATATTGGATAAGAGATCCAATGAAATTGCTGTTAAAATTGGCTAATAGCAAGAAAGATATGCTGGTGACAATTATTAGGGAGACACTGTTTGAGTTTACTGTCCCTTCGATAGATAGATAGATAGATAGATAGATAGAGATGATAGATAGATAGATAGATAGATGATAGAGATAGATAGATAGATAGATAGATAGATAGATAGATAGATAGATAGATGATAGATAGATATAGATAGATAAATAGATAGACAGATAGATAGATATTGTTAGAGGACGAATGCAAAATTATTTAATGTAGAATCATGGTGATTTATTTGAAAGGGTCTCTTCTATATTTCCCTCCTTAACTGAAAATGTACTTTGGCACTGGGGTCTACTTTCCAGGTAATGTAAAGCTCGCTTACAGCAATCCTGTGCATATTTACTCATAAGTAAGTCTCACTGTGTTCAATGGGGGTTACTCCTAAATGCACTGGGACTGCAGCCTTATGTAACAATTTGTCTTGGAATAACAACACTTTGTTTATGGATAGGAAAAGTTGAGGTGCAAACAGGGTCAATGAACACTTTACATGCCACCTTTTCTAGGTAGCTTAAAGCATTTGGCTATGGAGCTGAGTTGAGAGCGGGAGGAAGATTTTCAGAAGAAGCCATAAGAAACTAGAATAAGAAGTGATTAAGTGGAATATGGTTGATGAAAGCTTATGCCACAACAAATTTGTTAGGTAAAAGGTGGTGACACCCATGATGTGGAACAACCTCCCTTTATAAATCCAGTGCATTGTTCTCTCCTTGATGCTTTCAGCGAATGCTGAAAACCTTCCTGCCACACAAGCACCACCTGATTATTGATACTGATTGGTGCATTTGCTTGGTCGCTGTGGAAACTGAAAGCTATATTATAGTTTACTATTTTATTTTATTTATGTCTGTATTTATTTGTTTGTTAACTACTCATTGTATGCTGAAATATTTTGTACATCATTCTCAAGTACAGTGGTACATTGGGTTACAGACGCTTCAGGTTACAGACTCTGCTAACCCAGAAATAGTACCTCGGGTTAAGAACTTTGCTTCAGGATGAGAACAGAAATCGCACAGCGGCGGCATGGCAGCAGCAGGAGGCCCCATTAGCTAAAGTGTTGCTTCAGGTTAAGAACAGTTTCAGGTTCAGAACGGACCTCCAGAACGAATTAAGTTCTTAACCTGAGGTACCACTGTATATTAAACAAAACTAAAACTTGCTTTTCTGCAACAAACTAACATGGCTACTACCCCTCTGGAAATTAGGAAGGAGGGAGTTAATATTTCACCTAGACTCCATGTACTTCCCTCCCTAGCTAGATATGGACACCTAGAGTCCATATACTTCCCTCTCTAGCTTCCTTTCTTGAGTCTTGAGAGGGAAATCATGGGTGGCACTTCTATGTCAGAGAAACCAGCAGCTTTCTCAGCTGGAGCCATATAAATTCTACATTTGCCTTGACTGTTAAAGCACTGCTTTTTCACCATCATAATAGGGTGCTTAACATCATAGCATGTATAACAGCAGGAGAATGAAGTGGGTGTAGTGAGAGTGAGTGACAAGTGGAAGCGGGTGACGGGTGAAATGAGAAGAGCAGATAGGAAAGTCAAGAAGGCAACCGGGTAAGAAGGCTAGTAGTTAAGACACCAGTTCAAAGGGGGTGTCAGGTATGCTGGGAAAGTCTATTAGGTAGAAACAATTATTCGTTGTTCCTTACTGAATGACAGCACAGCTTCTAGCTGTGTTCCTAAAATACTGTAGCTGGCTGACATGGCATGCAGTAGTGGCTGGCGGGGGTGCAGGGTTGAGCAGCAGCGCACACCTTGCCTCCCACCACCAGTGTCACTGCAGCTTCCTGGGAGGAAAAGGCAGTGGTTAGGTCAGTGCAATATGTATGGACTGGCAGAGTCAAGGCAGAATGCTGGTGCATTTGCAGGGTGCGGGCCTCCCTGCCGCCCCACCCCTCTGTCTCCCAGCAAACCTCAGTGCTGAGCCACTAGACACCTAGCTGCTCTGGATTAAGAGAAGGGCTGAACTAGAGGAGCGGGCAGAGCACATGCTTTCATGGGAAAGGTTCCAGGTTTAGTCCCCGGCATCTGCAGGCAGGGGTGGGAAAGGCTGTGTCTGAAACCCTGGGGAGCCACTGTCAGGCTGTGTAAATAATACTGATCTAGATGAACCAGTGGTCCAACTCAGTGTAGGGCAGCTTCTTGCATTCCTTACACAGAGACTCCTGAACAGCATGCAACCACTTTTTCTGGTTATTTTAGCTCACTGAATGAACATCTGTTCAGTTGTTTCTGCACCGAGCTCACCTTGTTACCTCTTAAGATTTCATTCCAATTTTCCCAATGGTCCAACATTTCTCTCTGGTTTTCTGATTGTTGAAGACAAGCACTCATTTTAAAAATACAATGTGTTGTTTGGGTGAAGCTGAGGCAGAGAAAGTACAGGACTTAAGAGTTCTGCTCACCTAAAAACTCAGCAAAATAGCCCCTGTACGTTCCTCAGCGTACCTGGCCATTTCAGAGAACAGGCTATTGCAACTGATTCTAGAATATACATGTGTAGTTGGGCTTGTTTAACAAGTTCAAAGAAATCAAAGAGCAAAAAGTGAAGTGTATTTCAATGTATTTGTAAGGAGCTTGATATCTCTTTTATATATGCCTTAAGAATTCATACAAGGAGGAGGAGAAGGAAATGTTGCACTACCCTAAAACAATCAGGAAGGTTTGGAGACCTACAACACTCCAGCCCTCTGACAACAGGAAGGCATTCAGTGATGATAAAAGGTAAAGGTAAAGGTACCCCCTGACCATTAGGTCCAGTCGCGGACGACTCTGGGGTTGTGGCGCTCATCTTGCTCTACAGGCCGAGGAGCTGGCGTTTGTCCGCAGACAGCTTCCGGGTCATGTGGCCAGCATGACTAAGCAGCTTCTGGCGAACCAGAGCAGCGCACAGAAAAGCCACCAGAGTGGTACCTATTTATCTACTTGCACTTGACCTGCTTTTGAACTGCTAGGTGGGCAGGAGCTGGGTCGTCGGGATTCTGGCAAGCCCTAGGCTCAGTGGTTTAGACCACAGCGCCACCTGCGTCCCCTCTCTGATGATACCTCCCAAGGTGATTAAGGTTGGTATTTTCTGCTAACAATCCGAAGTGCCAAAGGAAAAGTTCAGAGTGAAATGTAAAAAGCACAGGCAACAGCAGCTGTTGATGTAAATTGTAAAACTTCTGATTTGCACATTAGGGCAATGCCTTTTAGGCAAAGCAAAATGTCACAAAATAGTGTGGGCAGGGGGAAGGGAGGGTGTTGAGGAAGGGGGAAGGGTTTGACTGGCAAAAGTAACACCTGGGAGAAAAGAATAAGAGCTCGAACACTTTTCCAGGAAGCCTTTGGATCACCCTTCTAGTCCCTGTAGCTTATTGAAACTAAACCAAAGTGCATGTCATTGAAATAATCATGTATTTCCCTGCTTAGCCATGCCTACATATCCCACCTTTGCAAAGCTCTTTGGGATAGGGATCAGTCACACCTGTTCTTTTTAAAAGCATCACATACATAAATGGCTAAATGGGGACCCTCCAAGACATCCTTTTTAATGAGCATTCATGATGATTCATGCTCATGCTGGTATCGGGGTGGTTATACGCAATCCCATTTTCAATACTGTTTTCATCTGCAAAAGTTCCAGGGCAGACATACTGCTTCATTTCTACTCAGTGCATGCCCTATAACTTCTTGCTGAAACCCTGTAACTTCGTATACCACAAAATGTTTAATGGGGGTTGAGTTGCCCCATGTTTATTGGGCTATAGTGCAAAGAGGGCCCAGTCAGCAGTAGTGTGCTGACAGTGGGGAAGCATCAGAAAACAACTAATAAAGTGTGGAATGATGTATGGATGATCCATTATCGCCCTATTATTGCATCAGTGGAATGCTGAAGAATCCGCCAACCAAAAAGTCTGGAGCAGCTCATAGCCAAAGTCCACAAAGTTGAAAAGACCACATGTTCTTCTCCTACCTAAGCCATGCCTACATCCCCCACTTTATCTATTGTATCCCTATATCTAATTTAAGTTGGAAAGCCTTTTGACCAGTTACAGCTGCTCTTTGTAGAGCACCATGGACATAGATGGTGATGGTAGATGTATAGATATATAGTGATATAAAAGCTATGGATGTCTCTGTAAGGAAGGCTCCAGTATTTGACAACAACCCCAAAACGGACATTAATAAGAAGAACAGTGGAAGCTCCAGGTCTCCATCTCTCCTACCTCACCATCTCCACCCCTTCCCATCTCCTTGAAGAAGTCCTTTCTCCCTTCTGCACTCCTTTAAAATACATTTATCTATCTGCCTTTGAACCACTAATTGAAGCTAGTTTTGCTACAGCACATTCAGGCTTCAGCTTTAAGTGCAATGCACATTTCTGTACTGGAAAGCCACTCCCTGGATGCTTCTTAAGCAACATTCCACTCCAATCTTATAAAATGTCATCAGTGACGCTTGTAAATTGGGTTCTGAAAGCAAGATAACTGGTGGAGGATATAAACTCATTGGCATACTAGGCTGTATTTGGCTGGCTTCAATAGCAGTACAGAGAAGGAAGAAGTAGGCTGGAAGATTGTCCACTCATGTATTGCCAGCCATGGCCACCTGCTAGTGCCAGCAGCAATGCTCTGCTATGCTTATCCCCCCCAATAGTGCCATCCATGGCTGATTCTGATTAGGGCTGTCTTGTGTAGATATTGGCTATGCTTGCTTTCAGTTCAGCATCAATGCAAATGAACAGCAGACCATTCTCCTCCCTGTCTCAGAAGAGTGGCAGTCTTTCAGGGCCTGAAGAAGTGTCTGAGACAACAAATGTGATTATGTATTTTTGTGATGCATAGCAGCCGAGGTTTTTTTTAATATATAAAATCAGTCCCAATGGCTGTGCAGCTGGTTTGTCAACATGTGCGTCAAAGGGGTGGCAAAAGACAGGGGTGTTTTGTTTCTCCCCTTCTCTCATTTTATCTTTTGGGGATTCTAGCCTAAAACTACTGGTGTTGCTGGAGGTGCACTCTCGTTTCCAAGATCTCTCCCTCCTTGCATCATTGCTCAGACTATTGTTTTCTTTCCTAAGCATCAAAATCCCCCTCTCTTTGTTTGTGCCAGTAGCACCAGTGGTGCCCAAGTTCCACTATTGAAAGGAGCCAGCAGTGATGTGATGGCTTAAAGGCAAAGGCTGACTCAGAAGCACTGAAGCTAATCATTTGTGCTTCCTCCACACAGAAAAGCAGCTCGCTATTATGGAGCGCGGTGCACGCCTGTGTAGTACTTCTTGCAGCAGAGCCATAACAGATAAAGGAGAATAAATATGAAACCATGAGGCCAGGGGACAAGACAAAGGGGACATTGCATGAGAAAGGAAGATGCAAGTTAAAGGAGTGAAAGAAATTGGGAGCTATGTAAATCAAAAAGGAGAGGGGAGAGCTCCAAGGATGAGCTAAGGATGGCCTACTACAGGATTTCGAGGTTATAAGAGGCCGTGCAAATTTGCTCACATATAATGTTTATACAAAATCTCTGCTGCAGAGGTTGAATTCACGGCTTGAACTTTGGACCCCATTTACGCAATTCTGTCTGGCTGTTTGTGCACCAATCAAAGCGTAAGCAATAAGAACAAAAACATTATTTAATAAGAACACCACATCCAGAGATCTCAAAATAGTGTGAGGTAAAACTGAACGGGGAGCACTATAGCATATTATTCCCTCCTTACGGCCCTTGAATCGGTCTGTTGTAGACATATACTGTAAAGTGGATCTGAATGGGCAGATTTAACCTTGAAAGGCATGTTTGTGGGTGAAGAGGGAATTGTAGTCCATTTTAGGGAACAGAAGTGTGTTAGAATGCACTTGGCAAGATAATGTTTGCGACACACATTGATTTATGGAACATCACTTCTTGATGCTTGGGCATGTCCGCTTAAAGGCAAGAGGGAACAAAAGGCATGTGACATGGACCACATCATGTCTGGCCAATCCTGGGGACAAGTGGGCATTTAAAAACTGAGTGCTCTTGAAACCTGTTCTAATTGTCAGCATAGCAAATGTTTTTTTCATTTAGAAATGCACTTCTACAAACCTGGGAATTCCCCCAAACCTGCTGATACCTCCCTCTCACGCATAGATCTTCCCATTTTCACTACATAGCAGTCCAGGCTCAAATATTTGAGTTTGCCCTATCTAGCCATTCATCCTCAGTACTGCCCCCTCCTCAAATACGCAATTGTTCCATGCATATCTATTTACACATGCACTCTTGGAATTAGGTAGAAAATCTGTGTGTACCTTATTTCACAAAACAGAACAAAACAACCTGCTGTACTAAATTAAAAATTATCCACTCCTATGTTGTCTTGGCTTTTGGACAGTGTGTTTATACAAATAGGTTTGCATATTTGTAACTTTTTTAAAAAAAAAATCACTAATTGATTTAAACATTTTTACTTTATTTATTTATTTTCTATCCTACCTGTTTCAAAGCAGCTATCAAACAGTAATAAAAACAGAATAAAATATTCTCCTAGAAAAACGCATTATATATTCAAGTTAATATGCCAACAGTCTCCATATAACAATTTACAGAATGAATCAAAGGCCTTTTGGAAAAGCCAGATTTCTTCCAACCACCTGCAGCAGTACAGAGATGAGGCTTGATGGACTTTGCTCAGCAAGACATTCCATAGGAGAGGTGCTACAACAGAAAAGGCCCTACCCACTGCTGGCACCAGCTGAGGGATTTTGAATAGACCCAGATGACAATCAGAGAGTATGGGGAAGAATAGACAGGAATAGGTGTTTCCTAGGGTACCCAGGTCCCAACTGAGCCTGGACATTAATTGCCAGTGTAAATCATCATAATAATAAATAATAATAATTTTTTATTTATACCCCACCCTTCCCGGTTCAGAAAACTGGACTCAGGGCGGCTAACAACAAATTTACAACACTTAATTGTAAAATCAGCACAAAATAAAAACATGAATAACAATAAAATTCAAAGTTCAGAAATCAACGTGGGGAAAATCCATCTAATAAGCATTAGATAGCCACCAGGGCTAGCTGGCTGAATTAGTCCTACTTGGGCCAGTGAGGAGGCCAGGGGAGAATTAGCTGTGAGTTCTCAGAGCGGGTAATCTTCATAAAAGGTGAGGGGGAGGGAAGAGAATGGGAATAAAATATTAGGCTGAATTCAAATTAAAGGCCAGGCGGAATAGCTCTGTCTTACAGTCCTGAGGGAAGAAGGTTAAATCCTGAAGAGCCCTAGTCTCATGGGACAGAGCATTCCACCAGGTCGGAGCCATCACTGAAAAGGCCCTGGCCCTGGTGGAGGATAGTCTGACTTCCTTAGGGCCCTGGACCTCTAAACTATGGTTATTCATGGACCTTAAGGTGCTCTGCGGGGCATACCAGGAGAGGCGGTCCCGTAAATACGAGGACCCATAAATATAGAACTGAATTGCCTGGCTGTCATCAGCATTCTGGCTGCAAGCATTTTGCACTAATTAAAACATGCACATGCCATATCATTTTACCAAACATCAAACTAAATACAAGCTGAAGTTACCGCAATGGTTTAGAGAGGCCATAAGGAAGCTGATGGCAAACACGCCCGCTCTAACTAATTCTTATCATCGCTTGCAGTAACACCATATAAAAGCTACCTGGATAACGGTATCTCTTTGATCATTCCAAAGGTTCTCTTCTGCATCTATATTTTATACCCCAGTGCAACATCATCCATAAAGTCCCCTGCCACTTCCAAGTGATCTAAAACAAAGCTTGATCTCAAAAATGTCAAACACAGTGAAAAACAGAGAGCCGGTTACAGCTATCTCTGTAGTCCCCACCCTCAAAGGCTCTGCGGTTTTCTTTCAACTCTGTTAATTACAGCTGACTTGGAGGAACCAGCTACCGTTACCGCTGCTGCTGTTCCCAACCTGGTTGCTGGCACGTGTTCCCTCAGAAGAATATGTCTCAGAGAATAAGTTTCCGCATAAGCTGCCAGTGTCCCAGTTTACCTTTATGAGTACAATGTAATTAGCACATGTTGTGACAGGGATTGGAAGGTGCAGGAAACTTGTGATTTTTCTTGCTATTGCAGTCAGGATTCTCCAAGAAGAGAGGCTCAAGCCTGACTCCAATGAAGTCTACGAGCTGGTTAGATGACACCACAAAAATGTGCATGCATTCTTTCGAAAGGAGACTTACCTAGTGTGGGAGTTTGGCAACACAGGAGTGTTCCTCAGGGACATCTGGTGCCCATTGAGGACTGTTAAGGCAGGAAGACCAACAGTAGGTGGAGCAAGAGTAAATGAATTGCAGGAGCCAATTCTATATTTCTCTCCTTCTCCCCATCTGAGTGGTACAAGGGCAACACAAGAGACTGAGGAGGAAGAAGAAGAGTGTCTCCTCCAGACTAGTTTTAAGTAAGAAGGTAGGCCCAGTGGGACTAGCTGAGGGCAGAATGAGGTTGGTGGGGCAAGGACACATTCTCCTTAATGAACCAGCCTCCACTGTGAGCTGTTACTAGGAGTGAAAACAACATTTAGAGACTTTGGAACGCAGAAACAAAGGAAAGCATCAAACCATGAATTCTAGCAGGCTGGAGGCCACCAAAATTGTATAATTTGGCATCTCAGTGATTGGTATTATTAATTGTATTATAATTTGGAGTGTTATAATGAGGCTGTTATTGGATTGGATTGTGGTAATTGGAAACTAATAAAAATTATTATATAAAAAAAGAAAACAACATTTAGAAAGGATTAGTCCACAGATCCACCACAGAGAAAGAAATCTCTCCCCTGCCTGCGCCTGACCTGTCTTATCTACCCGCATTCTGATGCTCTAAGGTATTTTCCCCAGCCAAGCTCCAAAACCTGAAATGGATCCTGCAGCACTGGATAAGATGAGCATGTAAAATTAAAGGAAAAGCAAGACAGAATGGTTAAAAATAATGTGGGGAAGGAGGTGGGAGTTGCCTCACTGCTGTTTGCCTTCTGCCATCTTTCCCAGGGAATTGAAATGTGTTGGGGAGGGGGGCATTATTGGGGGTTTTTTTTTGTTTTTTTTTATATTGTGGTTTTATGTTGTAACCTCCCTGAGACCTGCTGGTATAGGGCAATATACAAAGAAAGGGTGAGATGATGGAAATGCTTTGGAAATAAATTAAAAAATTGTCCAGCAGCACCTTAGAGACCAACTAGGTTTGTTCTGGGTATAAGCTTTCGTGTGCATGCTGAGTATAAGGTTTCGTGTGGTATCTGAAGAAGTGTGCATGCACACAAAAGCTTATACCCAGAACAAACCTAGTTGGTCTCTAGGGTGCAACTGGACAATTTTTTAATTTTTTTATTTATTTTGACTGTGTCAGACCTACCTGAATCTAGTGCTTTGGAAAGTTAGTGAACAGGCAGTTAAAAACAAGTAAATCCTTCAGCATGTATGGAAAATGGTGCTGGGCTTGAGAAAGGAAAAGAATGCTGCTAGTCATTAGGTAAGCATGATAGTCACACAACTACATGTTTCATGCAGCACTCATAATACAATCCTTTGCATTTTCTAGTTATGGGCTGAAGTGCAATTTCCCAGCAACTTGATTGAGCAGTGTGATTTCCGCAGAATGGAAGTGCTTGCTAGAGGGGTATTGTGGGGAAATGAACAAGAAACAGCTGCCCAAGCCCTGTGCAGAATTCGTGTTGTCTTGAAGGGCGCTTGGACTCTTATGCCCATTAGCAATGCCCAGCTGCAAATTGAAGTCTCCTCCAAACTAGGAATGGGAGTATTGTCAATTTTGGTTTCTTTCCATTCTAATTTTTTCAATTTTAAGTTCAGTTTTCCACATTTCCACATCAGTTTCTGAGTTTCTTTTAGAAGTGCCCCTTAGGGAAAATTTCTCCAAGTATACATATTTTGTATGCAACTTTGCCTAAAATACTTATTTTTGCAAACTACATTTCCCTAATATTTATCCCCCCCAATATAATACATTTCTCTGTGTTATTTTCACTAATGTGTGCATTTTTATGCACTCTTTATCCTAGTAGATGCATTTTTGTACATATTACTTGGCTGCAGAACTGCATTGCAAAATTCAGATTTCAAAACATAGCTGTGTTTCAGTCTATGTGTTGTTCTGGAAGGTATGGATTGGGTAAGTCTGCCTTTAAATGTGAGCAGAACTGAATTCCACCCAATTCCTACTCCAGACTGTATTTTGCAAGAACAATTGAGTTACATACTGAAAGTTTCAGTTTGCCCTGGATTAAAGCAGTCACCCCTAGCTCAACACATCCACTTAAAAACATTAACAGGCTTTGGGAGGGCAGGGTTAGGAATGAGACAGCGAAACACATTGAAAAGTGTGGAATGAACGAAAGATTAACAACAAGGCATATAAACACCTTGCAAGCAAATCAGGATAAATACTTTATCATATAAGCACCCCACAAAGAAATTAGAACACATTCCCAATAAAGACTGGATATCATCTAACTTCTGCATAAGCTTTCTGCAAGCAAATCAGGATGGATCTCAATAAATAGGTCATCCGAGGAAGCGGCATGATTTTGTTCATTGGTTTGAGAAAGCAAAGCCTGTGTAGCATTCGTGTTCACCTTGCCACGAGATGCTGGGTAATGAGGCAGAAGAGAAGCACCCTCCTTCGCTAAGACCAATGAAAATGTCAAGGCCAAAAGGGCAGGAAAGATGGCTGAACTGCCATACCCAGGAAAGGGATATGAGTAGGTGAGTGGGAGAATAATGAGCCCGGTTTCTGGACTCTTAACGCTGGGATTCTAGAGCAACACCTCCCACACTACCACCTCCAACTTCAGTTTATTATTTTCTAACAAAATAACTGCAGTTGTTCGTTGATTTTCTGTCTCTGCCATCTGGGAATGAAACTGCACTTAATTCTGCCAGTTGAAGGTTAAGTGCAACTAAGATCACCTCCTGTATTCCAGTTGCTGGGAAATTATATGCTCTTTGCTGAAGGTATGGATCAAATATACCGGACTACTTTACAGGCACTCTTGTCTGTTCCTTTCATACAAAATTATGATATTTGGGAGATGCGGTGATTTTAGTGCACCACTGCTGCTAATGTAACAGATGGCAAACGGCTGCATAATGGGGGGGGGGGGGGAGAGAAGCATAAGAGATTCTGGTTTTGCTGTGTCAGTATATGAGCTTTTAAGAGGTCAATTTTAAAATTACTGTGTGTGTGGTATTTTTTTGATAAATGTGCATAGTTGAACTATGGGCCGATCCACACTTGCCAGCAAAATCATGACTTTCATTGTTCAGTGTGTCCATACTTGTGTGCTTTCTCTTTTTGCCCTCTCCAGAAAATCCATGTTTCTTATTCGAATTTTTCTAAGTGTATCTGCCTTGTTCTGACCTCTGTGCTTGTCAGGCCTTAGAGCAGCAGAAAACTCTAGGCTTCCAGGATTTGTTGCTCCTCCCTCCCCCCTGTTAAGAGGAGTTCCTAAGAGTGTTTTGGGCTTCTAAACTCATTGCTCCTTCCTTCCCTCTTGCTTCTCTGAAGGAGATGCTGGGTCATTTTGTGTTTTTTAGAGGACAGGTTTTGCAATTATGCAGAGATGTGGCACAATCAGAACAGAGGTATGAGGTTTTTGTTTTGTTTTTTGCATAGCAGGGTCATTTGGAAAATGTGGAGTGAAATCTTGTGTCCAAGCAAGGCAGTAACTGGAAGTGAGCAGTTCAACAGAGAAACTGAAATGAAAACTTGACCATTAGGAGGCGAGTGTGGAAAAAAATTGAGAAGGTGAGAGTTAGTTTGGAGTACTGGGATGTATGGACCAATGGTAAAAGGCAATCCAATTTGGTATAAGGCAAGTTTGCAAATACAGTGGTACCTTGGGTTACATACGCTTCAGGTTACAGACTCCGCTAACCCAGAAATATTACCTCGGGTTAAGAACTTTGCTTCAGGTTGAGAACAGAAATCACCCCATTAGCTAAAGTGGTGCTTCAGGTTAAGAACAGTTTCAGGTTAAGAACGGACCTCCGGAACGAATTAAGTTCTTAACCCGAGGTACCCCTATATAGAGAGAGTCTACTTTTATCTATGGATTGCTATGATGACTCTACCCAAGAAAAAGAGGATGTGTCCTGGAAAAAGAGGGCACATGGCAAACCCAATATATATACCTTCTAATAGGGTATATTGTATTTCTATTTAAATTATAGCATTTATTTCTAAGTAGCCACCCTTGTTCATGTTCTTCTGAATTATCCCACATGTCTCTGTTTTCCTGAACATGCTCTAGAGACCATTTTGGTGCCCACCAAAGGAATGGTAAGAATATTCAGGCCTTTCAAGGCACTCTACCCTTTTGATATAAAGCACACAAGCAATAGGGAGTGTGTGCTTAATACTTTTTTCTTTATATTGTTACAAATGCCCGGTGCATGTCCCTCTCTCTGCCAAGCAGTGGCCAGAGCTCATGGGGCCACAGGCACACACAGAGGGTTTGTGTCCCTTTGGAGAATGGAAGAAACGGCGGAGGCTGTCGTGCTTTAAGAAATAGGGTTTAATTGCCTATTTACACCTTCAGTCTGCATGGAGGGAGTCCAGATCTTACAGCATGGCCCACAGCATTGCAGGTAACCTTCCCTCTCTCCCACAAAGATAGATCTCAGCCTTACTTCCTCCTCCTTCTTCCACGGAATCCTTGCTTCAAAATTCCTTTTTCCTGCCCCCTTAAACACACAGGCAAGGATGTGGGTGGCGCTATCGTCTAAATCACTGAGCCTTGGGCTTGCCGATCAGAAGGTTAGCAGTTCAAATCCCCTGTGATGGGCTGAGCTCCCGTTGCTCGGTCCCTGCTCCTGCCAACCTAGCAGTTCGAAAGCACAAAGTGCAAGTAGATAAATAGGTACCACTCTGGCGGGAAGGTAAACAGCATTTCGGTGCACTGCTCTGGTTTGCCAGAAGTGGCTTAGTCATGCTGGCTACATGACCCAGAAGCTGTATGCCGGCTCCTTTGGCCAATAAAGTGAGATGAGCACTGCAACCCCAGAGTCGTCCGCGACTGGACCTAATGGTTGGGGGTCCTTTTACCTTTAACTGACCAATTGCATCACAGATAACTCAGTTCTGTCCCCCCAACATAAATCATGCCCTCCTAAAATAAATCCTGGCCACGCCCATGCTAGCAATACAGACAAGATTCCTACAGAGCCAAAAACCCAGTTCCTTGTTTCTCTTCCTGTGCATCTCAACCAACCTACTTTCTCCCCACACCCTAGCTTGAAGGAGGATGACCTCCCCACTTCTCTGTAACGCTTCCCTGTTCGGAACATCCCCCAAATGCTCCTGAATCATCACTATTTAATTCCCATGGCAACATATCAATTGTAGTTTGCCTAACAAAAGGATGCATCTGGCCACCTTAGAGCAGTCCTTCTGGTCCATTAACCCACAATCTTGCAACAATACTATGTGGTAAATATGTTTTTCACCCTAATGTACATTTTCACCAATTATGTAACTAGGCAGAGGCTGCTGCTAATTCTTGTTTGTTTATCCTGTGTTGCTTCCCTTCAATACACCTCCTGTTACTCCCTTATCCATATAGTAAATGTTGCTGTGTGTGTTTGGGCTGCAGCTAGTCAATCTAACCATATCCATCGTGAGGGAAAACATTATGTTAAAACAGTAAGGTTTTAAAAAAATTAAAAAACCAAACAAAACACTCAAACTGTTATGATCAATATACACTAACACACCTGCTTCAGAAGCCTGGGTGGGACAGGCTATTTCAGAGTAAATGAATCCAACACAGAGCAGATGGTGAAGAGTTGCCAGCAATATGGAACAGTACTAGTGGGTGGTGCAATGTTACAAGAGTGTCCTTGTTTTCCCCTCTATGAAATGTTGGAAGGTTTGCACAGATTATTGTTGTTCCTTAAAGGATCAGGAATCAAATTTAGTTAAAAGGATCCGCGAAGATAGAGACAAGTGACAATCTAGCACATGGAAACCATGGAAACCAGCTTTTTTTTGTGTGTGTGTGTGTGTGTGTACGCACGGTGGGGTAGCTGTGTTTAAGTTTAGCTGAAGCACATCAAAGCGTGCATCAAGCTAACCAAAAGAAATTGAGATGAAAAAGCACTCCAATCAGCAATATAGAAAGCAATGGTTGCAGCAACAGCTCTTACTCAAACAGATTGCAACAGCAGCTGCTCTAAGAACTAACCGGAGACTATTTGGGCCATATCAAAAGCCAAGAGCAACTACATGACAGGAGGTCCCTTTATCTGTTTGGGAAGATATTAATTTCAGCATTCTACTATAGGGCAAAGAACAATAACCACAACCTTTAGCAAAGCAATAGTAATGATTGCTGGTATTGCTTGCAAAATGCCTTGGTATACAGCTTGATTTTAGGGGAGCGATCAATGTTGTGACACTAAGAGCCATGTGATTCTTGGCCAATATGCACATTCAAAAGAGGGTCTTGTGCACCCAATCACAGAATTACCGCATTAAACAAACAAATAATAATAATGGCTGCTAAGTTACCTACCTGTTCCATCTGCACCCTGGTAAATCACTAATGGCATTTGTGTTTGAACAGATTTTTACAACCTTCTGATTTCTAAAGCTATAGGTGATCCTCAAGCAATTGGGTGTAATATCCCCATTTTAACACGTTGAGGCTCTTCTAGGAAAACTAGCAGCAGATCATAATTCCAGAATAGCCACTGGCTGCATTCTGGCATAATGCTAAACCATGGATTGGTGTTTCAAAAATGAGCCAGCCATCCATGGGGTCAAACATTCCCCTTTCCCTCTCTTCCTCCAATTTGGCTGTGAGGAGGAGAATAGATGCTTCCAGTTCAATTTTAGATTAAAAGCAGTTAAGGATGCCATCCAAAACCTAAATAGTAATGTCAACTATGGTTATTAAAAGGAGGCAGGTTCATAAGCTATGGTTTGAAGTTGGCTTGTTTCCACTGACCATGGTTTAAGCACAGTTCATCTGAGTTCAGAAAATATGGCAAGTGGTCACTATAAAACAGAAACAAAAGCTTCTCAACTCCTCCCTGATGGGAAGCCCATAATCACATATACTGTAATATGAATGATCAGGGCTCTAGATTATGGAAAAGCATTTACAGTACAACTTTATGTACTAAGACCCTACAAACATTCATGCTATAAATGAGCAGAAAGAGTCAAGAGTGGGAGCAGTAGGTGTGGTCCTCAGCCCACCTCCATGTGTTCACTGAACATCTGAAAAAGATTCATCTTTCTGATAAATTCCAATTACAAAAAAGCATTTTATTACATACATCCCTTAGACTGCTATCTGATTAAGCATTTTATAAATCTTTCTAAATAAAATAAATAAACTTTGGATCTCCAAGGTTTTCCATTGTCTCATTCAGTTCTAGCTTGCGAAGCAGTGATTAGTTCCTGGTTACAAATGACAATGAATTATTTCTCACTGCATACTGAAATGCATTGCAAGAGGAATCGCAGTGCAATTACAGTCCAGCACTTATTAAGACGATCTTTTATCCATGACAAATTGCTAATGGTGTTGAATCAGTGAGCGATCAGTATAAAGAAATTCAGGGCTGAGACCAATCACCACACACAGAGATATGCTTGAAAATGGGGGGTGGGGAGGATGAACTGAAAAGTTACTCATAGAGACAGAGCAATTAATGTGCTGGAAGGGAATAAAATCACAGAGCTATTTCTTCCTACCCTCTAGAGGCAAAAAGAAAAATAGAGCTCTTCTATCTCAAATTAAAAATTGCTTTTGCTATGGGAAAAAGGGAGGGTGGGCGCTGGGCATTCTTTTTTGTCCCCAAGGTGTTTTCCAGAAAATGGCAGGTGAGTATTTGCCATTTGACCCTACACCGCTATGGACTGCTGGCACACCTCAACTCTGGTACTCTGCAAAACATGTGGTAAATTTTATTAACGCAGCTAAACTGTGAGAACAAAGCATGGAGGAGTGTGGGGAGGGCCTCATTAGCATCTTGATGTAATCCCTAGCTCTGTTGTCGGTATGAGGTGCTGAATATATTATAGGAGGAATCGATTATATAATAGCTACAAGTTCTTCTCACTTACACCCACACAGTTCCAGTGACGTCAGCATCTCTGAGTGGAAAGCTAAGCCTTCCTTATTCACAATATGCACTGAAATACATCTATCTAGTTAGCTATCTGAGCTTTACTTTCTACCTAGCTGCATGTGTGCGAGTAATGTGAAATATGTGAAGGACCGGACAGAGGTTTCAGATTGTTTATGTTCTACTGTTCCACCCGCCGCCAAAAATGGTCACAGGGTGGTCTACAAAAAAATAAGACCATATAAAACATGATAAGAAGAACATAAAAATAATTTGTAGACATTCTGTAAGAACATAATTAGCAACATTACTCAGCCTCTGAAAGCCTGACCAAAAAAAGATGAGTCCTCTCCTGGTGTCTGAAAAAAATATAAAGTGGTGCTAAGGGGCACCTGTGTGGGGAGGACCCCGCCCCCTCACACACACACACTGATCTTCAAACATGGGCTGGTGGATACAGAAGGGGTCTTTGGTTTTGGCTTCAGTCTTTTTCAAAGGAACTCTGGGAGCTAAGATGACATCATCTCCTGTGGCATTTTGCCTGTTGTGGCTCTTCCTGCGCAGGCAGCCCCCCATTTATGCATGTTCAAGATGTGCACAGCCGTGCATACGCACATCACGCCAAACCCAGGAGTGACCTGGAGGGAAGGACAGAGTTCTAATTCCCCCACTGCTGATGCTACTGGAGAGCATGGTGTAGCATTGAGTGCTGTCCGATGCTACAATTGTGGACAGACTGGGCATCTACAGCGAAACTGTAAGAAGCCGCGCCAGTCAAGAGGAGCAAAGAGCAGCTCTACGAAGCCTGAGGCGTCAGGCAAAAGCCGTACCAAGTGCCAGGTGAAACCTGCAAAGGCTATGATGGCGAAAGGAACCACGCCAGATGTTGGGAACTCGTTCATAATTGACACGGGCGCCACGGTTCATATGTGCCCGCACAGAGAACTATTTTCGACGTTGAGGAAGCAAAGCTTCACTGTGAAACAAGCCAACGGTCAGGAGTTGGAAGCGACTGGAATTGGGACTGTGTATCTTGAGAGTCTGAACCTGACTATAAGCAATGTTTACCTGGTTCCAGAACTGAGATTTAATCTGCTGAGCGTGTCGCAGATTGCAAAGAAAGGACTGAAACTGTCCTATGATGCTAAAAGCTGCAAGATCTACAAAGATGGAGAACTGTTTCTTACTGCCAAAGAGAAAGATGGACTGTATTTGTTGACTTTTGATCAAAGTGATTACATGAAATGTAATTCTTCTGTTTCTAACGAAATCTCTCTTGCAGGTGTGACCAGTGCGAGCACCAGGAAGGTGACTAAGACCAAGAAGGTCGACAGAGCATTTCAGCGGGTGTATGCTGATGTGATTGGTCCTCTAGAACCATCTAGAGGCGGTGCACGATTTTACCTTTTGTGTGTGGATTGTTTCACTAATTATTCTTGGGTTTATATGATGGAGAAACCGCAAGAAACTTTAGAAAAGTTTCAGGAGTTTTGTGACAAGGTTAAAAATATGCATGAAGCTAACATTGATTGTCTTTTCACAGATGACAAACAAGTTTTTCTGTTACAGAAGTTTCAGAAGTTCCTGGATGGAAAAGGGATAGACCACAAAGTGGCAGTTTCGCAAGAAGCGTGGAACAGGGGGGTCTGTGTGAAAGTGAACAAAGAATTGCAAAAGGGGATGAATGCGCAATTGCTGAGTTCACATTTGCCACATGAATATTGGGCCGAATCGCTAGCGTCCTATCTTCACGTGTGGCTGAGAAAAGTCTCAACAGAGTTGGGATGTTCTCCTTTTGAGAAGCTGTTCAATAGAAAACCTTCTGTTGCCTATTTCAAGGTTTTCGGGTCTCATGTGAGAACAGAAGCTCCAGGTGGTGTAAAGAATGCCAGAGGCATTTTTGTGGGATATGAAAAGGGTCTCTACAGAGTAATTTTGTCTGAATCTGGTCAGGTGATTCTCACAAAGTTCCTAGAGAGTGCTCCAAAGCAAGAGCGGGTTGTAGAACACACATTTCCCACAGGAAACGATTCAGATGATGATGATGAGTTTGATCTTATTGAGTTCAGTAGTACTGATGATGACAGCGATAGCTCAGACAGCTCAGTTGTCACAGTCATTGAGAGGAAATCTCACATAATGACTAGACCCTCAGAAGAGGAGGATGAACCATTGATTAAGCTTAGTACTGGTTCTCCAGAGAGTTCAAAAGTTGAACCGGTGAGCACAGAGGATCAGAACCTCATACGCAGGTCTGAGAGAGCAACGAAGGGTGTACCACCCAAGAGGTATTCAAAGGAGTTTGCTAACCTTGCATATGTTGCTATTGTAAACGACCAAGGACAGATTGAAGCTGTGTCTGAGTCAGAGACAAAGGCACAACAGAGAGTTGTTAACCGAGGTAATGCGAAGTCACACAACCAGAGAGGTACATTGGTTAAACCAGTGGCGGGTAGTTCCAAGGGTGGAACTGAAACAACAGGGGAATGTTATAAATATAACAACTGTTTGTTTTCTTCTCTGGATGACGCTTTGCTCGCGGCACACATTGATACTTTAGGGGGAGTATGTTACCATAAAGCACCAATGCTGCAGCAAGCAAAGGCTCTAGCAGCTCAGCCAGCTGCTTGTGGCTGGAAAGCCAGACAGGATGTTTGTGACTGTTGCCATGGGAACAAAGGGGCAGTCCATTCTGTACTGAGCACCGGATGTTAGCTCAGTGTGTGTGTGTCATATGACCCGTACTGGATGTACTTGGGAGGAGTTTTCTTCTTGCTGTTGTTGAGTGCAGACATGATTCTCTGTACTGATGTAAGAGGCAGAAGTAAATGATGTAAATAGTTTTCTGTCTGCTTCTTTCCCCTCCCTGGGGACACCAAAGGGGAGAGAGGAAGAACGGTGTGTTCCTCTCATACATCTGAGAAGAATCGCCGGACCTCGCCTGCTTATCAGCAGAGGTTGGGAGACGCGGGGAGGTCGACAGGAATATCTGCCGGTGCCTACGCTTGTGGCACATTCCTCTGACCCAGGCAGAATTCCAACAGAAATGTCATAAAGATGTCATGGAAACGACACTAAAAGGAACGGAACAGGGTGTTTCCAGGCTTTTCTAAAGGGTTTCCTTTATATTCAATTTCAGAACGTAACCCCTGCATAAACAGGAGGCTGCCTGTAGTCCCATCTCTGAGTGTAGCTAGAGGTGCTTTGCCTTGGGACTGGTGATTGCAGAAGGATCCTCCTCCAGAGATATTGGTGGTGCCAACATAACTTAGCTTCCAATGCCTCCTGAAAGCCTACCACTTCCTCCAGGCCTTTGGTGAGGGATGGGAGTTGATATATTGGGCCACCTGGCTCGAGCAGGTTGAGTGTAACATTTTAGGGTATTTACATGGCTTTAATTTTCAATGGGTTGATTTTGTTGTGTGTATTTGTTTCATTACTATTCAATCTGTCCTAAGATCACTTGCAACAAAGACCAGGATAAAGAACCCCAAAGATCAATTAAAAAGTTTTCACAAGAGTTTTATAAAAAGAACAAAGCAAAAACAAAAATGCTGGATAGAAATTAGGTGTTTTCATGAAGGTCGTGCAATATTTAGTGTGTTAAGCCTTTCATTTGAGTTTTCTTCTTTCCAGTATCCCAAGACTCGAGGGTTTCTCTGTAGGAAATACTTCCAAATCGAAGAGGTTGTAGTCGTCAGAATTAAAATCTTTTAAAAGCAGGCCACGTGACCTTTTTATTATTGCTGATTTTTGGTTTCTAAATTGCGTATGAAGGGCATAATGTTCCCTTTTGGCCAGACATTTTGTGTCCTGGGTCTGTGGGAGTGAACACTCTAATCAAATTTGGCCCAGGAGTTGGGGTGCAGGAAATGATCCAGTTCCCCACCTCTGCTCTAATGCACGCAGAAGAATGGTAATGGATCATGGCAGCACAGCGGATGTGACAGAGGATCAGTGCAGAAATGGTAATTGTCTGCTTTCACAAGGCATGCTGAAAGCCTTTCGTGTTCCAGCCAACAACAGTAATAATTTGTTCCCTCACTAAGTACACTTTGTACAAATACTACCCACTACGAGAACATCAGGCCTCAGATCCTTCCAGCTGCAAAACATTTTGGGATTTATTTATTTTGCCGTACAAATATGTATTATATTTAGTTACCTTTCACAATATTAAGTTCTCCAGAAGCTTTGCAATACTTTTGGCAATAGGCACACTGTACATTCTTTGCCTTTGGAGCGACAGAGAGACTGTGGTGCTCATGGTATGATTTGACCAAGACAAGTTGAAGATGTAATAAAGGAGTGACAGTAAGAGAGCATCTTAGTCAATGCATACAGAATAAGTGGCTCAACGAGCATGAAGACAGCCATGAACTTTCTGGTCCACCTCAGGAATATAGGAAGCTGCCTTATACAGTGGTACCTTGGGTTAAGCACTTAATTCGGTCTGGAGGTCCATTCTTAACCTGAAACTGTTCTTAACCTGAAGCACCACTTTAGCTAATGGGGCCTCCCACTGCCGCCACAGCACGATTTCTGTTCTCATCATGAAGCAAAGTTCTTAACCCGAGCTCCTATTTCCGAGTTAGCGGAGTCTGTAACCTGAAGCGTCTGTAACCTGAAGCATATGTGACCCGAGGTACCACTGTACAGTCATATCTAGGTTGAAGTAGCTTCAAGTTATATATTTTCCAGTTGCACTCTGAGGCAACCCGGAAGTAACGGAGCACGTTACTTCCGGGTTTTGCCGCTCGCACATGCACAGACGCTCAAAATGACGTCATGCACATGCACGGAAGTGGCGAAACGCGACCCGTGCACACGCAGATGCGCAGTCGCATCTTACGTTTTCTTCAGGATGCGAACAGGGCTCCGGAACGGATCCCGTTCGTATCCAGAGGTACCACTGTATATGCTATAAAGGTAAAGGTAAAGGATGGTTAAGTCCAGTCAAAGGCAACTGTGGGATGCGGTGCTCATCTCGCTTTCAGGCCAAGGGAGCCGGTGTTTGTCCACAGACAGCTTTCTGGGTCATGTGGCCAGCATGACTAAACCACTTCTGGCGCAACAGAACACCATGATGGAAACCAGAGCACACAGAAACACCGTTTACCTTCCTGCCACAGCAGTACCTATTTATCTACTCGCAATGGTGTGCTTTCAAACTGCTAGGTTAGCAGGAGCTGGGACAGAGCAACGGGAGCTCACTCCATTGCGGGGATTTGAACCACCAATGTTCCAATCGGCAAGCCCAAGAGACTCAGTGATTTAGACCACAGTGCCACAAATCATAGAGGGGGAATAGGAAAGTGGAGAGAAAGTGGAGATTAAAAATAAATTTTGGTACTTTTTTGAGAAGACAAATGTATTGCAAAATTTGAGGAAGTGAAAAAGCAGTAAGAATATCCAATGTGTATTAGTCTAGACTCTAGGAAATGCCAGTCAGCTTGGTTTGCTTGAAAATGCAGGCCAAATTTAATCCTCAAGTATGCCTACCTTATGGGCAGTAGCACAAGAGTTCAGTGCAACTAAAGGCTCTGTGGATGGTTACATAATAAATATTTAGTCCACAGGGCAGGCAATGTGCTCAGAAGGCAACAGGAGGAAATTAAACCATGGCTTTCCATTTCAGAGATACTTTTGTGGCTCAGGGGAAAGGTAAACCACACCTGTTCCTTAGCCAGAAAACCCCAATCGATATGTGTGACAGCATTCTTTTTGTGTAGGGCCTAGAGATACGCCTTTGATTCATTCTTTAAAATAGTGGGATGACATTGCCCTTCAATCATCTCCATGGCTGGCCAGTAGCCAGTGATCCACGCAGAGCATGTTGCATCAGTGTGACGATTAAGCAGAAGCTGATAAGTAATTTGAGATTCAAGTGACAGTGGATCCAAAAATTAAATTCAGAAAGAGGCAGACAAATCAAATCACCACTCAGATTATTGTAAGGAAGCATCCTAAATTGTTAGTTTAAAAGAAAAGTCAATTTAATCCTTCACAAGATTGTTAGCAACTCGACGCCCAGTGTGGGGGAACTGGGTGCCCTATATCTGGCTCTGCCTCATGCCTCCCAGTGTGTTCCGGAGGGTTGGGGTAATTCCTGGAATAGATCTAGGGGGTTGGGAGGAAAGGTGGGGAGAGTTCTGTTGCACAAGCAAAAATCCATGTACTAATGGAACTACTTACTTAGCACTAAGTTGAATCCAACCCATCTCAGCTGGAATTTTTCGACTGAATGCATTTTTAAAAAGGAAAGGAAAAATGGGGTATTTATAACGAGGGGTGGGTGGGTTCCAGCTTACAGGCAGGAACTAGATCAGACAACATGCTCTGAATTGTTTCTAAAGACCATTGGAAATTAGACAGCATTTTTCTCGTTAGTTTAAAGCTGAGTGCTCTGGTCTCTTTCTTTCGTGAAGGCAATGGCACAGCAAAAGGCTAAAGTAAACAAAAGAAAGCCAGGGCTTCAGCTTGATAGTGAAAGAATAAAACTCAAGTATGTGTTAGCTGAGGCCAAAATAGTTGAACTCAACAGCCCTGCCTGACCTTGACGTTAATATTATGCAGGCTTCTATTCTCTCCTTGAAGTTAAAGAATCCAAAACATCTATCTTCCTCAACAAAAGTAGATGTGGGGATAAGCAATACAGTGGCACCTCGGGTTACATACGCTTCAGGTTACATAGGCTTCAGGTTACAGACTCCACTAACCCAGAAATAGTACCTCGGGTTAAGAACTTTGCTTCAGGATGAGAACAGAAATTGCGCAGCGGCAGGCCCCATTAGCTAAAGTGCTTCGGGTTAAGAACAGTTTCAGGTTAAGAACAGACCTCTGGAACGAATTAAGCACTTAACCTGAGGTACCACTGTATCCGATGTATGAAAGTGAGAGCTGGACCATAAAGAAGGCTGATCGCCGAAGAATTGATGCTTTTGAATTATGGTGCTGGAGGAGACTCTTGAGAGTCCCATGGACTGCAAGATGATCAAACCTCTCCATTCTTAAGGAAATCAGCCCTGAGTGCTCACTGGAAGGACAGATCGTGAAGCTGAGGCTCCAATACTTTGGGCCACCTGATGAGAAGAGAAGAGTCCCTGGAAAAGACCCTGATGTTGGGAAAGATTGAGGGCACAAGGAGAAGGGAATGACAGAGGACAAGATGGTTGGACAGTGTTCTCGAAGCTACCAGCATGAGTTTGACCAAACTGCGGGAGGCAGTGGAAGACAGGAGTGCCTGGCATGCTCTGGTCTATGGGGTCACGAAGAGTCAGACACGACTAAACGACTAAACAACAACAACAACACCACTGTATCCTGTTTTGACCCCTACCTGGATACAGCAATGTATATCAGAAGAGGAGTTTGGATAAGATGTTGCTTATGGAAGTATGTGAGGTCCTTCTTAGGAATTACAGTTATATATCTACCTACAGCAGATGGGGAGGATAGGGGGGGTCTAATTTCAGAAGCCTTTTGCAAATGATCACTTCAGAACTCAGGCGACAGCGATCTGTACCTTCTTCAGCAATCTGCTGGGCAAGGAGAAAGTGAGGAGAGAGAAGTGGGTGGCAGACAGACAGACAGAGAGATGGCCTGCTTACTTTTGGACTGGCCTTACTCATTACTGACTTTAAACAAACCCACAGCTGCCATGCAGCCCCTGACAGACCCCTGACAGATTAATCCTGAGGAAATGTGGCCCACTCCCAACCAATAGGAATAGATAGTGAAAGAAATCTTAAAAGTGTATACTCACACAACTGTAATCAATATCCAGTACAAAATTTAAGCAAAAAGCTTACTCAAGCAATTTACATAACAGCAACAAATTGTGAACCTCACACGATGTGCACCATTTGGTAATATGTGCAATATTAATGCAGCACATAATTAAAAAACAAATGCCATTACTTTCTGCAAAGTCGGTATGGTTTCGTCAGGGGAAAGATTCCTAATAATGAGTAACATTTGTATTTAAACCAGTACAGAAAACAATACATTTGTATCATTCACTCTGAGTAAGCAGAATGTGTCACACAAACATCATTTTTAAAACTGTACATGTTTAGACTCCTGAATTATAGTGGCACACGTTTCAGAATACTGAACAGGGAAGAACTAGAGGACTGAACCACCTCCTGGTCCATAGAGATATTGTAAATGACATTGTATTGTAATGCTCTTCTGGTTTTGATACCTAGGACTTGAAAAACCACAGTATGTCGAATTCACTGGTCACAGAATATTACACCTTACTGATCCAGAGTGTATGTGTCTCTTAGATATTCCCTGGAGTCTAGCTGTTTGCCTGAAAATTGAAATATTATGTGCTTCAGATTGCTCTGGTACATTTCAGAATATATATATTTTCCCCTTGTAAAGCTGAAGGAACAAAAGCCACATTCTTCTCTATCAGATGCATGCATAAATATCCCCCACCCCACACACTTTGTAGCCCAGTTGCCACATAGGAAGAGTGCTCTTCAGAACAGTAAGACTGGCATTATCAACAGTCACTATGGCGTTTGCTGAGGCCTACATACCAGTAAAGGGCCAATTATTAATCAGAGCCTCATAAACCACTGCTGGATGCTGCCATCTTGCTGCAGTACTGCATGTGTGCTCTGACATGTTAAAGGATGCACCTCAATGGTATTAGCAGAGCGCTTTTAGAAGACATCTGAAGGCAGCCCTGCTTAGGGAAGTTTTTAATGATAGATATTTTATTGTGTTTTTAATATTCTGTTGGGAGCCACACAGAGTGGCTGGAGAAACCCAACCAGGTGTTGTTGTTAGATGGATCAATGGTTCGATTCAGTATAAGGCAGCTTCCTTTGTTACTATGTTCCCTCTATGAGGGCTGATTTTTTTTTGCTATTTTTAAGTATCCTTTTTGTGGAATACCTCTGCACCCAGAGAAAAGGCTTTCTTGGAGGTGGGGCTTTATTTCTGCCTTTTCACCATTTGAATCCAATTTACAGGGGGGTCTCCCAGCTCTGGCTCCCAGCAGCACCAATGGAATCTAGCTGACATGCAAATAAAGCCTTAATTTCTCTTCTGAGCTTATGTAGCTCTGCAAAGCTACTCTGAAAATGGTACTTACTTCCAAATACATATTCAGACAGAAAAAAAATAAAGTGTAGATTTGTATGCTGGCATAGCATAGCGGCTAAGAATCTGAATTTAGCTGCTTAGAAGCATCTTTTGACATGATGGAGCATATACTATTACAAAAAATAATCAATTTGAATTTTGGCTCTGCTATGTACAGTAAGCCTGCAACTTGCTTGGGGGTTACGTTCTGGGGATGGCACCTAAAACCAAAACCACATATAGTCAAAACACAATGGGTTCAATGGTGGGTGGTATTGCCAGAGTCTTTTCCCCCAGATGCCTGCCCACTCTTCGCCCCCTTAAAAGATTTCTTTTTGCCAAGCACGTAAAGCTGAATGCACACAAGTTAGATGTTAGTTTACTGTACTCGTTTAGGCCAGCTGCCCTCTCTCAACTTCTCTTTTTCCATCCACAATATGGGAAATAATAATACTGACTTGCCTTACAGGGTTGTTGTAAGGACTCGAGCAGCTGAATACTAACTGTATCCTTCATTTCTGCTGGGCACAGTGCCAGAGAGGCAGCCAAGCCTCCGCAGGCTTCCCCAGCATCTGCATATTATTTATATAGCCACTCTCAAAAATATGAAAGCATTGTGACATTATCTCTCCAAGATTATAAGATGTACAATTAAGCATAGATTGCAGTATATTAATTAAATGTGAAAACAAGCATTGGAAATCTATCATAAAGGTTTTGAGGGATCTATTCCAGCCTGTCGTGCAAATTGGTACTGAGTCTTTAAATAGTTTCTTCTATTATTATGACAGTCTCTCGGGCAAAGTCTAATAAGGCCACTGACCAGTGACCTAACAATAATATGTCAGGCCTGCAGAAGTTCCCTGGTTTTATTCTAACAGTGCATTAAGACATAGGAGCCAACTCCTGGGGGCCGAGGGGTCTTCACCCCCCACAATAAAATATTTGAGGGGGCTAGCCCCCCCAAGTTGATGGGCATTGCTATTCAAATGGTGTGTGTGCACTGTGTCATATGATCAGTTATGCAGCGTGGGGCTTACCTGCCTCCCCCATATTTTATTCAAGTTGGCACCCCTGCGTTAAGATCATGTGGTGGTGGTCATACTGCTGAGATATGTTTACAATGTACATGCAGTAGGAAGACACCTTCCTTGTCACCATGGTTGCTGGTTTTCTTTTCTTTTATACCACTCCAGTTAACATTAGGCTATTAATAGGATTTACCATCTTCCCACTTTTAAGTTTAAAGTAGGTGTGTGTATGCATTTTGATTCTGAACTTCGGAAGGAAAGTGCCCACCATTCTGTAGCCAGAACGGCAGCTCCATGCACAAGCCAGCCAGCTTGGCAGCATCATAAAATATTTCAGGGGACGTGGGGGATCCTAAGGCAGAGAAAACTCTTCAACCAGCCTAATGGGGAGTGGAAGCTGGTCCATTAGAGTGAATGCAGTACTGCCTCAACAACGTTAATCTGCTCTCAGCCAGACCCACTTGCCTGGTTTCTTTCAACCAGCCCTGTCAGCTTCCTTCCTCATTACGCCCTTGTAGAATGCAGCAGAGAGCAGGATAGTGACAAAACTAGAATTAGTAGGCTCCGCCTGCCTCTGGCTCTGCCTGCTGTTGGCCTCCCTGCCTTCCACCCCACCCAAGCCCCAATGGGCATCAGCCACCACTGCCAGTGAGGACTCAAGTATGTTAAGAGACTAAAGCCCCATTTGGTTGTTAGCTCCTGGGTAAGTCAATGTGGGAGCAAGGAGCAGGTCTGCACTTGAGTACCAATCATGTTGGTTTGGCCTAATAAAGATACTAGTTTTAGAATTCTTCTTATGAGCCAACTTTGACTTTGTGTTCGAGTTAAGGACTACTACTCCAACAGACATTCACCCCACCACTTTCCTTGCCCAAACAAACACTTTGGGAGGCCATGTTCTTTATCATTACCATCACTACCACCAGGAGTCCTTGCATGCCTCTCTCTCTCTCTCTCTCTCTCTCTCTCTCTCTCTGTGTGTGTGGTGGTGGTGTCTGGCTAGAGTATAAAATAATCTATGTGAATAGGAAATGAATTGTCTTAAAGGCAATGGCTGGCCTCCAGAATTCTAAGGCAGTGGCTGGTATCTAGAATCTTATGTATACAGTTTTGTACTGTATGATAAGGGAATAACTGATACTGGTTCCAGGGAATATCTCTCAAGTTTCAGTTCTCATCATAACTGAATGTAAGAAGCGTTAAGCCAGATAGCATCACTTGCTACTTTCTAGTTACTACTATGCTCTTTTTTTAATGAAGAGGCACATAAACATATGTTTGTAAACTTAAGTGGAGAGATCAAACTCCAAAACACCCAGATCCATCAGTTCAGGTTAAAATAATGAAGAGGGGCTGTTATGAAACACTAAAGCTTTTTTGCGTGACAAAGTATCAACAACACTGACTTAAAATCTGCGTAATTAAAATACTTGGCAAACAAGAACACCAGAATTATTCCACAAGGGGTACAACTTGATAAGTCTCTGTTTGCAAAGCAACTTATGCGAGTATACAACTCATTGCTAATTTTGAGACGTTATGCTCAGTGGAATCCTATTCAGCCTCATCTGAAGAATCTGCCTGTTTTCTAAACCACGGAAGAAAGCTGCTGCAACTACAGACATATATACAGAGAGCTTTGAATGCTGGAGCTTAATTTGCCACACCAAATTTAGAAAAAAGTTGCCTTTTTAAAGTGTAATCATATTTACAAGTCTTTTTCAATTGCAGAAGTCTGTTACACAAGAGATTCCCAAATCTTAGGTTAGAATTCATAGGTATTTGTTGGAGACTGTGGGCAGAAGCATGATGATGGCAGTAGGTTCGGGGGATAGTGCAGTGCCATACAACCATAGATCGTAAGCAAGGACAGGGAATCTGTGGCCCTCCCAATGTTTTCAGACTCCAACTCCCCTCTGCTCCAGCCAGCAGGGACAAAGGTCAGGAATGTTGGGAGATTGTAGCCCAGCAATATCTGCAGGTTTCCCATCCTTGTTGTTGAGCTTATGGCTTCGGTCAGGGAGTTGAGGGCTCATTATGAAGTGCACATTATGTTAATCACACCTTTTCAAATGTCTACTTAATGCTGCCACTTACGATTCGTAGGCAAAGCAGCTGCAGGATCTCAAGGTATACTGTTCAGGACCCAGACTCTTCTCTCTCTCTCACCCCTGTTGCTATATACCACTGCAGGCATAGTTTACATTAAAAAGTTTGGACCTAATCAAAGACAGACAGTCCAAGACTGCTGATGAGGTTGTCTCAGAAGTGCTTGCAATTGATTTCAGTGAGACTTGCTTTTAGGTAAGAATGCATAAGATTACCTTTCTCTTTTTTTGCATGGTGGGGAGGCAGGTGAGTCCTACTCCGAGGGGTTCAGGAGCTGTTTCCCCCATTAAGGTAAAGGTAAAGGTACCCCTGACCGTAAGGTCCAGTCACGGATGACTCTGGGGTTGCGCGCTCATCTCGCTCTATAGGCCGAGGGAGCCGGCATTTGTCCGCAGACAGCTTCCGAGTCATATGGCCAGCATGACTAAGCCGCTTCTGAGAGCAGCTCATGGAAACGCCATTTACCTTCCCGCCAGAGTGGTACCTATTTATCTACTTGCACTTTTGAACGGCTAGGTGGGCAGGAGCAGGGACCGAGCAACAGGAGCTCACCCCGTCGTGGGGATTCGAACTGCCGATGTTCTGATCGGCAAGCCCTAGGCTCTGTGGTTTAGACCACAGCGCCACCCACATCCCCAGTTTCCCCCATTAGGCAACCACAATTGTTTTCTATGGCATTTGCTCACCTTCTAATGACAAAAATGGCTGATCTTCCACTATTTTACAAAGGAATGACATTTGCTGTTTATGTTTGTTACAGCTGCAGATTTAAGCAGTTTACTGCAGACCTACAGTAGTCCTATTGAAATTATATTACCTGTGACCGATTATTGCTCAGAACATTAACATTTAGGAAAAGAGAAGAACAAATATTTGTATACTGTAAGGGAACAAGAGAGTTCCCATTGCATTGGTCGAGACTTTGCAAAGTGCATGCAAGTTTGCTAAACGCGCCAAAGAAATCAGCAGCTTTCTCGACTCTTACACAAAAAGAAGCAGAACAGAAATGCAAATTGCATCTGTGGTTGGCTAAGCAGCGTTAATGACAAGGGAGGATGTCTTATTTTACCACAAGCTGCCTTAAGAAAACAGATCCTCTTAAGAATAATAATTAAAAAAAACGGGTTGCAAGTTGTGAGCGGCACATTTACAGCTCCAGCTTTACCTGTGTCATTAGAACCGCTTACCGCCCTCAGACGGAAGATGTCATATTCATGAAGCAAATTCCTGCAATTTGTATGTCTCCAGCTGGCAGGCCGATGCTGCCTTTCCAGAGAAGTTGCCGCCTTTGCACAATCCCCTGATGAAATGGCATCCCATGTCAGAAGGATGCAGGAGATTGGATTACCTGTCTGCACCAGATCATTGTTTCTAGGAGATAATCCATAAATTATTAATCCTTCTAATGTTCTTGAGCAATGTAAGGAGGGCTGCCTGTGACCTATTTCAACCTTTCCTACTGCTGTGGTGAGAACAGCCTTGGTATAGAAATGAAACTGGCTGCTCATCGGCAGCTGTTCTTATTGCATCATCAGGGTGGTTTATAGCCCTTTTTGTTCAGGAATGGCCATTCCACATCTGTTAGCTGGAACAGCCACTAGTTATGGTTAGTTAATTCCACAACCATAGGGGAGCACACAGAAGCATAAATTGTTCTTCTATGCTGTTATACTTGTACTCTATTAAATTACATGGTTTCAATTATTCACCATTTCTTTAATGTTTCCCACTCTACATTTATTTCCTAAAGGATTTCACTGGCTTCACAGGAAAGAGCAAGCAGTGTGTATTGATTCACATTAGCCTCCCCACACTTTATCCTTTCCTGGAGGCCTGGGGGTGTGTAAACTTAAGGATCAAATGCAAGAATCAGAAGGCTCCTAAAACAAGTCTACATAGATAAAAATAATTATTCTATGTTGCAAACACTTTGGAGCAATTGTACATTACAGTTTATTTACTATGATTGATTGAGATTAGCCCTGAGCAAAACAAACAAATAAAAGCTTCTACAAATATCAGGATGGAAATTTCAGCCGAAGGGCGGGGGATTTTGGTGCATATATTATTATTTTATCAATGCTCTTTATGATACTTTATGAAGGCAGTAATGTAGCATGGTTTTGGTGCTTTATTTATTGCATTTTCTCTAAGGTGTGTACAGAGTTCTGCCTCCTTTATTTTATCATTACAACAATCCTGTGAACATGTAATGGATGTCATGGTCAGATTCCAAGGAGGAGCTATGGGAGTTGGGGCTGAAGACCCTGGAAAAGGTGCTAGCAGGATAGGCCAGGTTAAATCAATAAGTACCAGAGGCCAGGAAGGAGGCCAGTTGTTCAGGGGACAGAGCGCTGGATCCTGAGGAGGTTGAAAGAGGAGTGTTCCACCCCTGTGAAAACTGATACACCCCAAGTCAGACACCTCCTGCTGTTGAGCTGGCATCTCCTCTTGTCAGTGATGAGCCTCCTCCTTTGGGAGAGATGACTGAGAGTCAATCAGATGCTGAGCTGGTGCCAACCCTGTCTCTGCCTCCAAGGTCATGGAGACACCAGGGCACACAAACCTCACACATGCTTGCACTTCCAGAATGCAACCTCACACTTCTATCAGCAGGCATGGAAGGAGCCAATACACTGGTTGATGGGAACAGGGGGAATTGGCGGGTAGCATTGCTATTGAAGCTTAGGCACACTGTCTTTTCCTTATGACCTTGGTGGCTGGCAATGCACAGAAAACATTACGACAGCCCAATATGACATGTTGGCACCAATGTATTACTTTGCCAAGGGGCCAAACTCCCAGCTTCTATGGTCCATTTTGAAACACCATGGTTGCTATTTGTGTCTTTTAATGCATCTATTAAAAAGTGACTAATGTAAAACCAAATAGAAGTTTATAAATTATGCACGGCATAGAGAAAGTGGATGAATGTCTCTTATACTCTGTCATGATGCTCTGTCATGAACAGTCGATGAAAATGAACGTTGGAAGATTCAGGACACATAAAAGAGAGCACTTCTTCACGCAGTGCATGGTTGCACAGGAACTTGCACAGGAGGCAGTGATGTTAACAAACCTGGATAACATTAGATAAAGTCATGGGGGATGGGGCTATCAATGGCTACTAGCCATGACAGGTACATTCTAACTCCCCTGTCAGAGGCATTATGCCTCTGTATACTAGATGTTGAGAATTGTAGGTGGGCAGAGTGCTGTTGTGGCCATGTTCTGCTTGCAGGCTTCCCACAAGCATCTGGTTGGTCACTGTGAGAACAGGATGCTGGACTAGATGGGCCATTGGCCTGATCCCGAGGGCTCCTATTATTTTCTCACATTCTTATGTTAATGAAAATAGCATCTAATAAGAAATCCACCAGAAGTGGTGTTAGAGAACTAAGAAAATAATCTATTATCAGAAGCTATTATGTATCAGCCTGCTTCATATTGCAGTTTCACAGGGACTTAAGCACTTGAGAAGTTGAAAGGTGCCTTCACTGAGAATTCCTCTTTACATTTGCTACAGCCCCTTTACACTCTGAGAGGGCGAAGTTAATTCTGAGTTTCTACTGAAGCTCAGTTAACTAACAGCAAAGGTGTGAACCCAGGGCCATAAGATGAGCCAGGTTGAATCAGACCAAAGGTCCATGTAGTCTAGTATCTGCCTCCCACAGTGGCCAATCAGATTCCTATGAAAAGTCCACAAGCAGGCTTGAATAGCCCTTTCCTGCTTTATTTCATGTATATGCCACTTTTCCTCCACAGAGCTCAGAGCCACATTCCATCTTCACAAACATTCCAGGAGGTAAGTCAGGTTGAGAAATAGCAACTTAAGGTAGATCTGCATACTTGTAAAATTACATTTGCATAATGTAAAATTAGCCTTGCCGTACATTGAGCATGGCTATCAGTTTTGGAAGTAAAACAAAAACTAATAGTTATGTTCCTGTTTGAACCTAAGGTTATAACATGGCTATACTTGGTAGATTATTCATTGTTATCATATGTGTTTTTATAAATGAAGCGTTCTTCACGTTCTTCATTTGGCAGAGTGGAATGCAGAACAAAGCAAAACAAAAATATCCTAACTTCCAATGATCCCAGAATGCTAAGAGATTTAGAAAGCAGTGCTGCTTTTCACAAAGCTATTTACATGAAGTCAATGTTTTCTTTATATAAAAAAAAAAATAGGTGCCTGTACCCAAATCTGGATAAACCGTAAAACCCCTCCCTTCCCCTCTTGCTACACACCTCCCCACTTCTATACTGAATTTGTGATTAGCTTTTAATTAAATAGTTGATAATAAAACGGTGTCATTACATTCAGGGCTTTCTTAAACGTACAGTAGTTACATTTTCGCCAAACAAACAAAAACCGTGGAACTATTTGAGAACCAACAATAACTTATGGAATCTTCAGCTTGAAGAGGCTCCAGCAGGAGAAAGCAACGGATTCACTTTACTTCTGATGTGTTCCTGAGCTCATGGCATTTCTGCAGGAGCTGGTTTGGTTATATAGCCGGGTTTTATTTCTGGGTGAGTGGGGGGGGGGCGGGCGACGCATTTCGATTGTGAAACTGGCCAAGCCTGGGCGCGTGGAGAAACGAGGACAAGACAGAGCGACCAGAGGCTAAGCATCCTCAGGAACCCTTGTAGGACCCCCGGGACCCGACGCGCTGCAGCGACGGAACCGAAGGCGCAGGGTAGCGGTTTCCGGCCGGCGGATGAGGAAGCGCTGCGCACAGGGCTCCTCCGCGCGGCTGGCTGGCTGGGCTGGCTGTTTCCTTCCTTCCTCCCCCCCCCCCCTTCGCCGCGGCTGAGATCCCGGGTCCAAGATGGAGTCTCTGAGCAAAGCGGGGCAGGACATGAGCCTGGCGGCCTTAAAGCAGAACGACCCCTACATCACCAGCATCGCCGACGTGACCGGCCAGGTGGCCCTGTACCGCTTCAGCCCCAAGGCCAACGAGTGGGTGAGTGGGGCGCTGAGCGGGGGACCGGGGGGGGGGGGCAGGCGGCCGGGGGCGCCCCCCTCTCAGCCCCAGCTGTTAACCCTTTTCTCTCTGCCTCTCCACCCCACCCGCCCTCGTCCAAAGTCTCCTCGCGGGGTCCAAAGGCTCACGGAGAAGGAAGGTCCCGATGGAAGAGGCGCACAAAAGCGCCTTCGCTTGGCGCCTGCCCCCCGCAAGGAAAGAGGGTGGGTTGGGTTGGGGGCGGGCGCGCACGTGCGGCTTTCCTTCCCCACCCCTCCTATATATCCGTGACTGTTCGCAGAGGAATGTTTTCGGTGGGGGAGAAGAGAGGAGGAACACGCCCACCTTGGTTTTCCGTGGTTCACCTCCTCCTCGTCCTCTTCTCCTCCTCCTGCCACTAACTCGCTGGGCTCAAAATTCAGGGCGGATTAGTTAGCGCCTAACACACCCTTTCAAATTAGCCGGCCTCAGTTGAGGGTGGTTTAAAAACTGCTGGTAGGAACTAGTACTGGAGTGAACTTTTCTTTCCGTCGGTGCTTTTTCTGAGTCCTAGGAGGCCCTTGTGGCTGGCTGCTGGTCCACAGATTCTGAAGACTGAATATGCCTAAAATGCTGCTTTTAGCCATGCCCACATCCTAGAATGGGTCTTACTGGATCTTGCTGTCCCCTCCTCTCCAAAATATGAAATAGCATCCCTGGCCAGCCTTCAGATTTGCATTAGTTGTTGAAATTATGGATCCAGAGAATGATGGCTTATGTACTGTTGGTGTGTGTATATTGTCAGGGCTCATATCTGTTGGTGTGTGTGTGTATTTGTGAGAGAGCAAGGTTTTAGCAACAGGTTATAATAATATAGTGCAGGATTATGAAAGCTGGAACTGAACTTCATTTGAACCAAGTAGGATTCCAGCTTGACTTGTGTACATCTCTCCTCCTTTCCTTCATAGGTCGGAGCCAGCCCAAGTTCAAGGCTTTCTTTTAGATTACCTGATTATCACTATGATTCAGACTAGGATGAGGGAGACGCAGGTTCAGATCCCCACTCAGCTACAAAGCTTGAGGGTTGTTTGAAGGTGGATTTCAACCCATCACCATTTTGCAGTCTAACCTACGTGATAGGGCTGTTGTTAGAAAAAAACATGTGGTTGTGGAAAGACCTCTGAGTTACTTGGGGGAAGGTAGGCTAAATAAATAAATAACAGAGCTCCCACCTACACTGTTTCCTACTTAACCACATATTTTAGAGCAGGTGTGTGGAACCTGTGCACCTCCAGATGCTGTTGGACTCCCAAATTCCATCAGTCCCAGCTGGCATGTTTAGTGGTCAGGGCTGATGGGAGTTGTAACCCACCCAACTGCTGGAAAGTCACAAGTTCCCCATCTCTGTTTTAAAGGGGGCATTACTGGACTGGTGAAGACTCTGCAGCTGCACTCAGCTTCTTACTTAGACATGAAAGAGATCACAAGGTGGAAAGTACTAGTCCTATATAGGGACTGTTTATACATTTTTGATTGCACACAACTGTACCCAAACAGGATTCTAGGTCATTGTCATCCAGAATTCATGACCTGTTCCATGTGGATTGACAAGGCTTGGACCCTTCTTGGGACCAAATCAGAAGTTGATGTACATCCGAAATCTGTTCTGGAAAACTGTTTGACATCTGAAAGGTTCGACTACAACAACAAGGACTTTATTTGCATAGCCAACAGGCCATAGCATCAAAGGACAAACACCGACAAAAATACATTACAAATATAGTTAATTGATGTACATCTTTTTCAGTGAGCAATGTGGCATATGCCATCTCTGTTCTCACTGTATAGGAAGCTGCTTTATACTGAGTCAGATACAGGTCAGTATAGTTTACACGGACTGGCAGTGGCTCTCCAGGATTTCAGACAGGAGTCTTTCCTAGCCCTGCCTTGAGATGATATTGAACCCCTGGGCCTTCTGTATTCAAAACATGTGTTCTACAACTGAGCTATGGTATAGCTTGCAATAATTTTACTGCTCCCCACCTGCCCTTGCAGGACATTTCTGCATGGTGGTTAGTGGTGCAAACATATAGGTTGCAATAACAAACAAACACAGCTGTTACCCTCTCCACTATTTCAACAAGTCATGCAAACTTAGGAATAACATGTTTATGTGAGAAAAATTTTAGTGTATGAAATATTCCTTTGTGTTCACTGAACCATCTGCACAGTAAGTCTTGGGATTCATTAGAAGCACTGCAGAGGTAGCAGAAACTTCTTTTCCTAAATGGGTCGGTATCAGCCATTTAAAGGCCACCTCCTCTCATCTGAACTTGCCCATTCCTCCTGCCTTCAGATATTAGGATGGAGAATATGTAGGTAAGAGCCTTTTCTGCTGTTGTGCACAGTCTTTAAAGCAATCTTTTCCAAGATAGTACCACACACTCTTGATCTTTTTTGCTCTTTAGTGAGCCTACGTTACCACTTATGTTACAAAGGAATGGTAACATAGTGGTAACATGTTATCAAGGAATGGGTTACCGCTTTTTCCTTTGATCTTCTACTGCAGAACTTCCCAAACTTTTCATGTTGGTGACACACTTTTAGACCTACATCATTTCATGACACAGTAATTTAGTTTTACTAGCAAACTGGAGGTTAAACTAACCCCTTTCCAGCCCTGGGAGGAGCGCAGGGAGTGTTCGCACTACACACCTACACATTGCAGCCGACACACTAATGTGTTGCAACACAGTTTGAAAATCTCTGTTCTACTGAGTTGTTCTGATTTGCCTCCAGTGATCTCATATTTTGATTTGATTTTGTTTGTACTTTTTCCTTATTGCAAGCATATTTTGAATCCTGCATATGCCACTTCATCTCTCCCATGCAGGTTGTCTCTGTAATGACAAATCTTAGTTTTGCAAACATATACATCATTTTAATATTCGGTATATGTTACAGTTTATAGCTCTTAATAGAGGTCACCATCCTTTTTGGGTACGTGGGCACATTTGCTCACCAGATAAATTGTTGTGGGCACAACACATAGCACAACCTAGTCTATTGGCTACAATTATTCTTTCAAGACTAATTTCATCAGAGGCAGGGGACCCTATGGGCTCTAAGGAAAACCTCTGCAGGCATGTATATGTCTGTGGGCATCATCTTGGCAACCCCGACTCAGAAACAGAATAGTAATGTGGAAAACTTCATGTGCTTAAAAAAAATTTGCAGACTGCAATTCTGCCTTGACTTTGACTGTCTGATTTATCTTATTTGCCCATTGTGTGGTGTAGTTGATGCTATTTAATAGCTCACTTTATCTGTCCCTAGTTGCCCACAGAATTCATGGAAAAACAACAAATAATTAAACTTCAGTTTTTTAATACGAATTTAGCATGACAGATCAAATGTAAAAGTACATGCAATTTAACACCCTATTTATTTATCATTACCTTTTGAACCATGCCAGTGAATCCACCATAGATTTTTTTAAAGTTCGAAATATTGTGTGGAGTGCTGTGCCTTCCTGCTTGGAGTCACCTTACATTATATATAGCAATATTAAATGCCACCATGTATAAACATTTGTATTGATGTATTTTTCTAGACCTCTAGCATAATTTCAGGGTTTGTTTTCATTATGTTGGAGCAGATGTTAGTATGTATAACTCAGCCACCTTCTTGACAGCTCTCAGCCATAGCATTCAGCCATAACAGTTGTATTCTTAACCATGAAAATAACTAGGATCCATTAAGTGCTATAGTTATAATTTTATGTTAAATGTAAAGCTCAGGGAATGAGCTGAAGGCACCTGAGCTGAAAACAAGTAGTTCTGGTCAGCAATTGTTTAGAAACCACAAATGCACCACCTTGGGTTCCATGATGGAAAAAAGATGGGATATAAATGTAAGAAAATAAATAAAGCAGGGGCTGTAATGCTTAAATTAATTTATTGCTACAATTTCTTATTGTTTGTTATAGGAGAAGACTGACATTGAAGGTACTTTATTTGTATATAAAAGGTAAGTGTATATCAATCTTATTCTAGAGTCAGTTTTGCTTTCAACACTATAAATTGCAAAACTATTTGCTGTTCAAATAGAGCATGCCTATTTTTCCCTACCTGCAGTTCTAAGAAAGCAAATTTGGGCGTTCTTTTGATAAACAAGGTTTTCAGGAAAGCTTACATGCTACTGTGTTGTGCTGGTGTTAGCAACCCTGTATATGATATTATTTAAAAATTTGCCATATCTTTTATGTAAACAAATATGCTTCAAATTCTGGTGTTTGTAAGGAAGAACCTCCCTGTTCCTTGGTCACATTAAATGGTATTTCTGTACCTTCCCCAATTCTTGGATATCCTTCTTAAGAAGGGGTAACTAATACTGTACACATTTGAAATGGCTATAGTATGCTTAAATAAAGAAAGAAAATACTTTCCTAGTAACTGTTTTCACACTAAATTTGCCTCTTTCAAATTTCACTGATTTTTCCTCCAGTGAACCAGATAAATCTTTCCTGGATAATCACAACCAGTTTAGCCAAATTCTCACAGGACATGGCTTGTGGCATATGCCTTCAGTGTGGAAAGCTTTATAACTCAATAAAGCTTTCCATTGGCTTCATTTCAGCATCTGCCACAAAATTCTTGTTATCTTTTACTCTTTGAGCAATATCCTTTCTTTTTACCCTTGTTTTCCATTATATACATGCCTGTGACTTTTTGTTCTTCAAAATTTATCCCTTCAGCCCTCCCAGAAGTTCCATTCTATACATTCCTTGCTGGTGCCTATGCCCAGAGCACTGTCTCCCTTCAAATCCTTCATCATGATGCGCCTTTCCTGTGAAGCCTTTGGCTTAACTTGTTTAGTCCTTATCCCCAAGTAAAAGGCAACCTTAATATGTACTTGGTTTTTTGAGCCCTCATGTTTCTTGCTTCTGCTTTCCCTCTCTACCATTTGTTTCCCCCAAAGTCAAAATTCTTCTTATTTATTAAACTTGTTAGTTTCATAATACAGGCGCTCCTGTAGAATGTACAATAATAATTAGATTGTAAGTTTCACAAGGAAGGACATAATCTGGATATGATGTGTATTGTGCACTGTAAATTATAGGCATGCAGGGGTAGATTGGGATCTTCTGGTACAGTCATATCTCATGTGTCCGCTTCAGGTTGCATGTTTTCGTCTTGCATCCCACGGCAACCCGGAAGTACCGGAACGGGTTACTTCCGGGTTTTGCCGCTTGCGCATGTGCATGCGCAGAAGTGCTAAATTGCGCACCTGTGCAGACGCGGCGCTTCAGCTTGCATCAGTTCCGTGTTACGAATGGGCCTCCGGAACGGATCCTGACCGTTACACGAGATTCCATTGTACACTTCTTGACAATTTGAAGTAGATTGGCAAGGATTTCTGACTCTCCAGCTGATTAACAGTGACAGCAACAAAACAGCTCCCCCACTAACTTATACTGTTGAAATGAACAAAAGTGGGAATACTCAGGAGAGGAATTTTGTGTGGAAGCCTTATGAGTTCAGTTCATAGAATTGTAGAGTTTGAGGGGATTCCTGAGGGTCATCTAGTCCAGTCCAGTTCTGCTACTCATAACAAATTCCTGGGCTCAGAATGTTGACTGTATGCCTTTTGCACCAGGCTCTTAGTTAAAAAAAATGAAATGGCTCCCTCAAGTCTGCGCACTCCTTCTGTAAATAATGGCAAAACACTCACTTAGACAATAACATAAGGTTTTTGTAAGACAATGATCTAGTGATATGTGGTTAAGATTTGGTCTTCATATTTAATAGGGTGGGGTAGGATTTTAATGTTGCTGCAAGACGAGCATTTCTGGTTTATTAAGATTCTCTTTTATGTATTTTATATTTTGTATTATATATACTTTTATAACTGTTAGCTGCTTAGAGACATGTTTGTAGTCAGTAACAAATAAATATAAATAATAATGATTTAATATTTTTAATTACATCAAAAATGCTCAGCTACTCTTTCCATAGATGTTAACGGTTGACCCCTAGTGGTTCCCATGCAGAATAGGGCCCAAGGGGAGGTAACCTAGTTTATTTCAGGTTCTGCTTTTGCACTTCTCATATAGGCATCTGGTTGGCCACTGTAAAAACAGGATGCTGGACTAGATGGGCCATTTTATGTTCTTAGCTGCCTCTTCAGGTGGCAGTCTCTGCCAGTGGTAATGTACCTTTCCCCCTGACTGTTTTTAGTAAACATTGAATTTGCAATGAAGAGGGGAAGTGTATAACTGAGAGAGTTTCCCATAGTATCTTCAGACCTATGGTAGAGGGGATGTAGAGGATTGGTATTAACAGTAAGTAACAGGTGACACTTATGTAATATTCTCCCCTTCCTTCCTTCCTTCCTTCCTGTTTTGACTTACTGAACTAAACTGGCTTGAAAGAATGGCCATAGAAATGCTGTTAAGCAAAAGAAAAGTAGTTGCAGTGTATCATCATTATACGAAATAATTTAATGTGACACTAGAGTTTGAGGTTAAAGGGAGTATTTAAATATATGGTAAATAGAGGGTATAATCTTGAAATAGAGCTGCAGGAGTTTTTTGAGGGAGGAGGCCAACTTTAACTGCTGGAAATTTTTAGAGGATGAGTTGGTTCTTGAAGGTGGCGCGGAGAATCACTTTACAAGGTAGTGGACACTTGTGGTCAGCAGAGTGTTGTAATCTGTGGGTGATGAGATTAGGAAATGTCTTCATCACTAAAGCAATTTAATCTTTGGGTTTACTTAGGCCTGTAACATAGATATGCTGTGTGCTTCATTCTAATGGTTGACTGTTGCAGATGGAGTGTCAGGTTGCAACTGAATATGCATGCTTTTTAACTACTCTGTCTGTTGGCTGAGGGTCTTTAACTCTCTGTTTCTGTTCTTGAACTTGCCACTCTCATCCCTCTTATCATGCATACTGGACATCTCTAATGACCCTAGTTGGGATTGTCCTTACATATAACCTGGAGGGTGCAGAACATGAAAGTCCTTTTCTGACCCACTCAGTTATCTGTAGAAGATGAGATGGGAGCTTTGTGGTCTGTACAGTTTAATGTAGGCTTCCAGGCCTATTTCCTGGTACTTAAGCCAGCAGTCCTAACCCTACTAACCCCCGCCCCCAGCCCCGCAAGCTCGGGGAGCGACGGCGAGGTTGAATGCAACCTCGCCGTCACTCCCGGATCCGTTCTGGGGGCTGGGGTCGGGGGAAGCTCGGGCTTCCCCTGCCCCCAGCCCAGCAAGCTCGGGGGGAAATAATTTTTTTTCTTTATCCCCCCCCCCAAAAAATAAGTGCGCCCTATGGGCCGGTGCGCCCTATAGGGCGAAAAATACGGTAATCCACGTTGAATTCAAAAGGACTTACTTCTGAGGAGACATGGTTAGGATTGTGCTGTTCTGATTTCCTTCTGCTTGTGTACATGTATACAGTTAAGGATTCAAAAATAACTCTTTAATAACAGTTTTCTCAGTAATGCTTTAATGCTAGCAGTGCTTTTAAAACTGTTCTTGTGAACCATTTGTTTTATTTTGGGCAGCAAGAAAAATATCAATATGATCAGTTTTCTCCAAAACCTGTTTAGAGATCTAGAGAAAATAAGTCAAAACCAGAAATGTCACTCTTCTTGTTTACGCTGTTGTAATGCCTTTGGGCTTTCTACACATGCTATTTCCAGACCTTTACTGCTGTAATCATGACTCCAGTTGAATTTTAATTATTTTTGACATGCTAACTCAGGCTGTTAGTCCATCTGTTATAATAGATGTAGAAAATAAAGAAGAAAGTATGTATTAAAGTGACCTCTTATGTTTCTCAGACACAGCCCAATGACACCTTAAGCCTGTTAACATTATGGGATAGCTTCTTAACAGTGTGCTAGAATGCAGTTTGTGTCGTTTTTCTCTTGCATTCCCAATAAATATTTAATTTATTGTTATTTAATTTGGTTTCTAACACAGCTGTTCTTAACACAGATATAATTTTTATTTATATAAGAAAGGGTATGTTTGAAATAACATGTTTGGTTCCTAGAAAATAGCTCATCATTGAAAATACATACTTTATAGCTATTTTTGGTATATTTGATACTTTTGATCCTGAAGTGCTTTCTGAAGTGTATTTCAGGGGGGGAAACTGTATACCTGCACTGTTCCGTTTTTTTGCATGAATTAGCATTTATGAAAAGTTTGAGAATTGGATTTAAGTGTGCCTCTACGAGTTATGTTTCCCACTCCCTCTCTCTGAATTGCTATTGATAACCTGAAATGTTTGTTTACCATTCTGCTCTAAAAGTTTTGCATACAAGGTTGTAAGCATACCGAAATATCCTTCGGTGTTTTTTCATGGCATGTGAAACTTGCTATATAATTTTAAATGAAGGAGAAGAATGAATTTAATCCTCTTTGGAGTAGCCTTGAAAATCAGTTTTCTTTTCTTTCTTTTTTTTTAAAAAAAGTTTGTGCATCTCTTCCTCCCCTCCCCTAGTTTTAGTTACAATATTGCTAAGTAGACTAATCATTGCTATGTTTTTGATATTCAGATACAGAAATACAACAGTTCATCTGGTTAGATCCAAAGGTGCCAATCTGTGAGCTTGGCCTCTTCCACAAGCACATGTGTGTTGTCTGATTTAGGAGGAGTGCTATTCTTCTTGCATGAACTTTTGTCTTAGCTCTTGAATAATATCTTCCATTAGCCATTGAACAATAGTTCACAGAACAGTACCACTCCCAGAATTCCTTATGCTTGTGAAACACCTTGTGTTTCAAATAGCAAGCTTGCAAGGCATTTTGATTTCACTAAAGTCATTTGGGTATTCCCAAAGGAGTAATTGCTGATGGAAAAGCTTCTGTCAACAGAACCAGGAGGAAAGCAATTTGGTGATTCTATCTGCCCACTGGAGCCCCCTTTCTGCAAATAATTTTTCTTGTAAAGTGGCATAAAAATTATTAAATAAAAAAAAGGTTCTCCAAATAGCTGAAACCCCCCCCCTTCTGCTTCACCATCATAGTGTTGGATACATTTCATCACCATCATTGCTATTGATTATTTTCCTGAAAGCAGGTTGTTTATTCATATAATGCATTTATTTAATAGTTTTTTCCTCTGAATATCCATGTTACGCATTTACACCAGTGGTGGCCAAACCTAGCCCTCCAGCTGTTTTTGGACTACAACTCCCATCATCCCTAGCTAATGGGACCAGTGGTCAGGGATGATGGGAATTGTAGTCCCAAAACAGCTGGCGGGCCAAGTTTGGCCACTACTGATTTACACAGTTGTTTTGTTATTCTCTTGAAATAACAGGTCTGCGTCACCTTACCATGGCTTCACAATTGTGAATCGACTGAATATGCACAACTTGGTTGAGCCTGTAAACAAAGACTTGGAGTTTCAACTACACGAGCCCTTTCTTCTGTACAGAAATGCTAACTGTGAGTATAAACTTGGAATAATGTTGTTATTTAGGAGACCCCACTTTTTGAACTGCCCTGGACCACTTCTGCTATTAAAGTAATATACGTGTGATGTGGCAGTAGCTAGTTAGACTCTAAACACCAGTTCAGTTTCTAGGGTGCCACTCTTCCAGCTGTGTTCCATCCATAAACAGTGTTAATTCAGTGTGTTATATAGTCTTCTGTCTTTCTGTTTCAACACCTCTTTTTGTGTCCTCGAACACTTGTCTCCATAATTCCAATTGATTGACTAGTTGCAAATAATGGTTCTTAACTGATGTGTTGAGGTAGGGTAATATAAAAGGCTAGCAGAGATGGGCAGATGCTTGGTTAGGGGAGAGGCGGGGGGGGTGAAGTAAAATGTCTTGGGAAGCAGCATGCAGTGGGGAGGCCATGCTAGATTTGAGCGTGCATTGTGGCCCTTCTCCAAGTCACCACTGCTCAGAGCTAATTAGGGCTGGCACCCCAGCCAGCTGGAGGCAAATTGCGCCAAACCTGATGGGCCTTATTCAGCATAGCATGTATTTGCTATTTTCAGCATTTCTGTCCTACCTTTCATTAAAACTATATTCCAGATAGCAAATGGGCACAAGCAAATTATCCCCAAAGATCATAATTTAATTACTTTTGTTTGGCACAGCCCTATTTCCTTTCATTTAGGACTTTGCTATGAGATCAAACACATGTCACATAACCATTTTCTTGCCGCTAGAGGTAATGTTTGCAAGGACCTGAGAAATTCAAAAAGCAAGATATTTTGAATCAGTTTGGCAAGTCTGCTAAATCACTGTCCTCTCTTTAGTATCTTTAGTATCTTTAGCTGAGGGAGCAAGGCATGCAGATCTCCAGCTATTTGTTTTAGGAAAAATTGTGTTTTTCCTGATAACAGTAACAGCTGGATTATTCTTTAAATATTTTTTAAAAGCTAGAATCACTTATGCTAATTATTCAGTATGTCACCAATTTTAATCTGTATTGAGAAAGTCACTAAGTTAACTTCAGAAGTTCTAGAGAAGACCATTATGGAATTCCCATCTTTTATTCATAATATATTAAATATGTTTGTAACATCAGTGATATGCTGTAGTTACCAAACTGCATAACGGGAAGCAATATAAAGCACTCAGTGACAAAAAGGATATGACTGCAAGTAAAAACATTTCTAGTGTCCTACAGCATTGGTAACTGTGCCTTTCTCCATAAAGGGCTTAAAATCTAAGCATCAACCACTTAATAAATTCATAGATACAGATGTGATCAAAAATTTCAGAACCTTGGGTTTTTAAATCAACAATTTTGAACTTACCTCTAAAGGTCTTAAAGAAGTATGCTTCCAAATCAGTTTCACTCACAATTCTTCCTTTGTATCTAATGTCACTGTCTTGATGTAGATAACGAAATTCCATGCTAATATTAAAAGATAGGTGGTGGTATACAACTCTGAATTCTCAAATGAAGATATTGCCTGCACTTGTTCCTTTTCTTCTTTTTTGAGCTCTGTATGTCCTTTTTCCAGTTGAAATGCAGCAACAGAGATATAATTCCAGAAGGATGTACTTGAAACTCTGTTACCTTGGTGGTAACAACAGATTGCTCCCTAAATATACCTTTGTAGCCAGGCAGTCTTATTTCGTTGCTGTAAAAATATCAAAGTGGGTCCAGAAAGTTGAAGACCAGCCACATGTGGATATCAGCAGTGTTGTCAGAGTGACATGTGTTTGATCAGGGAAGAGGAATGGATCTTTAGTAACTGCTTTAACTCTGCCTTCTCAAGAAAGATAAGGAGTGGGACTGCTGTTGCTATTTCTGTAGAGAGAAATGGTAAAATTGCATTTAGGGTGTTTATAATGGAGTTTAAGTTGAGGGCAGCCAAACATGTAGAATAGTGTGGCGCAATGAGCTAATGTGTTAAACAGCAGTCACTTTCTTGTTCTGTTGCAAAGCAGTTATCTCTTTTCTGTCTTTGATAGCTAGCTTTGTTCAGGACAAATCCATTAGTACTTGGCTTTGACACCCCCTTAGACATATGTTTTCTTTCACCGTGCTAATAACTCCAGATTAAATCAAAGACTCTTCTCTCCTTCCTTCCTTCCTTCCTTCCTTCCTTCCTTCCTTCCTTTCTTTCTTTCTTTCTTTCTTGGCATTAGCTTTAACAGGGGTCAGCAAACATTTTCAGCAGGAGGCCAGTCCACTGTCCCTCAAACCTTGTGGGGGGCCGGACTATATATTTTGGGGGGCGGGGATGAACAAATTCTTATGCCCCACAAATAACCCAGAGATGCATTTTAAATAAAAGGATACATTCTACTCATGTAAAAACACACTGGTTCCCAAACCATCCACGAGCTGGATTTAGAAGGTGATTGGGCCGGATCCGGCCCCTGGGCCTTAACTTGCCTACCCATGCTTCAAAACCTTGAATTGTTACACCCTGTCTTTTATAAGTTATACTACAGATGGTAGTTGTTGCTACTTTGCAATGAATTCAGCTCATATTATTGGTCTTACAAGTTTTCCCTTGAGTTAAAAAATGTATGTGAGAAGATGTGACTTGTATTTACAGTGGTACCTCGGTTTATAAACTTAATCCAATGTGGAAGTCTGTTCTTAAACCGAAACCGTTCTTAAACCAAAGCTCACTTTCCCTAATAAGGCCTCCCGCCGCCGGTGCCCTTCTACCATTCGGATTCTGTTCTTAGACTGAGATAAAGTTCGCAAACTGGGACACTACTTCTGGTTTTGCGGAGTTCATAAACCGAATTGTTTGTAAACAGGACTGTTCTTAAACCGAGGTACCACTGTATTATTATGATTTATTAAATTTCTATACTGCCCTCCTCACAGGGCAGTTTCCAATTGTACATACCATAATAACAAACAAAAACAGTACTGTACCCACCCACCCCACATACTTTAAAATGCCAGAGATTGTTGAATTAGCCAAGGGCCTGGGAGAAGGAGAATGTTTTTGCCTGGCACCTCAAGATATGTAACGGCAAGCCACCACAGAAAAGGCCCATTTTCATGTTCCCACCTTCTGGACCTCTCGTGGAGGAGCCACATGAAGAAGGGCTTCGTATGAGATGGTGGTCCTGAGCCATTTAAGGATTTATAGGTGAAAACCATCACTTTGAAATGGGCCTGGAAACTGATTGGCAGCCAGTGCAGTTGGACCAGGATCGGTGTAATATGCTCAAACTGTCTTGCCCAAGTGAGCAACCTGGCCATTAAACTCTGCTGCAGCTGAACTTTCCAAACTGTCTTGAAAGACAGACTTACACATATAATTGTGTTGCAGTAATCTGACCTAGAGGTTACCAGAGCCTAGATGACATAAGTTGGGCATATCCAGATAGGGGTGCAGTTGGGCCACCAGCCAAAGCTGATAGAAGGCATTCTGTCCCACTGAGGCCACCTGAATCTAAAGTGACCGCAGTGGGTTCAGAAGTACTTTCTAACTGAGTATTATTATTTTTTTATGTTTAGGACACAGCTATGAATCAGTTTCCTTAAAAGATAGTTTTGCATTGCAATAGTCACCTGCTTTCAAAGATTTACCGTATTTTTCGCTCCATAGGGCGCACCGGACCATAGGGCGCACCTAGTTTTTAGGGGGGGGAAATAAAGAAAAAATATATTCCCCCCCCCAGCCCCAAAGAGCAAAGAAGCCAAGACAGTGAGCGGGATCCATCCCGCTGGCTGTCTTGGCTTCCTCTTTAGCCATGCTCAACCTCTCCAGCCGGGAGAGGCTGCGTCGCGGCTTTGGCAGAAGCCAAGACAGCTGCACTCCCCAGGCTGCAGGCTGCTATCCGCAAGCCTGGGGAGCGCGGGGGGAACTCCTGCCGCGCTCAGAAGGCTTGCGGATAGCTGCCTGAAGCCCGGGGAGCGCAGCGGGAATTGGCGCTGTGCTCCCCGGGCTTCAGGCTTCAGGCTGCTATCCGCAAGCCTTCGGAGCCCGGTGGGAACTCCCACCGCACTCAGAAGGCTTGCAGATAGCTGCCTGAAGCCTGGAGAGCGAGAGGGGTTGGTGTGCACCAACCCCTCTCACTCTCCAGGCTTCAGCGAAAGCCTGCATTCGCTCCATAGGACACACACACATTTCCCCTTCATTTTTGGAGGGGGAAAAAGTGCGTCCTATAGAGTGAAAAATACGGTAATATTTCACAATGCTTAATGGAATCACATCTCCCCATTTTTATTTAAGAATTTGTCCTTTACTGAATCCCAATTTTTGTTAACTATGGTTTAGTGTTTTGTGTGAATAGAGCCAGAATCTCTTAACACTGAGACCTGGCCACAAGTTTCCTGTTCCATGGAATTATGGGCCTGCTAGCTTGATCCAGTTCCCTAAAGCTGTTCTAATATATATTATATCTTTTTTAGAGTCCACAGTTATTTCAAATCAGATTACTAAACTGGGCATCACTCATCCTGCGTCTTCATTTTGTCTCTACCCCAGTAGCAGAGCTACTCTTCTTCCTGTTCCCATGCGATGGTTTTCTTAACAGTGCCTTTTCCTTTGTTTATTCTGCTTCATATCCTTTGCTTCCTTTACCCATCCTCTCTTGGGACTCTGTTATTTAGCCCGTTACTTACTTTGTCTCTTTTCCTCCGGCTGCCTTGCCTCCTGACCTTGAGTTTCCTTCTTGCTGGATCCTTTTTACTACTTTGCAAGAATAGAATGAAGGTTTATAGCCAGGAAGGTGACATAGAAAGGACTCTGTATATGCATGTCAGATGAAAGGCTAGAAGGAAAAGGAAAGACTTATGCAGTCTGACAAATTTCTGGTTCCTTTAGTTTAGACCTTTTCTTTTTCACTCCCAGGGCAGAAAGTGAAATATACATTTTTAAATGTATTTAACGCTTATACAAAATTCTCTTTTGAGTTAATGTTGTTAACTTCATTTTAATGGTACAAGCATACACATACCTACTCAGAAGTAAGTCCCACTGAACTAAATGGGACTGGTACATCCAGTTAACTGTATAACGTTAAATCCAAAGTCTAATTTAAGCTGCTACTGACTTCTAAGTGAATGGTTCATAATTATCATACACATATCACTGGGCTGAATGTTATGTTGATTTGCACTGCACTTTGGGTTCTGCACTAGTCTTAAGTGCTCATTTTATCTGACCTGCCTGTAATTTAACCTGTCAGATCAGGAGCTTTTTACATGTAACCTTTTTTTTGGCCTAAGATTAAAGCTTTTGCCTGGGAACAAGATGTTTGTTTTCAATATGGTTGTACATATTAAATTGTTCACTAGCAAGTGTAATACCATAACCTAACATCTGTTTTATTATTTGCTGCTCCTGTTTCCATGAATATTTGAAATTACCCAGTAGAACTGCTCATATGTGCATAAATCATTTTAAGTACAGAATTTGTAATCTATGCATCCTGCTGTTTTCTATTTGAAGATATTCTGTAATCAAAATGATATAATAATAATAATAATAATAATAATAATAATAATAATAATTAACAGTCTTTTTTTAAATACCTTCCTCAAGTGTCAATTTACAGTATCTGGTTCTATGACAAGAATGACTGTCACCGAATAGCAAAACTCATGGCAAAGTAAGTATCTCATTTTTTAAAGCAACTTTGTGTTATTGCTAGTTTGCATTTTATAGCATTTCCTATAAAACCATGTATCTTTGCCAATATTTGTGCCGTCAGTAAAAATTCATGTTAACTTGGTTTGCAATGTACTGCTTAATTTTGTGCTTAGAATAAAGGCCATTTACTTTCCCTGTTTGCATGCAATGCTAAGCCAAACTATGTCTTAGCACCCAGGCAATGTGATGTGAGCTCTCTTATAGTGCATGCAAAGTCAAAATATCTGGAGGATAATGCTATATCAGATAGCCCTGGTACCTCCAGTATCAGACACTACATGCCTCTGAATACTAGCTTATTTGATGGATGGATTAATTTGTTTAATTAACTTTCCCCTCCCCCATTTCTTCCGAAAGAAGCCTAGAATGGCAAACAGCAAGTGAATAAAACAATTTGATACAGATTCAGACTAGACAAATCCTATTGCTGGGGATCACAGTCAAGAGAGCACTGTTGCCCCTGTGTCCTGCTTGTGGGCTTTCTGTAGACACCTGGTTAGCCACTGTGAAAACAGAATACGGAACTTGATAGGCCCTGGGCCAGGTCCAGCAGGACAATTCTTTGCTCAAGAATTTATAATAAACTGGCTCATTTTTATAATTGTAAAGTAACAGAATTATTGAACGGGTGCGATCCGTTTATTCAAAATGAGTGAGGAGTTGCAGTGGATCACTGTACATAACACTCCTGATTCTGCAACCCAATGCTGGGTTCAAATTCTGGTCAAACCAATGGATAAGAGTGGGGATTAGATTTGTGCTGGAGAGAGAGGGATTTATACCAAGTAGTACACGATCCCATGGCTACCAGTTTTTTAACCGTGGTTACAATGTTAGGAGCATTACATCTGCATTGATCCACTGATGCAGAATCCAAATACTCAGATCTGAATCATGCAAATTAAGATCGTCTGTGCCAATTAGCGAAGGTTTGCCTCTCTTCTTGTTGTGTAATTTGGTGGCTTTATCGCAGCATGTGCCCAGCATGCCCTCTATATTACCTATAGTAATGTCATGTCTTGGAGGACAAACCACACTTATTTGGCATCAAATAGCTGCATCAGCAAATACTTTAGAGCTCAGAGAACGGACCACTCTCAACCCTCTCCAGGGAATTTATTGGTATTTATGATCTTCTGTTTCTGTGAGTTTTTCATTCTAGACTGAGGAAACATTAATGTAATGATGGAGTAAGCTATTGGGAGTTAACTTGCCCTAGCATCCTTTCATGGAGAAGATATGGCGTGATTGACATATTCTGTGATTGTTGTGATATCACCTTTTGGCTTTCCCATCAGCTGCCTGTAATATAGCCTGATGCTTTTGACATGGCATTTCCTGTTCTTAATAATCAAATCTACTCTCACTGCAGGAGACTAGATTAAAAAAAAAAATCACTACTCCATCTCATTGAAGGTTACTGTGTGTTAATTCAGGTGGCTTTGATCTAACCTGTTTCAGGAAAGTGGACCATTACGTTTTTAGCAGGCTACCATGTAGGGACCAAGCACTGGCTATTCTGAGCCAGAGCCTAGATCTCCTGCCCCTTTCCCTCCCATTTTAAAAGCTTTGTTGAAGGAAGCTTTGTTTATAGGGTGACTGGATGCCCTCTGAAGCAGAGTGGTGTTGATACCCAGCCACCCATCATCTTAAGCCACATCTGCATTATACATTTTTAAAGCATTATCATACCAATTTAAATAGCCATGAGTTCCCTCAAGAATCCTGAGGGCTGTAGTTAAGGGTGCAGAGATTTGTTAGGAGACCTCTATTTTCCATTACTCAGCTACAATTCCCAAAGTTCCCTGGAAAGAGGGAGTGATTGCTACCCTGCCATGGTTCCCAGGATCCTTTAGGGGAAGCCATGACTATGTGGTATGATACTATATTAAATATATAGTGCAGTTGTGGGCTCAACTGCTGAGAGGTATCTATGTTTATAAATTAGCATCTCCAAATATTATGCATCAGGGGTGCCATCTCATCCTCAGGATGGTGGGTGCCTGCCACTGCAACACGGGCGTGCGACGTCACACACTACATGCAGGCGTGTGTGACATCACATGTCCATGTTGCGGCGGTGGTGGCTCCTCTTATTCCTCCTCTCCGCAGCCAGCGGTGCACTGTTTTCTGTGGGGAGAGGCTCAGACTCGGAGGCAGAGAGACTCTGCCTCCACGTCCAAGCCCCACGCCCTGGAAAAGGATGCCTCGCTCACTGGCTGCGAGAACGGAGATGAACTGCTTCTCTCTCTCAGAGGCAGCACCGCTGCCACCTGCTGGCTTTTCTCATTGACTTTGTGGTGGCTCAGCCTCCATAAGTCGTTACTGTGGGTGCCCACGGCCCCCTGGAGATGGCTCCTATGTAATGCATATTTGGGTCATGGGCTTGTGCCCTGATCCTTTAAATTTCTAGCAATGTTCCTGCTCTGGACCAGTGAGAGAGGTTATGGTAAAATAATAGTCTCCTTTAAAACACACACACACACACACACACACACACACACACACACACAAATTGATATACCATCTTTCTATGCATATGTACACTGAAAGTTACATTTAAAACAAAATAAATGTGACAATGTAATCAACTGAAATCTAAAGGGGTTAGTACAGTATATTGCAAAACAGAAGCAAAACAAACCTTTAAAAGGCTCTGACTAAAAATGCAAGTTGAAATAAAATAGTCTGTAAGTGTGCACTTGAAAATAGGCCATGAAGGGATCAGACATAGCTCTCAGTGACTAGACTATATCATTTGTATTTCTTTCCCTCTAATCTTATTCTTTCTTATACAGAATTTTGCACACAAACACACCATCCAGCTGATGAGAATCAGGCTATTCCCATAATGCACTTAGAGCTTCCTGTGATAATTTGTGCCAAAAAATGTCATTCTAAACTGGGCTCTATTGTTCGAAAATAAAACATTTTTGTAGTAGTGGCTAATAAAGGACTTTATAGAGGAATCTCCTGGTGTTGTTTTTTGATGGGCTGCTGCTGTATTTCACACTGTATATATTGTACATGTCTACAAAAGTGGGAAATGTTCACATGAAAAGTGAACTGGGGAGTCTTGGTGACTGAGCACATTTACAAGTAGCCCAAATTCAAAATTCCTTCAAATGCGCGAAAGCTTTTTGTTTGTATAAGTGATCTGCTTTTTTTAAGAAAGTACATTTACTCCTCCTACTACCTTGAGAATGGCCTAACTTAGTCATAATCAGTGGAATCACAGGTGTTGGTTTACAGTATTACTTGCTCCCATTTACATGGCTTTACTGTTAGGTTTTCTAAATGCTGTACAAAACCCTGCCAGTTTTGGGAAGTAGAAACCAGCAATGAATTGAAATTATAAAATTCAGGTTTAGAACGTATAGCTCTGTTGGGGTTAAGATGTGCACAGAATTCATGAAGCATGTATTCAGTTCAAAATATGAAACAAACTGCTTCTATAGTGAATGGTGTGTTTTGCTGTACATTTTTAATAAAATCTAATCATATGCTGTTTTCCCCCTCCTCTATCATAGAGTAGTGCAAGAAGAAGCTCAGAGATCCCAGCTGCTGTTCCAGGACAGAAGAAGTGTCAGCAGGATTAATGGATGCACTGATATCCTAGAGATGCTTAGCAAAGCTAAGGTTGAATATGAACAGGTAAGGAAAGTATCTGTATTAGAAATCAGAGGTCAGACTTGCATTACATATTTTAGTGGGAGCCAAAATAAACTTGGTCTACTTTTGCTGTTGGATGGTTATCCCTCAAGGATTTCCATTCATTCTCTTTTCTTTTTCTAATAGTAAGCACTGGCAAAATGGGGCTGTCCTGCCTTGTTTTTCTGAGAATAACTGGATTTCCATTAATGTAATTTTTGTGTGTCACTGTACATAATTAGGCTTTTGAAATTTAATTTCAATCTCAAATGGCTGCCTTTCTGGAAGCTGAGATAAATGTCAATGGAGGTGTTGCATACTATTACTCAAGGTTCATGTTCCTTCTGTGCAAACTTGATTATATTACCAACAGTCCTGGAAAAGTGGGCAACAACAAAGTTGCCTGTATTTTAGTATCCCCCTAGCACAACTTCACACTCTAGAAACTTTCCTTACAGTCTTCAGTACTATAATACAGTCTGTTTTCTTTCTCCTTACCCAAACTTGCTGAAGGAGAAAGAGTGAGCAGTGAATCATCATAGGCAGTGCATGGCAATATTACAATGCCTCAGGGCATGTTGAATCATGAAGCAAATGGCTAAGGGCTTTCATCTATCCTGGAATACCAATTTTAGACACATTGGTGTTTATCCAAGCTAGAATAAGTTGCTGTACCTTTTAAAAACGAAAACAGTAGCCTGTCATGGTTTATAAAATAATGGTGACATAATCTGTCTTGGCTCTGACAGTATTGACTGAAAACCATAAGGAGAAACAATGAGAGAGAGAGATTTCCCCCCAAGCTTCTGTTTTATCTGGGAGAAGGGGCATAGTTATGTGAGTTAAACATGCAAATATGGTTTTGCCGTAGTATTTTACATCTGATCAGTTTAAATTTCTTCGTTCTAAGTTTAATGCCTTCCCAACCTTCACCTTCAGTAGTAATCTATCTATATAATGTAGAGTTCTCTAGCTCACCCTGTGCCTTCTTAATTGCATTGCACCCACACATCCATTACTGCCTAGGTTCTATTAACTATGGCAGTCTCCCCACCATCCCTCCAACTCGCCTGTGGTGGGGTGTCCAGTCCTTCAGAACGTGTGCACCGTGTACGTCTCATCTACTTCCAGCCCCCACCCATCTTGTTCCCTCCCTACTCAAGGAGAGATGTTAAATGAATCAGGTAGGACTAGAGGTAATAAGAGACGAGAGAATTAGCAGGTACTCATTGATTTTGATTTTTTTAAGCTGGTGGAGTAGAATAAATTAAGAAAAGGAGCAGTTTCAATGAGTTGGGTCCAGGGTATCTCCTTCCATTTTTTGAAAGAGGCTTGGATCCACCAGGAGTTCCCATTCATGGATGAGAAGATGACTTATGGCAATTTTCCCATGAAGCCTTATTCACCACCTGCCACACTTTTCTGAAGGGTCCCCTAGTGCTAGAGTACACCTTTCAGGGAGTGACGGGAGGAAGGAGAGGTCATTGAAAATACTCCCCCCTCCCCCTCTTCATGTGTGGAATGTTTTGTGGCCACAACGCTGTTCATGGGATTTCTCAACACAATTCAACAACATTGAGACATTAACATTATTATTACTGTATCTACATAATGGAATAAAGAAAACCTTCACCTTCTAATTTTCTGCTTTCCATGCTGTTAAAGACAAAGGAGAAGCCCAGAAATAATTTGGCAGTCTTAATCATGTGAACCATTCTGGAAAATATGTCTACTTGTCTGTCTTGTAAACGTCATTGTAAGCTAACTTTCTGTCTAAATCTGCATGCCCTCTTTTCTCTTGGGGTCTAATATGAATAGCTTGGACAGCCTGAATTGAATCACTTGATTAAATGTATACACCATTCTGTACACTCAGGGCAGGTTGAATTCATTATAATGCTGCCTCTTCCATCTGTGGGAGGCAGGGACTCTGACTCCACATTCTTGCACATACTTTGCATAACTCCTCCAGCTATTGAAATGTGCCCTAAACCACAGCTATCCAATTTGGTTTTGAGAGGTGATGCTTCTAAATATGCAGATCTGTAAAGTACCTGTTTAATGAAAGAAATGAGAGGGAAGCTTTAGAAATAAACTCCTGGTATAAATTGAATTAGTGTTTTATGCTGTTTAGTTGTGGGTTCTTTCTGTTGCTGTGTCATGTGTCTTACACATTATTGCTCCTAATTCTTTTAATTGCATGCTTTTTCAAGCATGTGTATGTTTTTATGTCATTCCTCTTACTAATTCCTTGCCAATTATCTTGAGTCTATAATAATTATAGATGAATTTGCGTTTTATAGAAAAATCTGCCTAGTACAGTCCAGATGGATCATAAAATAATCCTGCTGTGCAGCCCACATGTGGTGGGCAGAGAGTCGGCATGAGAATGGGTAGCCAGGAGTGAGAAAAGAGCTTTGTAACTGCCTGAGTGATTTAATATAGGATTCTAAACCAGCTTTATCTTTCATGTACTCTCTGCATCCAGTCCGTATGTGAAAATGAATGAGTTTGGTTAGTGGGTGGATTCTTTTTTTAAATAGCTAACTTTTCCCCTCCCTCTTCAGAAAGATTATAACACTTTTTGTAACCTGGCATTAAACAAGCAATGATATTTTGGGATCGCGTTTATAAACAATGAAATTGGGCTTAAATTCCTTACCAAAATGTTAACCACACTAAAAGTGCAGGAAATTGGGGGGGGGGGGGACAGGGACACAGCAGAGAGGGTATTGTCAATCTATGTTGTGAATTTTAAATCTGTAAGGTAAAGTAAATCTTTACATATTTATCGAAAGTTGTAGTGATGTGGCAGGTTTCCATTGCTGGCCATGTTTGCAGCTTGCAGCTTGCTACAGTCAGCTTAACTTCCTTGTGTTGATGGTCAGCTCATAAAGCTTGAAGCTTGTACTTGGGGGAAAACTTTGCGTAAGGTAATATATCGACTGAATTTTTTCTCCAGCAGCAGCAAAGACTGTCAACTTCAGCTCTGTTGACTGCATCATAAATGGCACACTCAAAAGATTTAAACTGGCAGGTCTCTTGAACCATGAAGCTGAATCATCACTTTATTTTAGTGCTGTTAGTACATTTGCCTAATGCCTGGAAACATGCTGGACTCATGACTGTTCTAGCTAATTTTATAATTGTTCTGTGTACACCTTGGTGTGTATTTTCACAAGTGTAAGCACATCTACCCTTTTAGAGGACGTGCACCCAGTTGTATAGCTGTAAGAGATGTTTAAAAACTCTGTTGCGTAGACATTCTGTATCTTCTCCATTCATTTGGGTAACCCAAATGGCCTGAGTCATGCATTCTTGTCTAGCTGACAACAGCTGGGAGAACTGTTTGGGTTGAAGCTGGGTGATGCTGGCCATAATGTTTAATCAGCTTCTGATCAAGTTGTGCCTTTAGCATGACACTGGCAGAACTATCATAGGATTGTGCAATGTGATCACCACAATATTGAATAGATAGTATGTTGTGAAAAGCGTAAAGTTCAGAGAGAAGAAGAGCAGGTGAGGCAGAGATCTTCCTGGGAGGTTTATAGAGGGGTGCAAAAAATGAACAGGTCTGAGTGGGAATTAAAAACAATAATGCATTTTATTTTCTAGAATCAGAAGAGTGACCTCATTTGTTGGACACAACCAAGTGCAAACCCCACAAAGACGGAAAATACAGAGATTTCAGAGCATGGATCATCAATGTTACAAATGCAAGACCATGTATGTTCATTTTAAAGCACTGTGACACTACTGCACTGTTTTGTTACCTTTATAATAAGTGGATCATGGGGTTGTATCAAGTCCTTTTTTTCTGGGGGGGCACGGGGGGCGCATACCCCTAAACATTTTATGAATTCCAACCACCTTGGCCAGCTTTTGGCCCTCACTGGACATTGTAAGGCTTATCAGTCAACTAAACAGGAGCTTTGGCTAAGAAGTGAGACATATAGCCAAGAAAGATACTGTATACTAATACTGAAAATTGGTTGCAGGAAATAAGATGAGCAGCTCTTGTAGGTCTTGTGCCTGCTAATAGTGCCATCTAATGGAGAAAAAGGAGTGGTGCACAATTTAATCTTGGAGAGTCTCCTTCTAGAAATGGGGTTTTAGGGCCATTTTGTCTTACTGAAGCCACTGAGGGTTTTTGACAGATCTACAAGGAGAATGTTGGATGTTGGAAGTTTCAATTTTTAAATTGATGCAGTTGATCAGAAGTAGTCTTATCTGCCTTTTTGGCTCTTAATGGGGTTTGGGGTGCATAGTCCCAATTATTAGTATGGAATTGAAGATTAAAGTGAACCAGTGCTGTAAGATTCTAAAATGTTACACTTCTAGATCACAGGAGTTTTCCCATCCTTTTTATTTCTCTTTCTCGGCCACCTTTTTCCCTTTTATTATTCTCTTCTTTCCCTCCCTCCCTTCCTTTTTGGTGTCTTCTACTCTGGGCCACTATTGGGATTATACACACATGGAAGGTAATGGCTGGCTGGTGAAGGAGCCTGTGTGAGATGCAGGGAAGGGAAGAAAGGGAATCTCTCGGGTGATAACTGGAAGGGTCAACCCCATTCTCTGTGAGACAAGGGTTAAGATCTATTTGAGAGACGACTTTGCTATTTCTTTTTCTTTTCATTTAGATTTGTTTGTCTTTTATTATATTGTATTATGAAACGGCTTCCAACAAAATTATAATATAAATGAGTTTTGCAGTTCTGAAAGTGGCAGGGAGCTAATTTTCTGACCATGAAGATTTCCTTCTGTGCACAGGGAGCAAATAAATCCTTGCAGTAATAACACACAACCCCATTACTCCTCCATGCTGGAGCCCTGCCTTGTGTACAGTAACACACCATGCCAGGCAAAGTAACCCACTACCCTTTTGTTGGCTTTCTAGCAGCTCATTCCTTCCTATGCCCATATGCAGATCTTACTTCTACTTTAAACTCCTTTTTTGTACTTATCTACTATAGTTTGCAATCTTTACAAATATGAACTACTTATTTGTGAGGCGAAACTGATAATTCCTTGAACTATCATTTGGACTGCCATGAGATAGGATGGCGATATCTGTGTAGAATGGGTGAAGGAGTATGAAAATAAATAGCTTCTTGGGGCAAGTCTGCTTATGGCTCCATCATTTTTTTAAGTCACCTGATAAATCTTCTCTCCTTAAAGGTATTTGCAGATTAAAATGCTTTGCAGTTTTAAGGACACTGAAAAGCAGTAGGAAAACAAACTCTTACAATTGGGATTCCAAGAATTGGTTGTTAGCATACATTGTTTCATCGTGATATACAAGCATATCGTGCCACATAAGTATAAAAACATTGTTGATAAAACCTATGGCCCGTAATGAGTTTTTTTGCATGGCCCTACAACTTTTAGCAAGCTGTTCTCTTTTAAATTCTACACACTACCACTAATTTACTGGAGACTTGTCTTTGTATACATTTTAAGCTGATCTTCTGGTCGTTCTTTTTTTCTCTATTTCTAGCCATGCTCATCCATACCAAAACACCTAACAGTGGAAGAGTTATTTGGAACTTCATTTCCAAAGGAACACAGTACAGTTCCCTACTCTAATCCAGAGAGAACAAAGAAGCCCGACTCCTCATGCAGAGAGCACAATTTGCTCCTTCCTTTTTCATTTGAGCAGTCGACAGTGATCCATCAGCCTCTGGGGAAACTGGATGGCTCAAGCTTCAAAAGTAATTCTTGTACCTTATTGCCACAGGAGTGTATGCCGCCTTTACTGATTGCCTCACCTTCTGCCCCACAACCTGAAGTGAATAAAGCTCCAAACTATGCCGTACAGCTAAGCCCTAACCTTAATTCCACTCTGGCCACAGAAGCTCCCTGTGTGCAAATGCTTCAGAGCGGCAGCACAAACAATAACATGCTGCAAGTTATGCAGCAGGCTGCCAAGCAAATGTCTCCGCTTGTGAATCAGCAGCCGTCTGATATGAACCACGGTCCGCAGAACATCACTCCCAGTCAGAACCAATTCTTAACATCTTTGGCTGCAACCAGTACAGAAAGCGCTTCGAACATGCCGCTTGCAAATACGGATCTCCTTCAAAAACTCAGGTTGACCCCACAACATGATGTTATGCAGCAGTCGGCAAATAAAGCGCCAGTAGCGTCTAACTCCTCTTCTGCCGCTAGCCAGCTGGCGACCCCAGATCGTTTCAAAGAATCCCACACCAAACAAGCCCTGACTGGTAAAGCAATTCCACCTGTTCAGGTCAGTTCTCTTAGTGTATAATAAAATGGTTAGAGTGTTATCACACTGCTGTTCACAATAGAGAAGCAGGCGGGCAGCCCAGGTATGGAGGCAAGTGGGTGGAGCAAGCAGGCGGAGTGCAGCCCAGGTGAGCTGCAGAAAACCAGCTTCCCATCAGCTGTCCTGCTCTGCTGCCACTGCATGCCTCTCATGGCTTTTGCTATTCCAGCCTCATCGGCATGGAAGGCCATGGAGGGAAGTGGCAGCAGAGCAGGACAATTGCTGGGGAGCTGCCCCAGCTTGTCCTGCCTGTTCCTCTGTGGCTTGCCTGGGCTGCTGCCTAGGTGAGCTGTGGTGCATGGCTTGAGCGAGCAAAATGAGCAGGGGTTGCGGCTCCTAGTAAATTAATATATGTAGATTTCTTCAGCAATAAGGTTGATTGTAAAAACATTGGTAGGTTAGTGCTGTTAGCAGCGGTTCTCATGTTATTACACTATGTTATTTGAGTCTGAAAGTGCCAACACAATTTATTTCTTGCTAGCGGGTGAATTGGACGTTTGTATTGGATACTAGTCTTGTAAAGGGTGCTTTATAACGCTGTTCTGGCTAGCCAGTTACCGTATTTTTCGCTCCATAAGGCGCACCGGACCATAGGGCGCACCTAGTTTTTAGAGGGGGAAATCAAGAAAAAAATCTTATTTCCCCCCCAGCCCCAAAGAGCAGCGTACAGGCTGTGCGCAACCTCTCCCTGCTGGAGGGGTTGCGCGTGGCTATGTCACAAGCCAAGACAGCAAGCAGGATGGATCCCGCTCGCTGTCTTGGCTTCCTCTTTAGTTGCGCGCAACCTCTCCTGGCTTCAGCGAAAGGAACCTGAAGCCTCCAGAACACAGCGTGAACTCGCGTTGCACTCCGAAGGCTTCAGGCGGCTATCCCTGAAGCCTGGAGAGCGAGAGGGGTCGGTGCACACCGACGCCTCTCGCTCTCCAGGCTTCAGTGAAAGCAACGCGAAGCCTCTGGAACGCAGAGGGAGCGCTCCCTCTGCGCTTTGGAGGCTTCGCGTTGCTATCGCTGAAGCCAAGGAGCCTGCATTCGCTCCATAGGACGCACACACATTTCCCCTTAAGTTTTGGAGGGGAAAAAGTGTGTCCTATAGAGCGCAAAATACGGTACTTATTTTTTAGCAATGTTGGGTTTTCAGTGTTTGTCTTTAAAAGTGATGTATTGATCCAATACACTTTGGTCCAATACAGATGAAATTGTGTATCCGGCCAAAACAGTATTTGTTGATTATGTCAGTAGAGACTAGATGGTCAGAGAACTGTGCTTGAATCTGGAAGACCAAGTCTCACCTTTCCAAACAACATTGCGGTGAGGAGAAGTACAGTACGTAACCAACAATTTTGGTTACGAACTCATATAATAGGTTACCTTAGGTATCTTATTTAACAAATGAAGCAATAGCATGTGTATGCATTTTTTAAAGGGGGGAATGTAAGAAGAATGCTGGAATGCTGGATTGTTCAGATACTACGTATTTCTTTCTTTAAAATTGTAGGTTGCACAGCAAAGCAAGGAGCTTGAAACATTTTCACACCCCAAAGCTTTGTCAAAGGCAAGCCAAGTATGTATTTAAATCCTTGCATTGCCAGAGTGTCTTTCCCTGTCTGGATTTGTGCAAAGGCCAATTCTCAACAAAACCTGGTTCCATCCAGGCTGACAACCCAATGTGTCTTGAATCCTGATCCCTATCCATTCATTAGGATGACCTAGTTCTCCTTTAGGGGGCGCGGGTGGCGCTGTGAGTTAAACCACAGAGCCTAGGACTAGCCGATCAGAAGGTCGTCGGTTTGAATCCCCATGACGGGGTGAGCTCCTATTGCTCGGTCCCTGCTCCTGCCAACCTAGCAGTTTGAAAGCACCTCAAAGCACCTCAAAGTGCAAGTAGATAAATAGGTACAGCTCTGGCGGGAAGGTAAACGGCGTTTCCGTGCGCTGCTCTGGTTCGCCAGAAGTGGCTTAGTCATGCTGGCCACATGACCCGGAAGCTGTACGCCGGCTCCCTCGGCCGGTAAAGCGAGATGAGCGCTGCAACCCCAGAGTGGGTCACGACTGGACCTAACGGTCAGGGGTCCCTTTACCTTTTAGTTCTCCTTTACTAGTATACTCCTTCTGGAGACCTCCAGGTCTTGCAAAAATTGAAATATGCCTAGCCAACAATCCTTTCCCTTGAAGCTCATAAAACAATAATGCAATTGGCTGCTCTCTATAAAAGTGCCCAATTTTTCCAAAGCACATCTTAGTAATCTCTCATTTCTTTATAATATCAAGTTTATATGCTGGTACAAAGAGTCCAAGAAGGCATCAACAATTGTACTGCTATCCATATTATTGTAAATTGCTACAGAGTTCTCTTTGAGCTACCACATCAGTATGCCAGAATAAAAATTTGGGTTTATTATTTCCTGAAAGGCGTTGTGATCCAGGTTGGTCACAGTGGTTACTGTTAGCATCCATAGCTTTTGTGAGTCCCTTTCAACTTAAGCCGCTTCATTTCTGCATGCAAGTCCCTGCAGCTTGTATAATGTTGGAAGCGCCCAGGTCACATAAGAGTCAGTGAAGCAGCCGCTTCTTTTGCCGGTGTGCCATGGAGCTACATCACTAGTTCCTGCTATTTTAACTGGGACTTCAAACAGTACCAGAAAGGTAATGTTGGAAGAGGCTTTAATATTTCTAGATAGTTCTTTAAAAAGGAGGAAAAAAATCATCCCCATCTCATTTGATTTCTTGTTTTTGCAGGTTGCTTCCCCACAGTTTGCTGCAGCTACAACCACAATGGCACCTTCAGTCCTCTTGTCACCTAGTGTGTTCCAACAGTCAGCTATGAAGTCCTCCGACATCGAAAACAAAGTTGGTTCCTCTTCTCCTCTCACTCTTGGAGCAGTGGATGTTCCAACATTACCTCCGACAGTTCTTACTAGATCCCAGCTTCAAGAAACCTTAATATATCTAATAAAGGTACAGTCAGTGACTCATTTGGACTCTTGATTGAGAATAAAGTGCCGATTGTCAGTGGGTACCATAGAGAAGGTTAGGAGGAATAACACCGATAGGTGTGTTAGATCATTTAGCAATAAAAGCAGCAACTAGAAAACTGTTATCAATATTTTAAGTGGTAATGATATTGATAACCTTAAAAACCTGAGAATTGTTAATTCAGTTAAATAACACAATTTTATTATTAAATATGCTAATGTAAGTGTCATCTACCAAGGACAACTCTCCAAGTACACTCGTTTTGAGTCCTCCCTGTTTAGGGTCCATTTCGTTGAACATCCATGGCAAACCCAGAAGTACCGGAACGGGTTACTTCCGGGTTTGCTGCACGCGCAGAAGCACTAAATCACGCTTCTGCGCATGTGCAGAGCAGCGCTTTGTTGAGGGTCTCTTTTGTTGAACGTCCAGGGCTCCGGAACGGATGCCGGACGCAAAAGGATCTAAGGATTTTGAGGCAAGAGGTATGCTCTTCAGGACTGATTCAGAAATATTTGGAGTTCATATTTCTAAGCCAAATGATAACTGCTGAAGGGGAAAAGTGGATAATCAGGACCTCCCAAGTTGCAAATTTTGTTTTAAAAGTCTGCTGTGGCCGTGGCACCTGAAATGTGTTGGGTACGTAGAGGGTTCTGATTTTTGAACTGTCAAAATTGTTCACAATCAGAGGAAGAAATAAGTGCTGTCTGCATTTTAAAGAACTGCTCAACCTTCCCTTAGTTCACTTCTTTTGAGTGAATCTAATCCGTAAGTTCAGAAGGATGGGAAAAATAAAGATGGAAGATGTTTGACTTTATACATGAAAACGTTTAGCAAAATAGGTTACAAAGGTGTAGTTGGAGATCACAAATCAACCGCTTTACCACAGGAGTTTGTTCATTAGAAGTTCCAAGTGGCTTGGCCATCCTCAGTTTATTCTGTTATGAAATATTTGAGAATTCATTGACGCTCGTATTTAGTCAGCAAAAGCACACTGGCTGACTTGAAAAATTGGTTTTTTTAGTTATGTATTGGCTTCAGCTGCAAGGCTGCTTTGTAAGTGTGCTCCAGTGAATCGCAAAGAGACATCTTGCACCTAGGACAGGCTTACATTAAGAGGATTGTTTTGCCCTTTCTGTCATCATCAGGGTCACAAACCTTTGTGCTACATCAGGGCTCTCTAGTTCGTTCTATACTGATATCAGTAAGTCTTGCATACAGAGTACAGATCTAAAAATAACAGGACACAGAAATTAGTGTTTTGGTAATAGAATTGTTAGGAATAAAATGGGCCTGTACTCGGGTCACATAATCAGCTTTGTGGCCTCTGTTTTGTTTCTTTGTAGTTTTTTTTCTGCACAACCTGCTGTTTCTTTTCCCCTGTCAGAACCGCAAGTGAAACAAAGAGACTTGCTGACTGTGAAGGGAGGGGAGAAGAGCCCCTTTGAACAGAGGTCAACTGTCAGCAATTTTACTTTGTAATTAAAATCATGCCGCACTTTCAGTGATCTTGAGAATGTGCTTTGTGTTGTCTTAAACCTTCACAAATGCTGTTTCTGGCCTTTAGTCTGCTCTCTGCTTTGTGTATGTCCGTCCTGGTTAACAGTTGTTGATAATACTATTACTGTATTAAACTCCGCTTCCCTTCAGTGGAGGAGTATTAAAAAAATAGTGCTACAATGTTCCATAAGCTATATGTGGATCCAAAATGCAAAGCTCATCTGATTGTTACATTTATTATAACTAGAGTTCTTTAAGTGATGAATGAATAAAACAATTTAAAACACCAGTCCAAATAAAACACCAGTCAAATGACAGCACAGAATCCCTGTAAAACAAAACAGCTGGAGCAGGGGCTAAAAGTCAAGTAATAAAACAGTAATGAAGAGCCACTACACATCCTCACTAAAACCACGTTCCAAGTTACCATTAAATGTAGATATAAATGAATTAATATAGCTGATTCTTAAGAGAATAAGAGAGGATTTTTTTTACTATGGAAAGATATTAAAATAGGTGAGAGGCGAGCCTTTCCTGGGAGGTGATTCCTCTGTTGGGGCTTTACAAAAGATTCTCACCCTTTTAAATGGCACTTTAGGTTCACATTCTCATTAGTATAACACCATAAAAACCCAACGGTCACATCTTTTATGTTTGTCTAATTTTCATGAATTTATTGGCTTAGAATTGCCCACCTAGTATACAAAGGTATATTTTTTCAATGAAGAACCAGAAATACGAATAACTGACAGGATGTTTGTTGTTGATTATGTTTAATTTGAGATGCAAATTCACATGATGGTAACATTGAAAGTGCCAGGCCATGTGTATAGGTAGATTTGTAGAGGCCTGGCCAATGATGATGATGATGCCAGCTCAGCTGGTCCATGGAGGTCAGATAGTGAAAATGCCCTGCCTAACTCAACCCAGGCTATACTCAAAATACAGGAAGAGACTAAATGGAAAAGTATAGTGATCCAAACCTCAAGGCAGGTAAAATCCTACATATTCAGATACTGACTTTTTATTTCATTGCTGTCTGCTTCTTAGTTATCATCCAAAACAAGTGAGCCCTCTTGTCTTTAAGCGTGTGCTTGCTGTACTAATTCAGATTCTTCTTGTACAGTTGCATTCACTTATGCAGGTTTCCCTCATTAGCTTTCACTTTGAGACTTAACATGGATTTGTTAGTTCATAATACTCCCCTGTCACTAGTTTTCGTCACTTCTCTCTGTTTCTCTGTACTTCCGCATTCACTTTACCTTTTCTTCTCTTAGTTACTTTGCAAGCACCCTTCTAAAAGGTTTCTAGTACAGTGGTACCTCGGGTTACATACGCTTCAGGTTACATACGCTTCAGGTTACACACTCCGCTAACTAACCCAGAAATAGTGCTTCAGGTTAAGAACTTTGCTTCAGGATAAGAACAGAATCAGGCTCCGACGGCACGGTGGCAGCGGGAGGCCCCATTAGCTAAAGTGGTGCTTCACGTTAAGAACAGTTTCAGGTTAAGAACAGACCTCCAGAACAAATTAAGTACTTAACCCGAGGTACCACTGTAGTGTACCCTTGTAAATAAGATTGATCCAGCTTTAATCTAGAAAGAATTCATTTTAAAATCCATACTGCTTCCTCAGGTTGAAAACAATCTAAACAGCCCAGATGAATTTTGATAGTGTTACCAAGTTACACGTGAATTGCCTTGAGCACTGAATTGGGCAGTTACATTTATCCCATAAGGTCAGGACAGACTGCAAATTAGTTGTTTTATTAGATTTGCACCCTTTCCTCAGTGTGTGTGTTTGTATAGTTTTAAAAAGCACAGTAGCTTTGAAAGGGAATACTTAAAATTTAAAAGGCACCTTGCATTAAAAGAGGCTCGCAACTTGAGTTGCTGAAAAAACACTTCATTAATTTGATAGAATAACAATATAATAAGACTATGGTTTGCAGATTCCGCTCCCCTTCCTGAAGAACTGGAAGCAGATTACTCACATTCATTATCACTGAACACAGAGTCCCCTTGCCCACATGCACTGGATGTAGGAGGTGCAGTAGGATGTAGGAGGCAGTTGATGGCCATCTGTCATGGATGCTTTAGTTGAGATTCTTGCACGCAGTGGGTTGGACTAGATGATGCTTGGGCTCCCAACTCTAGGATTCTATGGTTCTGCTTAGTTTCATTGTGGTGGTGGGCACAGGGATGAGCCATTTAAAGCATAGAGTGCCATCAATCACAGCCACCTAACTATTAGGTGCAGCCTGAGTCTCTCCCTTCACTGGGTCCCAGAGAGGAAGAGAGTTGTCCCTTCTCTTCCCAGTTCTTATTTGGCCTTCTGTTATCCCCGTCACAGTATTTTGACAGCAGAAACGTGGTAACTGCTTTTCTGTGCAGTATATGCTCAGTGATATTTCTGAGCTATATATCATTGATAGTACAGTGGTACCTCGGGTTAAGTACTTAGTTCGTTCTGGAGGTCCGTTCTTAACCTGAAACTGTTCTTAACCTGAAGCACCACTTTAGCTAATGGGGCCTCCCGCTGCTGCCGCGTCGCTGGAGCACGATTTCTGTTCTCATCCTGAAGCAAAGTTCTTAACCCGAGGTACTATTTCTGGGTTAGCAGAGTCTGTAACCTGAAACGTATGTAACCTGAAGCATATGTAACGCGAGGTACCACTGTATAGCTTTATTAAACTTCCTCCTTCATGCCTCCTACCCAACTCCTAAACTTACAGGTTTTGTTAATAGGTGTAGAATAATGAATTGGGTAGGAAAAAGTAATGAATTATTTCTGTCATTGGTTTAATTATGGTTTCCCCCTCTCTTTCCTTCAGAACGATGCGAATTTTCTTAGTACGCTTCATGAAGTTTATTTACAAGTCTTGACCAAGAATACGGACAGCATCAAACTATAACTGAAGTAAATACAGTTCAACTTACCACCTAATTGTTTCAGAAACAATTATGCCTCTTCTGTGAAACTGTTAATATTTTTAAAGGTTGTTTTTAGTTGAAGTTTTAAGTTTTGTTAAAGTAAGGAGACCTTGTCCCTTAAAATTGCATAACTAATGTTCTCAGAAGTGATCTAGGTTTCACTGTGACCAATCACCAGCAGGGTTTTATTTCTGTATGCGGAAAATGGTCTTCATGTTTAACAGCACATTATTTTTGAGTGGGTTTAGAGTAATATGAAAAACTGTTTTGATTTTTCTTCATCTGGTACATACATCTAAATAATTAGGGTGAATGTGGCCTAAGCCATCTTTGGCAGTTGAGTAAAGATAACAAGTTGTGAAGCTAACTTCTGATTTAAAGAGCAGTGGAAGGAATGCAGACGATCATTTTAGGGTTTGGAGGAAACAGTGGAAAGCACTGTAAAAATGCTGGGGGTTTTTTAGCCTTAGAGCTGGATGGACTCAGCATGGTATTGACCATCAAACTGACTCCCTTAATATGCAGCGCTGGCTTATGCATCCCTAAGTTTTACTAAGGCAAAATGAAGGTGGATTATGAAATACCCCTTTAACAATACTTGCAGTGTTCTTATATTTTGTTAATGATACTATTTTCAAGCAAATAATTTTTAAACAGAAATGGATGGAACATCATTGTGGTCCCCTTATTGTCCTTTCCAGGCTTAATGCAAATTTTGGAGGTTTGCCTGTAGCATAGATGGGAAGGAACCCAGAGAAGTGTGTATAATTTCGTTTTTGGTGTTAAAAAATGGGCACATAAACAACAAATGCAGTCTGCTCTTCTCCCCATATTTTTCCTCCATTTGCAGGTTTTTGTGAGTTCTCATAGAAGGTTAAGATTTCATTACCACTGTAAAGATCAAACTTCTTCCCAAAGGAAGTTGCTCTGATCTCCTTGTTGTTTTATATGCTGCTATCGGTCTCTCCTTGACTTGTATTTATTTCATTATGGCATGTGATAGTAGCTAGCAATACTCTAGTGTAACATAAATCTCAATATGTTCAAGCAATACTAATATTAAAGGATGGGGTGGTTTTTGTTTTTTAGTAGAAGGTCTTTGTTTTATATTGTGAAAGGTAATTTTGTAATCCTTTTAACACACACTGCTTATTTGTCAAAGCATTGCTGGAATGGAGGATCCATGTGTTACAATCAGTTTCCTGTGCAAGCCACTGAAATGAGTAGGGCTTGATAAAAAGCACAGCCAGGATCTTATAAAGGCCCCCTTCTTTTGGTAGAGTTTGCAATGGAAAAGGTCCTGAATTAGAATGTACCTGTTGCTCTTAAAATTTAAATGTAACGATGATCCCTTCAAGGTGCAGATACTATCTGTAATTCATCTACCAAGCTTTAATTATGATTCCACCACAAATCAGTGTTTTGATATATAGCGTGTTGGATTTTAAAAAAATCAAAATATGTACTTCATTTTGAGTGATTTTAAGTAGGTGTTTTTATGTTTAGCAAAATCTGCCTTTTGAGAGAACCTCTTCGGCCTTTGAACTCAGTGTTTCTAGTTGCAAACATAGTATTTTATATCAGATATATGTGCAGAATTCAGGGAAATATGTTAGTAGTGATATGCATATTCAACTAATGTTTTGGCTTTAATGGTAAAACTCAAATGCTTTCTAGACCTTTTTTTTTTAAGGAAACATGAGAGCTCTACTTAAATGCTGGACCTTTGATAGCACACCCATGTATGTGCACCAAGAAAAACATGCTTGCTTATTTAAACAGAATTATTCTATATGAAGCTTTTTCCGGGGGGGGGGGGGATCAAGCCACTGCAGTACTCTTCAGTTTATTTTAAGTGGCTGTATTAACCATACCCCCTGAACCAGATTTATATAATGCTGTGTTTGTAGATAATAAAGACTCAAGAACAGTCCTTAATTATTGTATATGGAAAGAAGAAAACCTTCTTAGCCATAAGCATAATATTGGAGGAATAACGATATTGAGCTGAACTTGGTCACAATGGTCAAAGTAAGCATTGTATCCAAATATCTGTGGAAATGAAGCAGAAGTAGCCAGTGTGGTTCTCTCCAGATGTTGAACTGCAACTCCCTGACCACTGACCATACTGGGTAGGGCTGAGGGGAATAGTAATCCAACATCTGGGGAGCACGTTGGCTATTGAATGTACCATTACGGTTTTGTGACTTCAAGGTGAGAGAGAGTGTTTTGCTTCAGACAGCATCACTGTTTCAAAGAATATTTGTCCCAGTACACTTTGTCCTCCTGTTTACTATTTTGCATTATAATTCCCTAGAAACCTCATCTGGTAGCTTGGCAGGTCAGAGTTCTCAACTGATAGAAGTATGTGCAGCATCAATAAATAGTTCTCTGCTTCCAAAGAGAATTCCCTTAGCTAGAAGAAAGTTGAATTTATTTATTTTTTGTCAGTAGATTTGCATTAACCTAGGATCTTACACACGTCGTTAACAACATTTGTGTATGTAGCAGGCTCAAGCTGGGAGGTCACAGGCAAGCTAGGCAATACAAAGCAGCATTCTGCTTTTATTGCTTATTGTAGCGTGAGAAGTTAACAAACAAAACAAAACCAAACATTTTAAGAATTGCTTTGAAAAACAAAACTCAGCAGCAAGGTGAAAATCACAGATGCTTACAAAATGCAGAAATCACTGGACAGCTTTAGCCTGATTACATATAGTCATATCCAACAGTAATCAGAGTAAACCTATTGAAATTGATGGAATTAAGTTCCTTAAGTTGAATGATTACAATAGGTCTGTTCTCAGTGCAATTTGGTCTTTTAATCTCTTGTAGAAGTTTAGAGTTATAATGAAACATTTTATTCTTACCCGCATGCAACAGTAACAAGTACATAGCTAACCGACTTGGGCCATTCTTTTCAAGCTTTTATTTTAGCAAGGTATTATTTCCCACAAGCAAACGTATGATTTTAGACTGTCCTAAAATCAATATTCAGTATCTTAAGCATGTATTTTTTCATTGCCTATATGCAGCATTTTATTAAAAATTGCTTAATATTTGTCCATCCAAAAGTGGCTTTAAAACAAGCAGCTTACTCAATAAGAACTCATTGCTGTTTTGTTCTGTTGCATTAACAATGTTTTGTTAAAAATGTGCCTAGCAACTCTGTATTTGTGACACACCTGGCAAAATGTAAACAGTCTGCTAAGAGCTAAGGCACAGTATGACAGCATGACAAGTAAAAGCATGTCTTATTCTGACGTGGGGTTGGATTCAACGTTTCTTCCAGAAAAGCTCATTCTGTGGAAGAGACAAATGTTGCTGAAGGAAAGGGTCTTGCAGATCCCCGTTTCCTCCTTGCCCCCCCCCATGCAGCTTCAGTTTTCTGGAAGGTTCCTCAGCCCTCCAGAGTAGTTTTGGTAGAAAGGAAGAGTTGGTGGAAACAGCTTCCACATTTCCATCTTCTGAGAGTGACATTTCACTCCCTGGAACTTTGGATCTAAGCCAGAGAGTATAATCATGTTTCAGGCATACTAAATGGTATCTCCCCCCTCCCCCCGTAGTTCTCTTTTGCTTGAATTTAGGGCATTCCACCAATGCCATGTTTAGGCACGGGTATAATTAGTGTGGAACTTTCCAGGAAATATATTTAATGTGGAGTGGTCTGACACAAAAACCCAGCCACCTCTTATTGGCTTACATGAGTTGCTTCTTAAGCATATCTTTAAAAAGAGGAATGTGTGCAATATATATTTCACCTCAGTTTTGAACATCTTTCGCGAACATGTTAAAGGTGCAATATCTTCACTTTAAGTGGGAAACATTTGCAATAATCTTCCCCCTGTGGTTTGTTTTTGTACCAATTTAACATTGTGGGCACATGGTGGTTCTCTGTTAAAAATGCACACTACACTCAGTGTTTGGGTTTAGCGCTTTAATTTGCACTCACATGCATATCAAGAGTTTGAGGTGCTTCCGATCTTTTGGATTTTAAGTGAGTACTATAGGAAAACAATGGGCATGGTCCTGTTCCACAGGCACAGCATTCACACCTGAATGATTCCCATAGGATCAATAGAGCCCTGTTTCCCCATTTTTTGTGGGCACATAGGAAGTACAAGAGACCGATAGGAAGAGGAATAGAACTTTCTTGACTGCTTGGTTGAAGTTATTCATCCTTCTACGCACATATATAGGTGGGGGTATTGGGAGCTGATATATATTGAACTTGTTGGAATCCTCTACATACTGGCACTGCACCTGTGGTGGCCTGGATTGTGCCCACTAGCATTTGAGCAACTTTTAAAACTGTCACCATAATGCTTCATTAACATTTCAGTATATGGGTATGTAATTTGTGCCATCTTATTATATTGGCAAATATTAAGTTATTGCATAAATGTTTAAGAATAAGCATTTTTCATTGAAAATTTTGTATGTTTGCAGATATATTTTTGTAATAAAACTCCAAAGACAAATGTTCTGGTCTGTCCTAATATCTTCTTGGTGGCAGTTCACCTTTTGAAAAGGAAGTCCAGCTTAGGAGAGCTGTTGAAAGCTTTTATGAAGGTTTGATAATTGGGTACCATCTTCAAAAACCAGACGTATCTGTATAACACAAATGGGATTGTAGCCAACTAACATTGAGTAGACCCATTGAAATTAATGGATCTGAGTTATTCGTGCCCATTAACTTCAATGGAGGTACTGTATGTGGACTAACATTGAATGCAACCCTAGATTCTTGCATCTGTGTTCCTTTTCGTTTGCTTTAACACTTTAATATAAATCTTTAACATATGCTATACGAACATCTGATGCCACATTTACCCAGGGAATATACAATTATGAAATTGGGGGAAGAAGCTAAGGAGAAAACATCATTGGAGATGGTGTAAGACATTCACCTGACAGGCTTAGCATCTTTAAAAAGCCAGGATGTTTTCTGAAATTAACTGTTTCATTCAAGTTGATGAAGATGTAACCTGAATACAAGCATCCCCCTACTTACGTGCGTTATACTTGTACATGACCGCACATATGCACAGCACTGAGAAATACCATATTGGCCTGAATATAAGCCACACCTTTAAAATTGGTGGGGGGGGGGGGAGGAAAGGAAAAATACCCAACTATAAGCCGCTCCATTCCTTGCTGCTCCTGGCTGCATACTGGGGGGGGGAGGGGGGAGCCGTGCTGCATTGCTGGCAGCCTTTCCCCTTCCTCACTCTCTCCCTTCCTGACCTTGGGGGGGGGGGACAGGGGACTACGCGTGAGGCAGGCACTGCTTTGCCGCACTCTTGGCACTGCTGCGCTCCTGGCTGCATACTGTAAGGTCATGAATATAAGCCACACTTTAACTTTTCATGGTCAGAATTTGGGGGGAAAGAGGGTTATATTCAGGCCAATACGGTAAGTAAATGGAACCATCCCATCCCTGGAACCTAAAGAGGATGTCGGTGAGGGCAGAGGAAGTCCGAAAGAGGCTTAGTGTGGCTTTGTTTAAGCCGCTCAGCCTCCCCACCGAACAGCTGATGCATGGGGTAGCACAGCAGCAGCAGCTGCCGCTTTTCCACGGGGCCTCCAGCTAGCCCCAGAGCTTCAACTCCAAACTCTTAATTTGGTCTGGAGTAGAGAGAGAGCGTGAGATAGAGCTGAAGGAGGAAATAGGCATATAGAGGGTGCTCTCCACTTTATGCGATTCCACTTATGTGCACGGGACCCCGGAACAACCCCTACGTAATGCTCCTGGACTCAGTCCTGAGCATGGATGCCCATGTCTCTACGGTGGCTAGGAGTGCATTTGCACAGTTAAGGCTAGTGCACCAGCTGCATCCGTTCCTTGAGATGTATTTGGCCAGTGTGACACATGCAGCTTAGCTACATCCCATTTGGATCACTATAATACGCTCTACATGGGGCTGCCTTTGAAAAGTGCTCAGAAACTTCAACTGGTCCAAAGAGCTGCAGCCAGATTGTTGACTGGGTCTGGTTATAGGGAGCGTAACAGCTCCACTGGTCTGTTTTGGGGCATAAGTCAAAGTGCTAGTTATAATGCTCTGTGGGTCCAAGCTATCTGAAAGACCATATTCCTTCTTATGAACCTGCCCATGTTCTGAGATCTTCAGAGGAGGCCCTTTTCTCAGTCCTGCCACCCTCACAGGCACGCTTGGTAGGGACACAAGAGAGGGCCTTCTCAGCGACTTTTCCCAACTTTGGAACCCCCAAGCAGGATTTCAGGGGTTTCCAGGTGCTCACCCAGTGTTTCCATGGGGAAAACTGAGGCACAGTGGAGGCTAATGTATGTAAGAAATATGGTTCATTTTACACCTAAAGTCTTCAATGGAGGAGGTGCAGAACATTATTCCCAGCGCTTTTTTCACTCAGAACTCATCTCAGGTGGGCCTCATTGCCATTCTAAGAGAACTTGGGAGGCGTTCCTGGTGACTTCCAGCGCCTCTTTTTCAAGAAAAATAGAAGAGGAGGAGTTTTGGATTTGATATCCCGCTTTATCACTCCCTTTAAGGAGTCTCAAAGCGGCTAACATTCTCCTTTCCCTTCCTCCCCCACAGCAAACACTCTGTGGGGTGAGTGGGGCTGAGAGACTTCAGAGAAGTGTGACTAGTCCAAGGTCACCCAGCAGCTGCATGTGGAGGAGCGGAGACGCAAACCCGGTTCCCCAGATTAGGAGACTACCCCTCTTAACCACTACACCACACTGGCTCTCTCTCAATTTTTGAGCGTCCCCCCCCCCCCAGCAACATCGCAAGCACAGAATGCCATTACAAGGCGGGGCTGGGGGAAACCTGCGGACCCAGGTGTTCTTGGACTCCAATTCCCAGCATCCCTCACCATTGGCCCTGCTGGCTGCGGGTGATGGGAACCGGAGTCCAACAGCACCTGGAGGGCCGGATAGAAAGCAAGCCCTACGCCCTACGCGGGCTGAGTTGCACCCTGGGCTTTTCCACTTCGCCGCTGCGCAAATGGCGCTCAGCCGCGCCCTGCTCCCGTTGCGCGCGGAGCGAGAGGGAAGAGGACGCGGCTGTTTTCTGCGCCTCAGCCGCGCCTCTCTTCCTCGGGAGGGGAGCGGCTGGCCTTCGCAGGCGGGCGGGAGAGCTCAGTCCGCAGGCAGCGCGCTGCTGGGGAGGCGGGGGCTTATCGGCCAGGCAGGCAGGCAGGACTCCGCCCGCGCGCCGCTGGCAGAGGTGGCCCCGGCGCCTGGCCCCTCCTCGCCCGGCCGAGCAGCTCCGCCTCTCCTGCCTCAGTCGCCGAGCCCGGGCCTGTCCAGCGCCACACGCTCCAGCTCCTGCCGCCGCCGCCGCCTGCAACCCGAGCCCGCCGCCGGCCACGTTCCTGCTTCGCCATGGAGGATTATCACAAGCCCGACCAGCAGACGCTGCAGGCCCTGAAGGACACGGCCAATCGGCTGCGCATCAACTCCATCAAGGCCACCACCGCGGCTGGCTCCGGGTGAGCCAAGGGGGAGAGGGAGGGAGGGAGGGAGGGAGGGAGCCGGGCTCGACTCAGGCACAGCGAACCTCCCTCACCAGAGAAGTGCCGGGGCTCACACGCCTGCCGGCCAGTCACGCCTTCTCTCTTGGAAGGCCCCGGATCTCGCAGATGAGGGATCCAGGCAGCCTGTCTTGCTTAGCACGACGAAGGAAAACTGCCTCACCTTTGGTCGTAGCTTAGTGTTGCGCGACTCGGACTGGCAGTCGGCACTCGGGGTTTCCAGGCAGAGAGGTTCTCCCGGCCCTACAGTGGAGATGCTAAAGGTTGAACCGCGCACCGTTTGCATGCCTTTCCCCTGTAATAGACGCCGCTTCCGGAGTGCAGACCTGTTTCTCCAGAGCTGAGCGTCGGCTGAAATGAACTCACGGAGGGATGGCAGCAGTCTGCCTGACATATTCAGCACTGGCTGCCCGCCTTTGATCTTGCCCCACGTTTCCCACCCACAGTGTGGGGTGGGGGCGGAAAGTTGCTCTGTTGGTGCCTTCAGTAAATGTCCCATGCCACCTTTATCCCAGGGTAGATCTTACTTGGGTACTGGCTATCCTCCTAAGAACAGACCCTTACCATTTTCTGAGCAAGGTGGGGTCACCTCTCTTAACATCTATTTTTTGTTCCAACCCACAACATATCAAAGCATTATCCAACTGCCTGAAGGTAGGAAAATGTACTTGCTATCTCCTTAAACAGATCGTACCATTATTGGCATTTCACCCCGTAAGATGGATAAGTTCTCGTCTCGTCCCTTCACTCTTAATAATCCTAGCTAGCAAAAGGTAGCCCCTACTTAAGTGTCTCTTTAGTACAGTACTGTGTAGCCCAAGAAGATAGTTGTGCTTTCCTTCCCTGGTCCTGCTACAAATGATTCTAGAGCAAGGCTACTAATGTGTCAAACAGCCTTGACACTACCATCTGTTTGTGTGGACTTCTGTGCCTCTGGATGAAATTTGGTCCAAATCTTGCTTCTTACTGTTGCGTGTGTGTGCAGTCCAGGGGATTTCTGCAGAGATCTGACTGTTGAAATCCATTGACTTATGCATCGGTCATCAAGCCACAATGTGCGTACACTGTTACCTAAACATTGTATTTGAGTTCAGTAGGGTGTTTCTCTTGGAGCAATAATTTATTTCACAGCTTTGCCCAAATGGGTTAGCGATATCTTAAACATTATACCGGTTTGCATACCACCTGTTTCCCCCCCCCCTCTTTTCTTAAAAAGCAGTAATGATAAATAAAATATAGAGCTGAAGATCTTTGTTCTTACTGGGAAACCTTGAATTTTGAGTTGCAAAATGAGTTCAGAGCTTCCATTAGGTTTTGAAATGCAGGTTTAAAGCAATCTTTAGGTGTCAGTTATGTTTCACAACTCATGTAATAAGCAAACCTGGTTTGGCAACCTAAAGCTTTCAACAGCCATACAATTTAATGGAGGATTTTCTTTGGATAGAAGATGTAGCCATTACAAATCACTTTAGAAGGTTGCAGATATAGTGAAGGTGGAAATAGAATTAGATAGCTTATTTGCTTCATCTGTAGCTGGATTGAATTTGGGATTTGTGTAAATTCCAAGGAGCTGAACAAACCCATTTTCAGCTGGTGCCTGCAGCCCTATACACATTTATCTGGGAGTAAGTCCCATTAAACTCAATGGGACAACTTTTGAATAGACCAATGTTAGGATTAGAAAGAGAACGGAGTTAATTGCTCTTAAATACTGTATAGGGGTTTTTCTGATTATACTCATACAGTTTGTTTATGCATGTAGTGTGTGTGTCCAAATGTTTGGCTCCGTGTGGATAGCGTGCAGAATCAACCCTTCTACCATAATGCTGTCTGCTTTAATCATGTGCAGCTAAAGTGGGCAGCTAAAATCAGAGCATCCAGAAAGCGTGAGAGTATAATATTGACAGTGTATTTTTGACACAGATGAATTGGGATATAAGGTTCTTCATGCATATGATATGACAGAAAGGGAACTCAGGAATGCTCTCTTGACACACAGTTGGAAGAAAAACAATTTATGCTTTCGGCCAAATTCTTTCTTTTGTACCCAACAGTCGTAACTAATTATCAGCAAAATTTCAAGTTCGCCAAAGTGGGATTATTTTTCAAATGCCTGAAGTCTCATATGGGCAGTTTATTCAGGCTTTAGAATAGAGGTTATTTTAGGCTCTGTCTGCAGATTCCAGAGTTAGTCTAGTTTTGCTTGTACTCTGCGATGGGAAAAATCCATTGTCTTTTGATGTGAAAATCAAGCTATTTCCCCACATCAAACAGGTTTATTTAATGTTCCATTGACAAACACTGATTTTCTAAAATCTCTTTACAATATATTTACTTTGTTTCAGCTAGAGATTGTATTTTTTTCATTTTCTGTTGATTGTGTGTGCTATATTATTTAAGGTTCACATTGTCACATTTTAAAATTTAATTTTTTGGAGCAAAAGTTTTCTGTAAGGTTGAAACATCTGCCCACATTTTAAATTCCTTTTGTCTCACTGAATTTTGTAAGGTGCATGAAAATGCCATCGTTGGAGGCATTCCTGCACTGAATCTCATTTAAATGGAATGTTAAATTCTGACAACCACACATTCTGTTCTGAGGTCCATCTGAAGGATTAGGGATAATAATACATATATATAAAAATGTAAACCCTTCCACCTTGTGTTGGGCAACAAAGTTGCGACGAAAGAAAAGTGATGGACCCATTTTGAATTTGAATGAATTCAAACCATTGCACCATAGTTCAGCCTTAACGTTGGTTCAGTGTGACATCAGACCTGAGAAACCATGATTTGTAATGCAACTGAAAATTACAACGGGGAACATGATATGAAGTGAGTTTGCTTGTACTAGCTGTAATTCCACGATTGTCTGAATTGACACACCATAGGTATGGCTGATGCCTTGGTGCACCATTAAGGCAGAAAAGCTGGGGGAAATGAAAGTGCACATGTGACTTCAGTTGTAGCATCTTCATGGGTGCTCTATTCTGCTCGCAGGATACTTCTCCTCTTTCATAGCCTAACTCTTACTAGATGCTTCCTCTGTAGCTGTTTTCAGGGCAGCTCACAGTATTAGAGGAGTTTGGAACAAACAGGGAACAGCCTTATAACGAGTCCCTTTGTAAGAGAAGTAACAACAGCAAGAATTTAAATGCAAGTGTATTTTAAAACTGATATTAGTTCTAATCATCGTGCCTGATTTGCCTTGAAAGGAGCGTGTTCTGCTTGATCCTAAAGTTCACCAAGTCATGTAGAAGGTGGCAAAAACCTTATTCTCCCAGATGGAGCTCAAAATGACTTTATATTGGTTGTGGGTGGTGGTAGCAACTCGGTGCGCGGCTTCACCGTCCTCCTGAAGCCATGCTGTTCTGCGGGTGGTTGCTCCGCCCTCCTGGCTACCGCAGTGCCTGATGGGTTCCCACCAAACCCAGATTCAAATTCCGGCCTATCCGCGGTGGCCTTGGGGTGGGGCAAGAGCAGCAGACTGAGTTGGAGCAGGCTTCACTCTGGTCCGCTCCAGAAGCATAAAAAGGGGCCAGAGCTGATCTCTAATCTTGTTTTTTCTTACAGGCTAACCTTTCTCCTTTCTAGGTTCTCTGGCGTTGATATGGTTGTACAATGGCTACTGTTTTCTCACAGCTGGGAAAGAATTTCCCCTGCTCTACAGGTTTTGCCTACCCAATAGCAATTGTCACAACTTTGGCGATTTTAGGCATTGGGCAGAATCCTTTAGTCTTAACAACTGAAAGAGGGTAAAGTGGTGACTTATCCCTTTTGCGGCGGCGACACCAGGGTACCCTGTTAAAGGGGTCTTGAGGGGAGTCTTTGTCCACAAGGGCACAACAAGTGGGCCATAGAACTCCCCCCAGTGACGTGGGAGAGAGCCAGTTGCGTAAACACACATTTTGCAGTGGCCCCATATTCCCGTTTGGCTGTGACTTGCCTTAGACCCCCAGCAGGGGGGCTGAGAGGGATACGCACCCAGTGCCTATGCCAAAGTTTCCAACATGTGAAATTCAATAAAGTTGTGGCCATTTTAATCCCTAAAGATGGTGTCGTGTCTCCTGCTTGATCCTGAGGTCTGGCTCCCGGTGGGGTGGGGACTTTGCCTGGGCACGCAAAAATCATTTATAACTAGCTACCATTGCCAGCTGAGCTACAAGCAGCAAATCTGGATCCAGAGCAGCAAATTGATTCTGTCAATGCCATGACTCTCCAGAGCAGGCAATGCAGCCTCATTCTGCAATCTCTATTTCTTTTTAATTCAGCTTCATACTTCCCAAATATATATCATGCATTCTTTAGCAATCAACTTAAGAGCTTGCAAATGGATAGAGAGGCAGTTTGGATTCACCAGACTTTGAGTGTGTCTCTAGTTGAGGGCAAATAGCATTCCTCAGCCTTGGTCACAGCTCTTTTGTACTTTCAAAGCCTATGCTAATTTTTATGCGCATTAAAATGTGACTCTGTCACAAATTGCTACATCTCTTGTAATAAAGTAATTTGTTAAGGCAAAACCATTTCTGAGGAAGGATATGGAATGAGTGGGGGGAAAACGAAGCAGATTCTGGGGGTAGGGGAAGAAAGTACCTAACCATAAAGCAGAACCCTTAGAAGGAAGTTGTCTTTCTTATTCTCGGTGTGGTGTTGCAATAGCTATATTTACCATTTTACAACATCAAGGTGGTTCCTGTTTTATTTTTTGAGGTCAGTTGGAGTTCTGTCTGAAGGAGACTGTGGGGATGCAAAGCCTAGTGACTGGGAAATTAAGAGATGGGAACAATGTGATTGTACAGTACATTCAAATACAGAATCAATATTTATTTGAACAGTCTCTTTAGTAAAAAGCAGGGAGCAGAGACTCAGTACTCAGTTCGGCAAGATCTAATTCCTCCTTTGTTATCCCTGGGGCCAGATACTAGAATGAATAGATGTAGAATGAATAGATGGATATCAGTTCTTGCCACTCCTTGGGAGCAGAAAATGGCCAGAAGTAAATGCATGATGAATCATGTTATGGGGCTCTGCAAGTCTCCAATTGATATGCCCTACCCAATTCTTTGTTTGCACTAACAGAAAAGTGCCTGAGGATGCTTGGGTAGTCTTTTAGTCCTCTTTCCCTATTGTGTCCAGACTGAGCCATCTAGTAGAGTCTTAAAAGGGTCTCATGACCACGAGGGGGTGGGTAACATGCCAGTTGTGGGAGGAGCCAGAGGTAGAAGTAGGTGATGGTGATGGCGACAAACAATCCAGAGCTGGAAGGAGGAGGCAGCCTTTGTCCATGAGGACACTTATCTTCCTTGAATGGCAATGATGAATGAGTGCATGCTCAGACTATGTAACTGCCTTTTCAAGGGGACTGTGACTGCACCCAGAACAGGCTGTCTACCTAATTCCAGAGAAAGCAATCTACTAATCTACAGGACCTCCCTCTTGTCTGGATTCAGTATCTACTTACTGGTCCTCATAGAATTATAGAGTTGGAAGTGATCCCAAGGGTCTTCTAGTCCAACCCCCTGCAATGCAGGAATCCCAACTATATATACATGACAGATGGCCACCCAACCTCTGCTTTAAAACCTCCAACAAAGGAGAGTCCACAACCTCCCAAGGGACCTCCCATTCCACTGTCAAACAGCTCTTACTGTCAAAGTTCTTCCTGAGTCTCTCTTTCTTTTTTTTTTGTAACTTCAATTCATTGGTTCAAATCCTATCTGCTTCAGAGCAGGAGAAAACAAGCTTGCTCCATCTTCCATGTGACAGCTCTTTAGATATTTGAAGATGGCTATCATATCTCCTCTCAGTCTCCTCTTCTCCAGGTTAAACATACCCAGCTCCTTAATCTGTTCCTCATAAGACTTGGTTTCTAAACCCTTGATAATCTTGGTTGCCTTCCTCTGCACATATTCCAGCTTGTCAACATCCTTCTTAAAGTGTGGTGCCCAGAACTGGACACAAGAGTCCAGGTGTGGTCTGACCAAAATAGAATAGAGTAGGACTATTACTTTCCTTGATTGGAACACTGTACTTCTGTTGACGCAGCCTAGAATAGCATTAGCTTTTTTTGCTGTTGACTCCTGACCTTTTTATTATTTTTAACCTCTCTTGCAAGTCTGAGATTTGGCCCACCTGACCTTTCCCCTGCAACTGCTGGTAACTCATGAATACTCTTCCTTTGGGATTTCCCATTTCTTCCATTTCTTATTCATTCCCTTCTTACATCTCAGCTCATCTATAAGTTCCTTATGTTGCCACACTGGTTTCACTAGAAGCATCCCATGCATCTGGGCACTGGTCAAGGATTCAGATGACAAGGAGAAATAGAGCTAGATGGCGTCTGCGCCATGTTGCATAGTGATAGCAACTTCCTGAAGCATCCCTGCCTTTAGCACAAGCAATGAGTTCACAGACCTGGTGATTGGTGGCTGTAGGCTGCTGGCTGTCCTACCCAGCTGGCCCTGCATGCTCAACCTGAGCAATCACATTGGTTTTTGCAGGTCCTTTTAAGTGCAGCAAGTCAAGGTAGTCTCTTGACTACTGCCTCCTTTGCCAACATCTGGAATCAGTGACTTTCTAAACATGGGTTCACAACCTCCATCAAAATTGTGGTGCATGTTTCCAAATGTCTCTTCTTGGTAAAAGCCGAAATTGGTTATTTTATGCTTTCATGTTGTTACGCCTTTCTACTCCTTTTGGTCATATTTGCCTTTGCATAATTCCACCCCACCCGCTGGCACTTGGTGCGTTTTTGCTTAATCAACTGTCCATGCTGAGTAGGCATCTTTTGTATTGCAGCTCTGTTTGTTTTGTGTTAATCCAAGCAGTTTGACCAGAACTAATAGAATTTGACGATTGAAAGAAGAGAGGTTTGAGAAAGAACAAATGGTTATTGTAGTTTCAGAGGAATATTTTATTTTTTAAGAAATTGCAAGAAGGAAGTTACGTATGAATGTATTTCCATAGAATCCACTGTGTTTACATTCCTTTTCCAAAACATGTTGTCCGTATTGGGAGTGATGTTTGCAAATGTATAGGGAACAAGTTATTTTGCACATTGGCCAATAGTTGAAAATCTCTAGTTTCAACAGGAATTGTTTTTTACGTGGAATGTGTTGAATTTCAGATATTGGAGCGTAGCTCGGTTTGTAAACTGAATTCCAGTTACTGATGGAAGCTGAAAGGTAGAGGGTGTGCTCTACTACGTCTTCTGCAACACCTTAGTTCATTTTGAAATCTGCTTGAAACCTTTTGCAGAAGTCTTATGAAAATTAGTGGTACTTGCAGAACACTATTGCTTAGTGTGTGCTTTTTTGCAATATCAGTATTTTGCAATCTAATCCTAAAGCTGCTGTCATACTCCCACATACCTGTAAGTAAGCCCTGTTGAATTCAGTAAGACTTACTTTTGAGTAAATGTGGCTAGAACTGTGTTGTCCATCTTGCCAAGTTTAATCGGACTTGCTTCCTGGTAACCAAGGGTTGCAATCCTAAGCACATGTAACATCTCCCCCTCCAGTGGATAGGTAGCTCAATTTTCAGTTTTTATATTTTATTAATATAATTTTAAACCTGTTTTAAAATTTTTTTTAATGCTAACAATTATTGAAGTCCCCTACCACAAATATCTGTATTTCTATAACTATGTATTTATATCTGTATCTATATCTGAGTGCCCAGAGGGGTAGCTGTGTTAGTCTGCTGCAGCAAAACAGCAAGAAGTCTTGTTTGATGAAATGGACTCTTGTCCACTACAACATATGCTGTAATATATTAGCTGGCATTTAAGGTGCCTTAAGATTCTTTGTTGGAATTGAGAATTGTTGTGGTAAAATGTTTTTAATTGGTTGCTTTAATTTTTTTAAATGTTTGTTTTCATTCCCTGTTTAATTTTTCTTCTTCTACATGTTCACCAATAGGTTTATTTAAAAACTTTTCCCTCAGAGCAGCAGTTCTTTAGAGAGATGGTTAAGTATAACATTTATAAGATTTAAGGAATGAAAGCCTTTTAAGCAAGCATGTAAGGTTTACTGATTAACAGCCATGTGTAAATATTTACTAATACATGTTTTTGAGTCGTGACTTAAATCTAATTATTTTAATTCCTAGCGTGCAAGCACTTAACAAGGGATGAGCACTAACCTTTACTCCTGTTTTTTTAAAAAAGCATTTGCATGTGTTTTAAGAAATTGTTAACGAGAGTGCTGTTCCCAAAGGGGTTTGGATTAGGAAGCAATATTTAATTGGCAGCTTGATAATTAGCACATTATATAGCCTTAAATCCTGTGGATGTCATACAACTGTTGTATCATGTGTTTGGATTTAGGATTTTAAAAATGCTAACATGCATGGAAAATGTAAAGGGAAAATGCCTTGTGACAGCCAAACTAGTAGACCGTTACTCTATGAACAGGATTTCTGGCTGTTAACTATTATAGCTGCCCTATAGCATGTCAGCTAGTACAACTGACAATTCATTCCACTGGATCATTACAAGCTACTGACGCTTTTAGACTAGTAATGTTTAAAACTGAGCGTGATCCTAGGTCACAGATTTCAGCCATAAATTTACGAACAGTTTTACTCTAATTCTGCAGTCCATAATACACTTATACTAGGGAGTAAGCCTCATCGGGACGCGGATGGCACTGTGGGTTAAACCACTGAGCCTTGGGCTTGCCGATCAGAAGGTCGGCGGTTCGAATCCCCGCGGTGGAGTGAGCTCCTGTTGCTCGGTCCCTCCTCCTGCCAACCTAGCAGTTCGAAAGCACATCGAAGTGCAAGTAGATAAATAGGCACCGCTCTGGCGGAAAGGTAAATGGCGTTTCCGTGCACTGCTCTAGTTTGCCAGAAGCGGCTTAGTCATGCTGGCCACATGACCCAGAAGCTGTACGCTGGCTCCCTCAGCCAGTAAAGCTGGATGAGCGCCGCAACCCCAGAGTCATCCATGACTGGACCAAACGGGCAGGGGTCCCTTTACCTTTACCTTTTAAGCCTCATTGAACCCAGTAGGACAGGAATGAGGAACCTCCAGCCCAGGGGGCCAGTTTTGGCCTGCCAACTTTCCCCATTTGGACTGCAAAGCCATTTTGTGCAAGCCATGCTCACCTGTCCAACACCTGAGGGTCATACAGATCAGGGTGGGGGGCCTTTGAAATGCTGCACAAAACTGGTACCCAGCACTAAGCAGGATTGCCCTCCTGGTACATTGGCTGATGCAAAGAAAGGGTGATCCTACAGGAAACTCCCTCGCACACCCAAATCTGCTCAGTTTGGCTGCACTTTCAGAACACTCAGCAGGTAGCAAAGCACTGCTAAAAGCTAGCTCTTTTTTTTTCATTTCAGCAGCTGTTTCACTGTAAACCCCTTGTAGTGAAACAGATGTTAGCAGTGCCTTCCTGCCTCCTACAAACTTTCAGGTCCTGACTTTGGGATTTCAAAGGGCAAAAATCCTTGATATTGTTTGTGACAGAATGTGGGTTGGCAGGTAGGCATCCTCACTCACTTGTTAAATGTGGCCCATGAGTTGGATCTGGCCTGTGGAGCCAAAAGGTTTCTCCACACTTGAAGCAGGGCTAAGTAATCTTACATAGGGTTGAGCTGTAAAATTCTGTTAAATATATTAAAATAAATGATATATTATTGATAAGTCCAAATTCTGAAATCCAGATGCCTTGCTTATGGAATGCTGTTATACTATCTATAATTAACTGTATGCATTCTTATAAATTCTGTCTTTTAGAGACAAAGTAAATCACACTGCAGGGTCATGCTTGCTTTCTCAGTTTCTCCAATCCCTAGAAACGTTAATTTCTAGTTTCCCTGTGATAATCGTTCAGGGTAGGCAATATCTTAAAAGGGTATGACAAATATTCACAAATGAAAAATGAAGTGGGGGGAAGAATTCCCACTCCACCATTCAAAAGCCAGATCTATTGAGGTTTTTCTTTTTCTTTTCAAGGCAAGTCGGGGCTTTTAGAAACCTCTTAAAGAAATTAGTTTAACAACTGTGGAGAATCTCTCTTGCTGCCCGAACATGATACTCAGGTGTGGTACTATAAGAATTGTTTGCTGTTGATCCTTAAGATCACATTGGGATATAGAGGAGGAGGAAGCAAGCCACTTCAAGTTTATACTAGGTTAAACAGAATTGTGCTTGTTTCTTGTCCTGAAATAGCCTAATAATCTGCAGTGCTAGAAAGGGCATCTTTCCTGTTCATCTTCCTTTTAGTAATGTACTGACATGATTATTTTGCAAACCAACTGAAACCCTTCCCTGAAGCTCAGGAGAAAATCATACATGACATGCTCCTTCACAATGTCATTGAAATCCCTGCTGCAAATCTCCTTCAACTTGTGCTCTCGAAAGAGAGAAAACATATCCAATGTCATAATGCACCAACTTGTTTTCTGAAGCTTAACTTTCCTTTATAAGTGCTCATTAAAACTTAATATCTAGTCAGATAAGTGCTCTTTCAAAGTGGCTAACTTGTGTCCTTTCAGATATTGCTGGACTACACTCCCATCATCCTGGCTGGGGCTGGTGAGAAGTAGAGTCCAGTGGCATCTAGGCGGCGAATACCCTGTAGCCATGTATAATAAACCATAGGCAAGGGGCCATTTCCCCAAAATACCTAAGTATTGTCAGGGCTTCGTTCAGGTCAAGGAGATCTCCTTGGGCCTTTCACAGGAAATGAAGCTTTTCTCTAAAAGTAGGTGAATGTGTAACTTCATGAACACAATAGCTGCTAATTCTGATGCTCTTTCTTGATCTTAGCGGAGAGAAAGTAGCTCAAGGTGTTCTGTCACCGAAGCTTACATTTCGGCATCCATTTTGGGGGAGATAACACGACATCCTCTTCTCTTAACTGATCAGAGCTAATGGACACTAGGATGATAGTAGATGGAAGGAGTTCTCACAGGCACTTCTAATGGCACGTTTCCCTGTGGAAGCCTGGAAGGATGAGCATGTTGGTGTTTCAGTGACAGAAATGTGACCTGACAAGAGGCTGCAGTTGTAACGCTCCGTGTGCTTTGATTTGCAGCCACCCAACGTCATGTTGCAGTGCTGCAGAAATCATGTCTGTGCTGTTTTTCCATACCATGAGGTACAAGCCGCAGGATCCCAGAAATCCTAACAATGACCGGTTTGTTCTTTCCAAGGTAAGAGCTAGATCTTTTTCATTACTCTCCTGAAGGCTAGCTCTGATTGAATACTCTACTCCATTTCCTAATGGCTCTTTGCAACAGGGGGAAAAAATATCCTCAGCAGTGTTCTTATACAACAATGCAAAAAACCCAAGAATTTCTTTGCCATCCTTCACAATTTCTGCGCTGACCCTTGGATTCATGCACTTGTTTCAAACTCCTTGGGCTTTTGAGACATTGGCTCAAATGCCAGTCAAGTTAGTCACACCTAAGTCCTATTGGAATCAGTAGGACAGTTAACCAACAGGACATTAATTTCAGTGGAACTTGAAATTCAGCCGGCTGTCTTTTGCTTTGGGCTGTTACTCCTTATCTCTACCTCTTTGTACACCCTGAGATGGGGGGTGGGGCTCAAACCCACTTATGAAGAGAAGCAAACCATTAACCAGGAGGCACCATATATTGCAGGATCCTTGGGATTTTGTTTTCTCATCTCTCACTTTGGGCATTTGCTTCTCTCTACAATGAGCAGAGGGACGCGGGTGGCGCTGTGGCAATCTAGCGCCTGCCAATCTAGCAGTTCGAAAGCACCTTTGGGTGCAAATAGATAAATAGGGACCGCTTACCAGCGGGAAGGTAAACGGCGTTCCGTGTGCTGCGCTGGCTCGCCAGATGCAGCTTGTCACGCTGGCCACGTGACCCGGAAGTGTCTGTGGACAGCGCTGGCTCCCGGCCTATAGAGTGAGATGAGCGTACAACCCTAGAGTCTGGCAAGACTGGCCCGTACGGGCAGGGGTACCTTTACCTTTACCTTTACTACAATGAGCAGAACACAGGAGCGACTGGGAGAAAGTATTTGCAGCCTTCTGGTCTTTGACTTCAAATATTTTTTTCCCTTTGCACATGTAGACATACCTATTTTTTTAAAACTTTCACTTATTGCTGTTCTAACTGCTTGTCTGCTTCCACCCTCTTTTCCATTACTTCCTACTCCTGTTTTTGCCATGTTTGCCATGCTAGAACAGCCGTCCCCATTTTCTGTTGAGCCCCTTTCCCCCCTCCTAGTTCACTGTCCCTTTTTGCCTCATTTAAACTCTCCGATTTGAATAAGACCCTTCAGCAGAGACCATGTCACTAGTGTGATATCTAATGGTTTTTCTCCTCAATAGTTAATTAAAAAACAAACAAACCACAAGAGCTTTGCTGCATCAAGCAAAAATCCCATCTACTCTAGCATCATCCTGTTCTTGCAGTAGACAACCAGATGCCTGCAAGCAGAATATGAGGGCAACATGTTGACATGAGCATTTCCATATCCTTGCATGCTATTTTGCCTCTCTTCTTAAGATGGTCTGCAATTGTTGATTTTGTTTCTTCCCCTTCGTCTAGGGTCATGCAGCCCCAATCTTGTATGCTGCCTGGGCTGAAGCAGGCTTCCTCCATGAATCAGAGTTATTAAACCTGAGGAAAATTGATTCCATTTTGGAAGGCCACCCTGTGCCAGTGAGTATTTCGGGAAAACGCAGGGAGATTGCCTTAGGAATCAAAATGTTTGTGCACCTTTTACACTACTGTCAACATCTGGTTCATAGTGATAGTTTAGCAATGCTTTAACAGAAGTAAACCCATGAGTTGACAACAAATGAAGTATAGTTAAAGGTGTCCCGTTCCCCCGAGAAAGCAACCAAAGAAGATTACTTTTACATTTTAGAAGGGCACTCAATGCCTTTACTTTCATGCACGTCAATATTAGCCATGGTATTAAAACAGGCTCCTGCCAACCTAGCAGTTCAAAAGCACATCGAAGTGCAAGTAGATAAATAGGTTCCGCTCTGGCAGGAAGGTAAACGGCGTTTCCGTGCACTGCTCTGGTTCTCCAGAAGCGGCTTAGTCATGCTGGCCACATGCTGACCTGGAAGTTGTACGCCGGCTTTCTCGGCCAGTAAAGTGAGATGAGCGCCGCAACCCCAGAGTCGTCTGCAACTGGACCTAATGGTCAGAGGTCCCTTTACCTTTACCTTTATTAAAACAGGCTACTTTTTATGATGCTCTGACACATCTCTCATACCTCTGAGAATGGATGGATGCTTCATCACAAATCCCCTCTACACACTGCCACTGCCTGCCCTAGATGCAGAAGCCCATGGAAGTGGCTGTAGAGTTTGATCTCTCACCCTCTGCTCTTGAACGTGGTAGAAGGGCAGATCCATGGACAGTTGCCTGGTCTCTGTCTGCTTTGTCTCTGGACTGATGTTAAGAGGGAGCGTCGCCAGGCACAGGTTCACCTAGTGAGCAGCTGTTTTTGAAATGTACAGTTGATCAAGATAATTAGTTCAGCATGCTTTCTTCATTTGTTAGAATCTATTTAACATGACCATTGCAACAGCTGCCAGCTAAGAGCAGAAAACGGGGCTTTAAATATTTGGGGCAGGTGCAGCTTTTGCATCTCAGACCTTCAGAGATGTGCAGTATAGGTTATGACTGCAGAGTAATACTTAACTCCTGACACACCTGTATTGCATTAATTTACTCATGTAGGGTTGCATCCGGTGCTGCTGATCTGCTCACACAACATACTACCTCTTGCACATGGGAATGTCTGCTTCCTCTTCCCCGCAGCCCCTTGTGCACCCTTAAAATCTGATTCAGAGCAGATTTTGGGGTCACACAGAAGACGTAGGGGTAGTAGTCTTGTTGCATGAATGGAACGCCAGTTGTATTGGATGCAGCCCATAGGCTCTTCTCATGACTTCCTGAAGTGCTCAGAGGGAGTGCTTGATCTGGCAGCTAAGGCTGACTAAGGGCTAGATTTCTAGGGCAGGGTGGGGTTGGGTGGGGTATGGTACTTAGATAATATAGATGGCTAAAAAGATGAGTATTGATGGCGAAAAGATGAGTTTCACAAATTAGTCTTCAGAGAGTTAGGTTGGTATCTTTCCCTGCTTCACTAGATGTACCTGTGGGAACTTTGAGTCAGGGTTGAACCTGCAGCCTGTTCTGAGAATGCTTACTTGGAAGTAACCCCAACTGGGCTCAATGCTGGTGTGCCTAGGATTGAAAGCTTTAGAGTTTATGAAGTAGATATTCTTTTGATTACATGCTATTGCTTCTTTTTAGAAACAAGCATTCACTGATGTCGCTACTGGATCACTCGGTCAAGGATTGGGTGCTGCATGCGGTATGGCTTACACCGGGAAGTACTTTGACAAAGCCAGGTATCTTGAAAATATTTTACCCTCTTTGCTTGGATGGAGGTGTATGGATGGATAAGGAAATGAAGCAAAACTGCCCATGATGCTGTTACACAATCAAGTTTCCAATCTCAAGTTTGAGAATCCAGACCCTGCTAAATTAACAAGATTCATCTGTTGTTAAATTGGGCACAGAGCAAAGAAATGCCAAATCTGGTCCACAACCTTTTGAATTGCAATTATAGCTTGTTCGGTGCCCATGTACGTATGAGAGAAAGAGCGAGAATCTCCATATCTCTGCAGAAATAATGCTAGTGACAATGGAATAGAAAGGTGACTTTATATGAAAGCAGTATTTAGCTTGAGTGAAAGCGAATTTTGTTCAAAGATTGTTATGGCAACACAGCGTTGTTCAACAAAGGTGTTAGAGGATATTATGCAGAAGAGCCCTGTTGTGCGACTCGTAGTGAGTTCAAGGGCAATAGTCCTGTTAGAACTGGTATGAAAATCTTCATGTGGTGTTAAAGAAAAGTAGATATCCAAAGGCATTTGTCTGTGTGTATTGGGGAAGTTGATGTATTTTTTGTGAAAGTATTAGAGCATGAAAATCTGGGTTGCTGAGTAAATGCAATTTTACATTGCACACTTCACTTGCTTGAAAGCATTTCTGTGTACACTGATGTGCTGATCTTAATGCAGCCTGGCAGGTGGTATTCATAGAAAGACTTTATCTCTGCCTACGGTTGGTGCTCACTGGCTCTTTGCACGTCATGCTGGGGAATAGCCAGGGTTTTGTAAAGTCGTAATTTAGCTAGGTGACTAATAAAGTTTGCAGATACGTGCTCTAACACAAATGATATTTACTGTAGATGATAGCATGAACTGCTCTCATCAGTATTTATCCATTTTTATTCCTGCCTTGCTGTATTATTGCCAGCTTGCTATATTCACACACCCCACCTCACCTCTCACACAAATACATTTAATTTGCACACTGATGTTTCGGCAAATAGACAAATCAGCCCAGAAATTATACAGTCATCTGTAAAGTATTTGAGGAAGTAGGAAACGCAGAAAAGCTAAACTGGGGGGGGGGGCACCCTGTCACTTGAAGTTGAGTTTGATTCACAAAATCTTAGAGAGAGGAATGTTAAGTCCATCTAGAATTGTCAACTTTGTTCCATCAGCCTTCTGGGCCTTTTAACAGCTGCATATTAAGTTTAAATGCTGCTGCCAGTGCATTCCCCATCATGAGATACTGGGATGGGTCACAAATCACCCGTTAAATGTCTGCCAGAAAAAAATGGCATCAAATTGCACAATGCAGCAGTTACTTCACACTGGCTCTTTCTATCCCTGGCTGTCCCTACCAGGATGCATCACAGTCCATATTGGCCTTTGCTCATTTGAAAAAATCATAAAGTAGAACTGTCACCTGATTAAAGAAATGCTAGTTACTTGATCAGATGGTTTTTAGTTGACTATAACTGTGTAAATTTGCATCAGAATAAACAACAATGCAAGCATACTCTTGAATGCCTGCACATGTTTTGTGCGCATGTTGCAGTAGGCGCCATCTTACTAGAGACCTTTCATCCTCTGTAAGAGAGAGAGGACAGGGGATGCCTCTTCAAAGACAACACCTGCCCTCTGCAGCTTTTTCTAAGAACGTTTTAAAAATTAGTTCTTTTGCTTTGCTTTTTAAAACTCACAGACCTTGTAAATAAGCCCATAGAAGTTACTAGCCTGCAGAACTGTTTACAAGCTTGCTGGCGGCTAGCAAAGGATGGATGGAGAGCTCTGTTCCTTTTGCAACAAGCTGTGGCATTTCTGTGCTGGAAGTAAATGGGAAAGGGTTTCCATCCTCCGGCAGCTCCCTTAGTCTCTCTGCTGGTTGCTCAGCAGGGACAGACTCGTCTATCCCTCTGTTAACACCACTCACTTGCCTGCTTAGAATAGCATCATGCACTCAACCTGCATGCAGTTCCTAATCACTTGTGACTACCAGGCTAGTGCTTAAATGCAAGGCTGAGTCTTGGGCACCTTTTTAATAAATCAAAAGATTTCTAATCTATATTAATATAATCAGCCGTACCAAGAAGGAACATTGCTGTGCAAGACTGTCACTCCCAGTGCTTTTACATGTGGCAGATGCTAATGACACGAAAGAAGTGGGGGTAAACCCAGTATAATGGAAGTGGGGCTGAACCTTTTATTTAACTGCAGTAGGCCACAACTGAGGGCCAAATTAAACTTGACTCTGAATGCATTTGGAAGTTGCATTTGTATGTTTGGTTGTTGTTTTTTTACAGCTAATAGCAATGTGTGGGTGGGAAATTCTATCCTCTGCTAAATATGCCTCATGCTGTCACTTCAGCCCAGAAAGGGAGTTTCCATTGGTGCTGGTTGGAGCTATGAACTATAAAACAAGCAAACAAAACTTCAAGCATTTTAGTGTCCCAACTTGTTTTCCCTTGAGGTATAGCAGTTCTTACAGGTTAAGCATTTAGACTCAAATATACACATTGAATAATGTGCAAATCCTTGCCTCTGGCTGGATAGATTATAAGCAGCACTTGTTAAGTAATATCTGAGCTTTCCCAAGGATTTTGCTGAGTCACAGTGATGGTGTGTTTAGCAGGCACGCATTCATTCCAGCTTTACAGTAAGAGTCATTGTTAGAGCACCTTTTCCCCCTCAAGGTTACATTCTCGTTCTACAATAATTGGCACTAATGACTCACAGCTTCCCTCTGGTTACTCATTTTGATTACCTTTAGGTGAGGCTTTGACTTAGGCGGAAAAACCAAAAGTAGAGAATAATGTGTGTTTCAGATTATTCTTGCTGCTCATTACGAGATCCTTAAATACTTTCTAGGGCACACGGGCACACATTATTAGGCCTCTTAACAACCACAGCAGCCTACAGGAACAAATGAAGTTACTTCAGTGAACTACACTAGGAGGGCTTGAATTTTGGTCTTAAAAACCTGCATTATGGAGCTGAATAATACTTGTCTGCAGCCCTGTTTCTCATGGTGTATGACTATGAAAAAAACCTATCCTCTCAGGGCACATTTATGTTAGAATCCTAAAACCAATATTAACCTGTGCTTAAGGTTCCAGTAATGTCAGACATAGCTTCTAAATGACTGTAATTTTGCATGGGTGCTGTAATTTTGCATGGGTGCTGACAGAATCTTGCTGCATCAGAGCAAAGACCTATCTAGTCTAGCCGGTTAGATGCCCCATGGCAGCCCACAAGCAGAATATGAAGACATTTCCCACTATTGTTTCCAGCAACCGTATTTCAGTGGCGTCCTGTCTAAATCTGGAGGTAGCATATAGCCATCATAACTAGTGGCAGCTAATAGCCTTTTATATTCTATGAATTTGTCTAATCTGCTTTTAAAGCCATCTAGGCTAGTGGCTGCTATCATATCCTGCAGCAGCTCATTCCATAGGCTCATTCCATAAAGGGAGGAGAGGGCTTTTTAATACGATCAATACTTCCCATGATTCTTGGGGAAGGGGAGAAGCCATGACATTTAAGGCAGGCTTATGTCTGTAGTGCAAGCCTGATCGTATAACAGGACATCAGAGAGTATCCACAAGCCTTGTGTGACCTGTCAAACCAAATCCCCAAATGCAGGCATAAATCTTGTGTCCGTACCCCTGCGGATGGCAGCCATAAGAAATATGGCATAGCTAGCGTAAAGCTTTTAGTCACAAACCAACACAAACAAGACATTTGGATCGATCCATCTAATGAAGATTGTATACTTTCTCTCTGATTAAAGGAATAAATCAAAATAAAGTGGCCACCAGAACAGAAATAACCTAAGACATCTTAATGCCTTTAGTATCATACACCCAGAGAGCATGCTTTGGAAACATTATAGCAACCTTTCGCAAACTTGGGTCCCTGGATGTTGTTGAACTACAACTCCCATCATTCCTAGCTACCAGGACCAGCGGTCAGGGATGATGGAAGTTGTGGTCCAACAACATCTGGGGACCCAAGTTTGAGAAAGGCCGTGTAATAGTATGCCAAGCGCACTCGTTCTGACTACAGCAAAGTCAGCGGTGGGAAACTTAAGACCTTTCAGATGTTGCTGGACTAGAAACTTCTGTCCAGCATGGCCATTGCTCAGAGATAGTGGGCACTGTAGTCCAAGGGCATATGGGCAGCCACAAGTTTCCTGCCCCTGTCCTAATGGTGAAACCGAATGTAACGGCAGCAGGTCTGTGTTGAAATCCAGCTCTTCCCCAGCCACACAGGAAGCTGGGGGTGGTGGCAGGGTCTGAATTTCAGAATAAAAGGAAGTGATATACCGGACTTTCCATCGCTGTCACTTGAAGTTTTTTTTATATACCAAAAGTCTATCAGGCTAGGAAGCATGTGCCTGGCATGATGGGCTTTAGAGATGTAAGTCACGGAGGTGTCCTGTGCCCTGCCTGCCTTTTGCTCCTAAGATCCAAACCTATTTTCTCCAGATACACAGATATGCTGCTGTAACACCTAACTAGGTTATGTAATAATGATGCAACAAAAAATGGTAAAAAGAAAGGAAAGTATTTAAAAGCAAAATTCCTCAGAGGGCTGAAGCATGTTATAGGCTTTGAAGAAGAGCCAACAAAATCTATGTAGGAAGAGTGCCATTTAAAGGCAAAATGTTTCATTGGGGCTACCGTTGTATTGTCCATACTGTGTAGGCTTATCTGAAAAAGTGTTTTTCCTCCTTTGTCAACTTACGATACTGAATATTTAGTCCCTGCTTTTTGTTGTTCAATACGCAGCTACCGTGTTTATTGTGTCCTTGGTGATGGAGAATTGTCTGAAGGTTCAGTTTGGGAAGCAATGGCCTTTGCTGGGTTCTACAAGCTGGATAATTTGGTTGCTATTCTTGACATTAACCGACTTGGACAAAGTGACCCTGCGCCTCTGCAGCATCACGTTGAAATCTACCAAAAACGTTGTGAAGCCTTTGGGTATGTATGTATGTATGTATGTATGTATGTATTTGAGAAATATATGATGTCTTCAACCTTGGTTGCTCTGTGCTCTTTTCAATTTGTGGATTGGGTTCAGAGGATCATTAAATGCAGAGTCAAAATCTCTATGGGCAGCAGTCTTCCCACAGGGCTCTCCTGCTGAAGGAAGAGGGCATTTCCCCCCTGATTCCTCCCCCAAAATTCCTGTGCTCTCTGAAAAGCTGCTCCAGAGTGTCAGGATACAGAGTGCATGGGGCTACACAGAGAAGGCAGATTTGGTGAAAATCACCTTGTCTTCTTCATGCACTGGGAGCCTCCACTGAATCTCAATCCCTTCCACAAACAGAGACGTCTGCATCCAACTTGGAGCCATGATAGTCAGTATAAAGGGATCATAAATACAGAAAAGTAAAGGCCAATACAGGTTGTTAAATTTTGTCCAGGAGTCAGTCCGTTCTTCCATTTGAAGGGCACAAAATGGCAAGGAAGCGGTTTTTTTATTTGTTTAGCTGTTCACAGTCATGCTTTCATAGCATTTATTTCTGGCTCTGTTGAAATTTGTCACATTTGAGGAAACTGGCTATTTCCTCACTCCTTAAAACACACTTAAAGGCCCCATTGAACTATTTGAGCCTTTAGGTCACATAGGTGTTGCCTCTATTTCAGAAAGGATTTATTGTTATAGATTCTTGTGTCCTTAACAAGTATTCTAGACGTTGCTTTAGTTTATAGTTATATAATTATAGTGGTTAAACAGGTTGAAGGTAGCTTATAGCCTTTGAGCCCACAAAGAGAATGCGATAGTAAGTGGAAAAAGTAAAAACTTATTATTCAGAGAGATAATTCTTGGTTTTTGCAAAGGTCCTTTATGCTTATGAATACTTGGAAGATATTTATCTTTTAGTCTATGACACATTCTTGCCTAATATTCTTAGCTACTGGTTCTTTTATTATTCATTTATAAAGGTTAGGCTGAATATGCTAGGACTAAAATTTGCTGCTGTTCAGCGTGCCATAAGTCAGAGACGAAGACGAATAAGCTAAGGCTACAAGCCCAAGTGCAACATTTTCTGATTCTGACATGTCGCTGGGATCCAGAGAACTGTGTGCTCATTCCTAAGCATCCAGTAGAGCTTGGTCTTAATTTCTTTCAAACTGCAGCTCCCCAGGCCACATGGTAAACTACTGAGGAGTTTGATAAAGCGAACTGTGATACAGCTTGGGCTTCGCTGTTCAAAAAACATAGCAAAACATCTCATTGGGCGTGCCAAGCCCTTTGGTGCACTTAAGCTATTCTTTGGATCTTAGCTGCATCTTGCAACAAAAAATGCCATCGTGTAGCTTATTAATAATATATAACTATATGTACCAGTTCAGTGCTTGCTTTTGCTTATTCGGCACGGAGCTCTTATAAAAAGCTTTGCCTCTGCAAATCCTTTTAAAAGCTAATCTCTTTGTTTGCCTTCCTAGCTGGCATGCTATCGTCGTTGATGGGCACAGTGTGGAGGAACTGTGCAAAGCCTTTGGCCAGGCCAAACATCAGCCAACTGCAATTATTGCCAAGACTTATAAAGGCAAAGGAATAACAGGTGATGCCAGGCGGCAGACTTTTCAGCTGAGCAGCAGCTACCGCTATGATTTGCTTGTTAATAGTATTTTTAGCCACTTTTTTTATTAAGGATAAGGATGATGATAAGGAATTACATAGTGCTTTCATAACACTTATATTGTCATGTAATCCTTACAGCAACCCTGCATTAACGTTAACGCTGTTTTGCTGAAAGAGGTATGAGACTGAAAGGGTGGTTTGCCTATGGCCACCTAGTAAGTTCAAGGCAGATGTGAGATTCAAAAGCAGGGGTTTTCTGACTACAAGTTCAGTCTTTTCATCACTATGCTACA